>NC_041386.1:324868351-324885767 GCF_002162155.2 Triticum dicoccoides
ATTCCCCCGCATCCTCCCCGCGCCCCATCCCGCTCTTCACCTCCGCCTCGCCCTCTCACCACGGCCACAGAGGCTCCTGGATCTGGACCAGCCACCGCCAGACAGCAGCAGGTCAGTAAGCCTCTCTCTCTCTCCATTCATGTACCTTCCCCTGGCCTGCTGTGACTCACTCAACCCCCATTTGCATCTAGGCAGGCGGCATCCGTCACCGGCAGGCAGGCGACATCCATCACCGGCAAACCTCCCATGCACCGTGCCTCGGACGCACAGCAGCAGGTCAGACCCCCCCCCTCTCTCTCTCTGGCATGATGAGTTATAGGATCAATGCCTAAGTTTTGTTGAGCACACAGATTTCTTTTCTGTAAGCATTGGTATTATGTGCTTCCCATAGTTGGTATAAGATGATTTAAGCTTAACAAACAAAATGCACATCGAAACACCCCCAATTCCAGCTCCTTGAATTCTTAGAACTGTGGATACCCAGCTCCACTAATTCATGGGCATGTTTGCGAGAGCACCAGCTCTAAATAAACTGTTAACATCAGTTGGATGTTCAAGCAATTGGCATGCCAAGGCATAGAGGTACAGAAATCTTACACAGGGTCAGCACCAGCTTCCAGTAACAGTTTCAAGCATGCAGTTAAACCTTTCATCTCAGGAGCAACAACCAAAGGGGCTACAAGACCACCATTGACATCTGCACCAGCCTGCCAAAAAATACTATATATTACAAATCGGTTTGTAGGGGAACTCTCTATGGGCTGTTAGGTTCATTGCCGATTAGACATGGTGTTTTCTTGTGTTAAACCTTAGTGTAGAGCGGCCACAAAAATGTCTCAAAGGTAGCTCAAACAATAAACACCATCAAAGAAGGCCAAACCTACTTTAGTGTCGAAAAATATAGCATTGAGCAAAAATTTGCTTAAGTAATTCTAACTTTCCAAGTACACAACAAAAATGAATACTGCAGGCACGATACCTCCACCAGGAGCTTGACACATTTCAGTGAGGGAGCAGTTATAGCAATGAGAAGAGGGGTGTGAACACCACCGGGTAGTTTCTTGTTACACTGGCAAAAATAGATTACACATGATTTACTATACTGAAGTAAGATGTAGGAAAGAGCAAACAAATAGAAGGAGGAATGCATTTGTTGTCCTGTGGCCTTCTGTAAAAGAGAAAGGGAAAAAATCAATAGCATTGCAAAAGCAAACATGTATCAACTGAAAGGAGGAGAAGGAGTTTATTTCATAGAGTAAACATTAGCACTATTTGACAGTAAAAGGTTTTAGCTAATTTGAATTAACTGAAAGCAGCAGTACATCATTTTTATTGACAGTAAAATGTTCAAAGAAACAGATATGTAAAACCCCCATAGTTATGTCTTTCGTACAATATGCCATGAAAAGGTGTGCCATTTTCATAGAAGAGCAAACGGGCCTGCCTTTCGGCCTTTTGGTTGCAAGTGCATTTCACTCAAATCACTCAGTAAGTGATGTCATTCCTTGTGTAATGTTCAAATTAGCTAAAACATGTGCATATGTAAAAGGTTCAGTAAGTGATGACAGTAAAATGTTCAAAGAAACAGCTGAAACTCCTCTACCGGTGGTTGCACTTGACTGCAGGATATGTAAAACATTTTTATTGACAGTAAAATGTTCATTTAGTTTCAGTAAACAAATATTGCCAAGCATGACATGGCCTTTGTGATCTCCTACTACTGAATTTTCATGTCACTTGTGCTATTAGTAGTTTTTGACAGTAAAAGGAATTTTCATGTCACTTGTGCTATCAGTACACTACAAGTGAATTTTCATCTCACTTGTGCTATTTATGTGGTCTGAAACTTGTCAAGTGATGTTGCTGCTGCTATCTGCGAGTTGCTGCTGCTAGTTGTGATTTTGTCAAGTGATGCTGCTGCTACCTGTGATCTTCTAAAATGACCCCTTTCTCCTGAAACGTTGATTAATTTCCATTTCGTTGGAGAAATGGGGCACTCCAAGGTCAAGAAAATTAGCAAAGGTCATGCCCAATTTTCTTGACCTAGAAGGTGCCCGATTCTCAACCGAAATAAAAATTAATTTGCTTTAGTGGTTTGATTAGTTTAGTATTTTTTTTCACACACTCAGACACCCTTGCTTTCCATGTGTGTGAGAGAGATAGTGAGAGGAGACAAGAAGAAGGGGGTTAGGAAGATGTTGCCTGCTCATCAAAGCTAACCATCTCCCCCTTTCACCCCTTTTCCTTTGTCTTTTGTGGGTTGCAAGGAAGCTACTGTCTTAGCTAGCTTAGCTTGTGCACAAATCCCAGTGTTACAATCTAGAAAATTAGCCTGCAAAGATGAGGTCCCATGCTGGCTGTACCACTGCATCATGCAACAGTGCCTTCAAGATCCAAGGCAATATCACAAACATCATAGGCAATTTGACCAAACTCACAACCTTGTATCTTTGCAGCAACCAACTTTCTAGAAACACCCCGCAAGAACTAGGTTACCCTGAGAACATGGACTTGGACCTTACCAACAACACACTAACAGGTTCTATCCCAAAACACCTATGCAATATCACAAACATCTCTCAATTGTTCCTTGACAATAACCAACTTTTTGGCGACATTCCTCGAGAATTAGGTTATTTGGTCAGCTTAGAGATCTTGTTCCTTGACAATAACCAACTTTTTGACCAAACTTTGTTCCTATTTATAGAGAAACATGGCCAACAACGATGAGGCCGGGGGTTTGGGCGGCAAGAAATTCTGGGAGCTGTCCCAGGAGATGGAGGAACAACCTCACTTGTATGAGGACGCCGCCTTCCCCACCGATCCTGAGACCACTCATGGTACCGCCGAGGATGACCCCACTGATGCCACCACTGATGGTGCTGCCGAGGATGCCACCACTGATGATGGCGGCGCACACACAGATGGCAGCCAACCGAAGAGGCAACAGAAGGACCGGCGCCCGACCGTGCTCCGCACCCTCAAGGAGGAAGTTACTGAAGTGGACTCCAACGGGAATCCAACGGTGCCCGAACGAATAGTCAAGGGGTACTCGCTTCAGCTCGGGTGCATTTTCCGGAGCACCGTCTCGATCAACACCGAGAACCACAGGCATCCTGACCGAGGGAATTTGCGAAACCTCCTCTTCACGAAGCTGCACGAACGATACAAGTTCCCCGCTGAATTTGAAAACACAAGCCTCAAAGGGAATAAAGTGAACAATGCTGCCCTCACGAAGATGAGCACGGCCCTGTCTACTTGGAAAAGCAATGTGAAGAGAATGATCGAGAAAGGTGAGAGTTATGAGAAGATCAAGGAGAAAAATCCTTCGATCACCGAAGATGACTACAACGACTTCAAGATCAATTGCTCGAGCACCGCAAGCTCCGAATCAAGTAAGTGGGGGAAAGAAATGCGGGAGCTGAACTTAGGGGAACACAAACTCGGTCCCGGCAGTTACAGAGTGGCGGAGCCTATATGGGACAAGGAGGAGGCGGACCGTGCCGAGCAAGGCCTACCACCCCTCTTCGATAAATACGGTGACAAGTAGACCAGGAACTTTGTCAGGGCCCGGTACAAGAAGGACCCGAAAACAAAGGAGCTTACCATGGATCCGAAGACCAGGGCGCTTGAGCTTGTTCTGGTAAGGAATACACCCCCGCGTAATTAGCTCCATATGGTTGCATTCTAATTAATGAAGCCAAATTTCTAAATGGTTCACATTCCTTCCGCAGGCGACTGAAAGCAGTAGCGCGGGGTCGACTAAGAGCAACCCTTGGGACACCACTCTAAATAGGGCGTTGAATGTAATGAAGAACAAGGATAAGCTCAATAAGCCAACGTCAGCTGGTCGTGTGGCCGGCAAAGGCTTGTCGACAAAATGGTCGTCATACTATAACACTGGTGGGCGAAAGGAGAAAAAGACCAGCTCGGAAAGCCAGGCGCGCGAGGTTCAAGAACTCAGGGCACAGGTGGCGCAGATTCCGGAGATTGTCCAAGAGCAAGTGCAACAACAACTCGGAGCGACGATCACCGCCATTGTGCCTACCTTGATCCAGGGGATTAGTGCGTGGATTGCGGGCGGCCAACAGGGGCCGCCCCCGATTCCTAGCTTCACGGCCAGCAACTCGCAGAACTCAATGGCGGGGCCATTGGTGTCTCCGGCGGAGGCGGCATTGGTGTCTCCAGCGGAGGCGGCACGGGAGCTTAATGCACCCGGGTGTACGCCGGCGGGCACCTCTGCAGCAAGCGGCCCCTCCGTCAACTGCACGCCCGCCGTTGGCGGTGCCTCAACATTAGCCGAGCTCGACGCCATCATCATGGTAACTAATTAAGCCTCTCTCGGCCGAGGACTTCATCTCCTTGCCTTTGACTGGGCATCCCTAATGCCCTACATGTTTTCGCAGGGCGCCATCGATGTTCCGTGCACTCTCCTGCACTTCGTGAACAACGAGTTGGTCGATGTCGCCAAGGGCAAAATCGTTCAACCGGGCAACCCCTTGTTCCACGATACCCAGATGCCACCCAACTTGTTTAGGGTTCAACTGGTTCGGGTGCTGCCAGGCTGCGACGAGTTGTTACCTCCGATTCGACCCGTCGGGGCCGACGATGATGACGTGATGACCCTCAGCGCTTGCCTGAGCTGGCCCCTGCTTTGGCCGAAGAGCCAGATTCGTTTGGGGGCGGGGGACACCACGCCAAAGAAAACACCGCCAGTCGTGCCGCCGCCAAGTCGGCCCCATGGCAAGACCGCCGCAACGGTGCTGGACATCCCTATTCCACTGGATCCAAACATGCATATGGCACAGGATCAGAACGACGACGACGACGATACATTTGCCAACGTCGATCAGTACTTTGCCGATCATGGGTACGGTGGCGACTTCATGGGGCCTCCTTCTCAAGAACCCAACCCAACAAAAGACGTGCGCGATCTAGCTGGTACCCCGGAGAAGCCAAGTTGCAACAGGCGTCGTCTGCAGTTCAACTCTCAGGAAACGCCTCCAGCTGTCGACTTCACCGAGCCTCAGATAGGCGAGGTGCGAAATATGATCAGCCCCAACACACTCAAGAAGGCGGTCTGTGAGCAGAACTCGGTCCCATTACAGGAGAAGAAGAAGGCACGCAAAAGAAAGACTAACAAGGGTGCGGGCCAGCCGGCACCGAGTACGATCCGTGCTCAGGACGGGCCACCTTCACCTGAGGATATCTCGAGGAGGGTGCATGTGGCGGGTAGGCCGATGCTACCGAGAAATATGCTCGATGCTGCAACCGGTGCTATGCGGAGTCTGCATGACAGTGTTCTTTCTTTGGAGAAGCGGCGTCTCGGAGAGAAGGATGTGGCATACCCGATTTTTGCGGCCAAGGTGCCAGAGGGCAAGGGCTTTGTGGATAACTCCATCGGGGGTATGATCGTCCTGCGGTTTGATGACATCCATGCTATGTTGAACCTTCATCCGATGCACTACACCTTCGTTCGGCTATTTTCGCTGAGTATGGAGATGCGGATCATTCGCGACAAGACCCCGGACATCGTGATAGTCGACCCCTTCTACATGTGTGCCAAGATCTTGGGCAGCGCTGGGGACCGGCAAGTCGCGAGTTCTTACCTCGAAGGCGTCATTCTGGCAAACCAAGATAAGGATAACTTCCTCGTGCCTTACTTTCCCAAGTAAGTCCTCCCCTCAACCGCCCCGTAACATATGAATTCTTAGATTTCGATCGTTTTTCTTTTAACATTCCATGTTTTCTGCAGTGACACACATTGCACGCTCATCCTCCTAAGCCCCAAATATTCCATGGCCACATATTTCGACCCGGACCGTCAGTCGAACGTAGACTACACAAATGTCAAGAAGGTTCTTGATGATGTTCTCCCCGGCTACGTCAAATCTGGAGGCACCTTCACCAGGCCTATTCGTAAGTACGGCAAGCACGTGTTCTCCCACAATACGATGTTCTGCTGTGTCAAGCAGCCGCCTGGCGGTCAGAAGGGTGCCTACTACGCCATCCATCACATGCGGGCGATCATACGGGACCAGCATCACCTTCTGCTACCGAGTAGACTCAAAGATTGGGCCGCGAGCATGTCGGCAATCCAGGACGCGGACATCAGACAAGAATTCTTTCGCATCCAGTCGGAGTTTGCGGAAATCATCCATCAAGATGTCCTTCGTACCTCAGGGCAGTTCTACCTCAGAAATCAACCGTCCAACAGTGACATCGACACAATCCTACAAATGCAGGCTGACAACGCCCATTCTTTCATGACTCCCACGATAGACGGCGGCTTCATCCACGCTCCGGTCCCTTGAGTCGAGTCGAAAGCAGTGATGCTGTGTCTAGTTCTGAAACATCGATTGGCTCATGTTGTAATTAAACTTTAATGAACTTGTAGTATGTCTCTTTGGTTTCGAGAGTCGTTCAACTTAAGATGTAATCGATGCTATTAATGTCTTGCTTTTCTCTTTCGATCGTTCTGTTGCATACTTATATATTGCTTATGTATTGTCTGTGAATTGGTACTAATGTTTCGTTTGGCTACTGCATAGCGATGTCGTGGTATGTCGTGTACAAGGGTAAGGTTCCCGGAGTCTACGACGACTGGGAGGAGTGTCGGAGACAGGTTCACCGATTCAGCGGCAACAGTTACAAAGAGTACGCCACTAGGGCCGAGGCCGAATCTAGATACACCCGCTATCTAGCGGGGGAGGGGAGGGAGCGTTGGAGGAACCGGATGAAGACGAGTTTCATCGTGATGATGCTCATCGTGATGACCGCAGCTCTCTTCTATGTGATGGTAGTTTAGATGATCGATATCGACTTGTAATGTGAAGACAAACTCGCGGTCTCGAGACTTGTAATATAATGTTCTATCTTTGTTCGGTCTTTTCAATTCGGAGACTAATATGATGAATTGTATTCGGAGACTAAAATGATGAATTGTATTCAGAGACTAATCTTCTATTGTATTCAATGAATCTGTTGTTGATGTGTGCTGTTTATATTTTGTCCAATTATACATTTTGTAACCTGTGCAAAAAACAGAAAATAAAAAAATAAAAAAACCCTAATATTCATACTAATGGCGCATCACATCATAGTGCGCCATTAGTATGCCAAAGGATACTAATGGCGCATCATTAAACAGTGCGCCATTAGTATGCCGAACTTACGAATGGCGCATCTCGTTGTCGTGCGCCATTAGTATGCCAAAGCGCCTGGGTATACATGGCCCCCTGGGAGGCATACTAATGGCGCACTGTTATATATACTAATGGCGCATCTGAGGTGCGCCATTAGTATACCAGATACTAATGGCGCACCCGTGGTGCGCCATTAGTAAAATATACTAATGGCGTGCTACTAATGGCGCACCACTAATGCGCCATTAATGGCCAAATTAGGTGCGCCATTAGTAGGCCTTTTCCTAGTAGTGACCCTTCAAGGTGCTAGCACGCTACAACAACAATGCTTACAAGATCGACCTCCTGCGCGACAAGTACAACGTGAGCGATGTATTCAACATCAAGGACCTTTCTCCCTACCATGGTGATGAAGATTTTGATCCGAGGTTGGATCTTTCCCAAGGGGGGGGAGATGATGCAGAACATCCCACAGTCATCCCCATGGACGTATCGACATCTCCCACGACACCACTTGGACTAATGACAAGAGCCCGAGCAAAGGCTATCAAAGATAAGGCGAACCCGCTCCTCTCCAAACTACCACTTTCTATGCATGAGACATGGCTACTACCTCAAGCGGAAACACTGTGCGTGATCAGGCACTTAGAGGAAGGCCACGGTACAGCTACATCCAATGGACAAGATGGCGACGACACCAAGTGCGAAGGACAAGAAGAAGAGCTGCCACTAAAGCTACAGCCACCGGACGACCGGTGGGGACTGGACGTCCAACACCTGAAGCCCTAGCCTACCCAGGTCCCAGCCAACGCAAGCTACAACGAGCGGATGTTCGGCCAGGACGGGACGACCGGCGCCACCATACCCGAGCCAAAACAACGGATGTCTGAAGCGACCAGATGGACGGCCATCTTCGGAGATCCGGTGCCACCTCAACCGAGCCAAAGTATGCGGAAGTCCGGAGACTCCCAGACGTCCGGACACCCAGAAGCCACCGGACTACCGTAACCCACCGGACGTCCGATACCTGGCTGCGCACAGTTTCGGGCCCGCGTCCCATGTACCCCTTCACTTCGCCCCCCATTTTCACTAAGACTATAAGTACACCTCCTCCTCCTCCTCCTCCTCCTCCTCCTAGTTATGCTTAGCATTGTGATAGAGCATATGTGAGATAGAGCCTCGCTCATCCATCCGGATCTACTCCACCGCGAGGGACCGTCACCTCTTCGGAGAAGATCCACTTGGATTCAAGACCCCTAACGGGAAGACCCCAAGACCTCCTCACAGAGAAGAACCGGTTACCCTATGTATCATCCCTTGTTGGATTTGGACCGTGTGATCTCTATGTGTACTCGGATCTAGCATATGTGTGACCATATCTTGTTGGTTTGAGTGTTTCCTCTCTGTTCCCTTCGTGTTTTCCCCTTGTGTTCTTCATGTTCATCGCAGGATCCACTCCTTTAGTGAAAGATCGGCCCTCTAGGGTTCCACCCTACATCTGCTTCTGCACATCACACTTTGACAGATGATCAGCAATGATGTTTTCCGCACGGGGTACGTGCTCTATTTGCAATCTATCGAAGTGCTCCTCCAGCCTTGTCAGTTCCTCAACGTATGCCTCCATCAATGAACTTTGGTAATCTTTGTTGACTTATCTCACCACAAGTTGCGAATCTCCTCGAATGATCAACTTCTTGATACCCAATTCTGTTGCAATCATGAACCCGTCAAGGAGCCCTTCATACTCTATAGTATTGTTGGTCGCCTCCTCCCGTGGAAAATGCATCTAGGTGATGTACTTCAAGTGCTCTCTAGTGGGAGCAACGAGAAGCACGCTAGTCCCTGCACCTTGTATGGAGAAGGAACCATCGAAATGCATGATCCATTCTTGGGGTGCTTCCTTGTCGGGAATAACTGTCTCTAGTACCTCTTCATCAGGGGTTGGCGTCCATTCTGCAATAAACTCTGCCAATGCTCTGCTCTGAATTGTTGATGTGCTTTCAAACTTTAGGCCAAAGCTGGATAACTCCAATTCCCACTCCACTATTCTACCGATAGCCTCAGGGTTTCGGAGTCTCCTTTGCAAAGGGAAGCAGGTGACAACCGTGATCTCGTGGGCTTTGAAGTAGTGGCGCAATTTCCTTGAGGCCATGACAAGGCCAAAAATTAACTTTTGCACACCAGAGTACCTGGATCTAGCCCCCTGCAATAGGGAGCTGACGAAGTATACTGGGCGCCACTTTCTTCCTTGCCGCGTCCTTGGGGTTGCCTCCGCTGCCATGCTCTCCCCTATATTGATCCATGTATGGCCTTGCCGGGCTGTGCTCACACTCTCCCTCGGAAGGGACACTGGCTAAGGCTGCTGCCTCTTCCACTTCCCACTGCGCCAATGGTGTTGCAGTAACCACTTTATTAGTTGCTGCCAGGTATAGCAGCAATGGCTCTTGCGGTTTGGGAGAAACCAAGGTTGGCACAGAAGACAAGTAGGTCTTCAAATCTTGCAGTGCTGCATCTGCTTCCGGAGTCCACTTCATGGGTCCTACATTCTTCACAATTTTTAAGAACGGCAAGGCGCGCTCGACAGCCCTATAGATGAATCTACTAAGCGCGACAACGCACCCTGTCAAATGCCTCACATCCTTAACCGTCTTAGGTGCCTGAATTTGCTCGATAGCCTTGATCTTGTCGGGGTTGGTCTCTGTCCCGCGATGGGACACAAAAAAACCAAGTAGCTTGCCGGTTGGAACACCAAATACACACTTCTCCGGGTTCAGCTTCAGGTTGATCTTGTGCAGATTAGCAAATGTCTCTTCTAAGTCCTGGATGAGGGTCGGTCTGTCCTTGGTTTTGACCTCAATATCATCCATGTAAGCTTCAATGTTGTTGTGCAACTCTGATTCAAAACCAATCTAGACTGATGTTGCAAAAGTGGATACCGCACTCTTCAACCCGAAAGGCATTTGCACGAAGCGGTATGTGCCACATGGGGTGATGAATGAGGTCTTCTCTTCATCTTCCTTGGACATAAAGATTTGGTGATATCCAAAGTATGCATCCAAAAAGGAGAGCAAATCAAATCCGGAAGTGGAGTCCACAATCTGGTCGATGCGCGACAAGGGAAATGGGTCCTTCGGGCATGCCTTGTTCGGATCCGTGAAATCTATGCAAAGCCTCCATTTCCCATTAGCCTTGCGCACGACCACTGGGTTTGCTAACCACGTTGGATGTAGTACTCCTCTAACCAAACCATCTGCCTCAAGTTTCTTGATTTCCTCGACAATGAACTGTTGTCGCTCCAAGGATTGCTTTCGGACCTTCTACTTGACGGGTCGGGCATGTGGGCGACAACAAGGTGGTGCTCGATTACCTCCATGGGAACACTGGGGATATCAGATGGTTGCCAGGCAAACACATCGATATTCTCCCGTAGGAAGGAAATGAGCACGCTTTCCTATTTGTCGTCAAGGGTAGCACTGATAGTGAAAGTATCATCAACACCAGCCAGCCCTGTCGGGACCTTTTTCACATGAGGTGTAGCAGCCTTGGATCTCTTGCTATTGGAACTCTCCGGCAAGTCATGAACATGCGCAATATACTCCGAAGAGGTACACTTCCTGGATTCCTTGTTGGCGTCCCTGCTAGCCTTCTTTTTCCCATTGCTTTCCATGGTGGGAACTATGGCTTCAGCGGTCTCTGCCACGACTACGTCCCGGTACATCTTGTCCATGCAAATGATTGTGTCCTTCTTGTCTGACGGAATGGAAATAATGCCCACCTTGAATTTGGCCAGAGCTAGGCATCCAAGGATCCTGTTGTACAACAAGGGAGGTTGACCACATCAAACACAAACTTCTCAGTCCGGTAAATCAACTCTCCCCAAAATGTCACCGGCAATATGATCTTTCCCTTAGGACGACTCCTACCGGGGTTGATTCCTTGAAACGTGCATGTGACCTTGAGCTCTTCCTCTACTATCTACAGTGTTCTAATGACCTTTGGGTAACTCAGATTCAACCCGGCCCCACCTTCAACCAACATCTTTGCAACCTTGAGGTTGTGGATTTTTGGTGAGACCAACAACAGCAAGCACCCTACCGCAGTGGTGCGGTCAGGGTGGTCCTCTTCGTCAAAGATGATGGGCGTGCGTGACCACTTGAGCGGCTTCCGAGAGTCTGTCGCTGGCTCCACGGCGTTAGCTTCACGCGCCCACTATTTAAGCTGGTGGTGAGAGGAGTGCAGAGATGCACCCCCGTCAATGCATAGGGCGTCAGTGGCCTTCTAGAATTCCTGCTCATTGGTATCTTCTTCATCTCCTCCATCACTTTCATCATTGCAATCTTCCTTCTCACGACCTCTGGCGGGGTTTCCTTGATTCCGAGGAGCCTTGCCAGGGCGACTTGCTTCGCTGCCCCGGCCCTTCCCGACAGCGCCATTATGACCTTTATCCTTAGCATGCTTCTCATACTTAGCCCTCTGCTTCTTGACAAGCTATTCAACTTGATGGCACTTCTAGAGATGATGGCGTGATGCGGAGCATCCGACAATCATCCCCATGTACACTCTGACTACTCCCCAAGCCCCAAGTGCCCTCATGTTGAGACCTCAAGCATACGCCATTAGACACAAGGTGAACTTGCTCCTTTCCGAATCTTCCCTTTCCGCATGTAAGACATGGATGCTACTTCAAGCGCGGACCTTGTTCATACTCAGGTACACCCGAGGAGACAATGGAGAACCCAAGGACCAATGCCAAGCGTGCGCGGAAGCAAAGGAAGGAGAAGGAAGAAGAGCCAGCTACTATAGGGCCCGGACATCCGGCGCTAGCCCGGACATCTGGACCAGCCCGGACATCTGGCCCGACCCCCGGAAATCCGGCGCCCATCATAGAACGCGCCCGAAGCTGAACCCCGTCAGCCTGGACATCTGACCAGAGGCCCGGACATCCGGCTCTTCCCGAGCCGCCGGACATCCGGCCCCCAGCCCAGACATCCGAACCCCTCCTATCCAGGAAGCTCCGAGACCGGCCACTCCAGCCCAGACATCCGGCACCTCGCAAAGGCTCGGACATCTGGCCCGACACCCGGACATCCAGCCCCCCTGCCTGCGTGCAGCGCATCTGGGCCGATGGCCATGTACCCCTTCACCCGTTAGACTATATATACTCCCCCTCCACCTACGTTTTAGGGTTAGCAAAGTCTTAGCTCATAAGAGATAGAGCTTTTCTCATCCATATCAGATCTACTCCATGAGAGAGACCGCGGCCTCTACGGAGAAGATCCACCCCAGATTCAAGACCCCTCACGGGAAGATCCCCTCGTGGATTCAAGACCTCCTTACGGAGAAGAAGCGGTTACCTCTTGTATCGTCCTTTGTTGACTTTGGATCATGTATCTCTCTTTGTGTTTTGAGGATCTAGCACATGTGTGATCGTTCTTGTTGGTTTGAGTGATTCTCTCATGTTTCCCCTCATGTTTCCCCTCGTGTCCTTCGTGTTCTTCATGTTCTTCGTGGGTTCCGCTCCTTTCATGAAAGATCGGCCATCTAGGGTTCCACCCTACATCATCTAGAACACGAAGAACACAAAGAACATGAGGGGGAACACGAGGGGAAATCACAAAGGGGAACACAAGAGAAACACTCAAACCAACAAGAACGATCACAGATATGCTAGATCATCGAAACACAAAGAGAGATACACGATCCAAAGTCAACAAAGGACGATACAAGAGGTAACCGGATCTTCTCCGTGAGGAGATCTTGATGTTCTTCTCCTTGAGGAGGTCTTGAATCCAACGTGGATCTTCTCCATAGAGGGGCTGTGGTCTCTCTCGTGGAGTAGATCCGATGTGGATGAGCGAGGGTCTATCTCTAATATGAGCTATCACAACGCTAACCCAAACTAGGAGGAGGTGGAGGAGTATATATAGTCTAGGTCCATGAAGGGGTAAGTGGGGGATACATGGGCCTTGGCCTGATACATTGCGCACACACATGTGCCAGTCGTCCGACGAGTACCGGACGTCCGGTGGCTCGCAAGGGTCCGGTTCTCCAGTACTTGTCGGACGTCCGGCGTTTTGGCTCGGGATAGCTGGCACCATATTTCCGGAAGTGGATGGTCGTCCGGTGGCGTCGGATGTCCGCTCGTTTGGCTCGGGCTTCAGGCTCTGGATTTTCGGAGACGTTCGGATGTCTGGTCGTTGGAGGGGGTCGGATGTCCGTAAGGACCGGTCATCCAGCGGCTGCAGCCTCCGGGCAGCTCCTTCTCTTGTTCCTCGCGCTTGGTGTCCTCGCCTTCTTGTCCATGGTCTTCCTCTTGGTTCCTGGTCATGCATAGCACACATGTTTGAGGTAGTAGCCATGTCTCACATGTGGAAAGTGACGATTCGAAGAGGAGCGATTTCACCTTGCGTCCGATGGCGTATGTTCGAGGTCTCGTCGTATGTCCACTTGGGGCTTGGAGAGTAGTCGGAGTGTACATGGGGATGAATGTGGTATGCTCCAGATCATCTCCCCCCCTTGGGAAAGATCCGACCTCGGATTGTGATCCTCATCACCATGGAAACGGTTGTCATGGACGGACTTGAGGTTGGACGGAGTTGAAGGCATCGCGCAATCCAAGTACTCCCAGGTGTCTCTGGTATGTGGTACATGCAAAATGAGCAAACACAAAGTACACTTGGAAATACAATGGTTAGCGCACACAAAGTGTCCATCATAGAAGAATGAGTCCGTTCAGCAAGATTATTCATGACAAAGCGCATGAAGCTTATCAAGGTGGTATAGAATGATATGCAAAGCATTCATGGGAGCAAAAGCATTCATTGTGCACACAAATGTATTGTGTATATGATCAATGCAACCACGGTGCAAAATGATGTCATGGTGAGACGGTTTATCAATAGCATGAATATGGCAATGGATGCTCAAAATGCGTATGTGATCATGCAATTGATGATGGGTAATATGATCATGATGTATGAATATGCCAACAAGGTAGATCACAACAAATTTGCTAAGAAAATGCACAAGCTCATATATCATGGATGACATGGGGATACAAGATGCAACAAGGCAATCATAATGTGATTCAATCCATGCATAAGATGCAAATTTTTCATGTGTATGATATGTCCATCGAGCATGACATGTGTGAGCACAATCAACAAATATGGAGGTGTTGGTGTACCAATGCTCGATGTCGTTGCATGAGTGGAGATTTGAAGGTGCATCCAATAAGACTGAACGCTCCTCAACTTTAAGGTCCATAGAGCCAATCTCCCATGTCACTCCTCTGTTCGTGAGATGTATCATGTAGACAACAATGAAAGAGTGACCCATCCAATATGCGTAATTGAGGATGGATCAAAGGGAAGGAGTTCACCTTTAGGAGATTCTCGCAAATGTTGGTGTTGCACATCGTGATGCGGAGCATCCCATGTTCATCCTCATGTACACTCCGACTACTCTCCAAACCCCATACGCCATCGGACACAAGGTGAACTCGCTCCTCTCTGAATCGTCACTTTCCACATGTGAGACATGTCTACTACCTCAAACATGTGTGCTATGCATGAACAGGAACCAAGAGGAAGCCCATGGACAAGAAGGAGAGAACACCAAGCGCGAGGAACAAGAAGAAGATATGCAGGAGATGCTCCAGCCACCGGATGACCAGTCGGGACCGGACGTCCGGCGCATTAAGACCCACCGGACAACCGGCCCGGACCGCACGGCCGGCGAACCTGCACCCGAGCCAAATGAGCGGACGTCCGATGCTAGCGGACGACCGGCGACCGGACGACCGGCCACCTCCGGAAATCCGACACTCTAGCGTTTGAGCCCGATCGAGCGGACGTCCGATGTCTACCGGATGTCCGGTGGCCCATGATCCACCGGACGACCGGCCCTCAGCGGACGTCCGGTACCTGTCTGCGCACAGTGTTTGGGCCCTAGGCCCATGTACCCCTTCACTTCGCCCCCTTTTGCACTAGGACTATAAATAGACCTCCTTCTCCTCCTAGTTAGGGTTAGCGTTGTGTTAGCTCATTTACGAGATAGAGCTTCGCTCATCCATATCGGATCTACTCCTTGAGAGAGACCGCAGCCCCTCTTCGGAGAAGATCCACCTTGGATTCAAGACCCCTTTACGGGAAGATCCTCTTATGGATTCAAGACCTCCTCGTAGAGAAGAACCGGCTACCCTTTGTATCGTCCCTTGTTGGATTTGGATCGTGTATCTCTTTGTGTTTCGAGGATCTAGCTTATGTGTGACCATATCTTGTTGGTTTTAGTGTTTCTCTCGTGTTTTCCCTTGTGAGTTCCCTCATTTTCGCCCTTGTGTTCTTCATGTTCTTTGTGAGATCCGCTCCTTTCATGAAAGATCGTCCACATAGGGTTCCACCCTACATCATCTTGGTATCATGAGCCACGTTGATCACGATTTCGGAGCCTTCCCTCGTTGTTTTCTAGCCTAATTTTGTTGTGTTCTTCCCAAATTTCTAAAATCCCCACCAAAAATAGCCCCAATTTTTTGTGATTTGTTGGTTTGAGGAACTTTTGTTGATTTTGATCCATGGATTTGTTTGGTTTCAAGTGGATCTACCATCTCCCCAAGTTTTCCCATCTTTCGCTCACGAAATCTCATAAATTTTGACCCCAAAATCCCCAAATTCCGCCCAAAATCGTGTCCTGAAACTCGCATCTCGCGTTGACCCAGACCCACCGGACGACCGTCACTTTACTGGACCTCCGTAGCCGCAGGAACCACCAGACGACCGGAACCCCCTAACCCGAGCAGAATTAGCGGATTTCCAACCCGACCGGACATCTGCTACTTGTAAATAATTCATCCGAACTCCAATTTTGACGTTCTTTAGCTCGTTTTGATGCTCTTGACATCCCCCTTCCCACAAAAAATACTTCCAACACCATTTGACTCCATCAAATTGTGTGAATTTTGGCATCTTTGCCTAGGGCTTTCACCACATCATCCGCTACACCACCACCGACTTTCGTAACCTAACCATTTTTGTTCCCCTTCGCATTAGTGGTTGTTTGAGTTGTGATTTGAGTCTCCTAAGGTGTTTCGGCTACTTAGGGACGGTTGCTTCCTCATCAACTACCACCAACATAGCTACCGCATAGGCTTACCCACCATACATTTCCACCACCTCCACTTAACTCAATTTTGTTTGTGTTATGAGTTGTGTCTCCTAAGGTGTTTTGGCTACTTAGGGACGATGACCTCCAACTCTGACACCGTGTATAGTCCACCACCTTACCCTCCAATTCCGCATTGCCTACCCGCATAACCCATCATTGCATTTCCGCAATCCCATTGAGCTTCCGCAACCACCACCGCATTCCCGCTACCACCATTTGACATTTGAGATTTTGAGTTCACGGTTTTTCCGTTTCCTAAGGTGTTTCGGCTACTTAGGGACGAGTCTCCATCATCTTGGCATCTATATCAAGAACACCGCTACTCATCATCACCAAGGATGGTAACCTCGATATCATCTTGGTATCATGGTATCCCTCCATTGTATATTCCCTTGCCATTGCATTGATAACCCCTGGCCCATTTTGCGTCACTTGCCTATCGAGACTAGCCTTTGAGTATTGCCGGCAACATTACCTGTGCACATTAGTGGTCTACACCATACATTGCATACATACCATATCATGTTGGTATCATCATATCATCTTTTGTGCCTCAAGTTTGTTCCCACATACATACAATTGCTATCTTGCACTACAAAAAAAAGACACATCCGTGACATTTTGGGCCGAACGAACTTTTTTTCTGTCATACATATGACACTTCTATGACGATAATTGTGACAAAACCCTGTATCATCATAGATGTGGTGGGCTCCTCCTTCTATGAAAAAAAATCATGACCGAAAATGGGCTTTTCGTCCTGGGCGGGCCAGAGACGCAGCTGCATGACATTCTTTGGGCCGTCCATGATGGAAAAAACCGTTGTAGAAGCGAGGGCGAGGAAAATTTCGGGGAGTTCCCGATAACGGTGGGAGGTCGGGGGCCGAGCGATGCGCGTTTCTCTCATACACGTACACGCGTAGTGCGAGGCGTTGGCTCTAACTGAACCCGAGCGAGGCGTTGGGCTCTAACTGAACTCGAGCGATTGCACTGCAGGCTACGCGTTACTGAACTCGAGCGATCGCTCGATGGCTGTTAACTGAACCCGATCGAGCGATTCCTTCGCTACTACTACTAACTGAAGCCGATCGATTGGATGAACAGTGAGC
>NC_041386.1:324886107-325002747 GCF_002162155.2 Triticum dicoccoides
GCGGTGGCATTGCCTCTAGATGAACCGAGCCCCATGGTGTGGAGGGCTGGATGAACAGTAGACGATGGAGGGATACCCGTGGATGGGTGGTTGAACACGACCCCATGGTGTGGAGGGCTGGATGAACAGTAGACGGCGGAGGGGTGCCCGTGGAGGGGTGGTGATAGAGGCAAAGGTGTCCCGTCTTTCAATGAGATAGTGGCTATCGTTTTAGAGGAAGTCGACTTTGACGATCCAACTACGAACGTGCGAGGACGTCGCGCCTTAGCAATCGCTAAACCAACTCCAAGGGGTTATTGACTACGCCGAAGCACGATCAACCTGACCACGAGGGCCTGTTTCCTGCGAGCAAATGAAGAACAAGCAAGAAAATGAGATTGCAATCTGGATATTGCGAATATAAGATGAAAGCTTTTTTGATCAAGGTGGGGTTCTGTGACGTCTTGGTCTGGTCGTTGGACACAAACGAAGTACGCGAAGTTGCAGCTACGGCGAACTTTTAATCTAAACAAAACCCAAAGTCTAAACGACGCCCTAAGGGCTGTATATATGGAGGAAGAGGGGGGAATTTCGTGGCCCTTGGAGGAGGGGTCCTAAACCAACCCCAACTCTTGTTTCCCCACACATATGGACTCTAAAAACAGCCTATACTTAAGTATTTCGAAAATACATGGGCCTGGCCCAATAATAAGGTGACGCAGCACCTAAAATAGCCTCTGGACGAAATTTATGAAGTGGCATCTTGTATATTTCGTCCAAGGCTTCATGCACTCCTTATGGTGGCTTCAAAGTCCTGAAATCATCACTTGTAACCCCGTTCTGGATCCCCTTGCGCATGCCATCATCTCCACGCTTGAACTTGTTCCAAGGTTCATCTTTCTTGTCCAAGCTAGGCCCTTCATTTGTAAGTAAGACAAATGTATCCAATTTAGGCAGCATCATATTCTCATGAACATTAGAATCATTACCAAGAAACAAAAGTACCTGATAATTCAATTGGCGTGCGCGAGCTCTAGTAATTGGTCCAGTATGTATAGCAGCAGGGGCTGTGGGTGTAACAATGGTATTGATGTCCTCCTCATCCTCCCCTTCTTGAAATGAAGTCGTCCTCGACAAAAGTTCATCGTCCTCACCCAAATAAGGCTTCAAATCTGCAATGTTAAAAGTGGGACTAACCCCAAAATCTGCAGGCAGCTCAAGTGTATATGCATTATCATTTATTTTCTCTAACACCTTAAAAGGACCATCAGCACATGGCATTAGCTTTGATTTGCGCAAATTAGGAAATCTATCCTTACGCAAATGTAACCAAACAAGATCTCCAGGTGCAAACACAACATGCTTTTTACCCTTATATCTCCAGCAAGTTTATATTTAGCATTCATATGCTCAAAGTTTTCCTTAGTTAACTCATGCATTTTTAAAATCAATTCAGCACGTTCTCTAGCATCAAAATTAACCTTCTCCGAAGATGAAGAGGCAACAAATCAATAGGTGCACGAGGTAGGAAACCATACACAATTTCAAAGGGGCACATCTTAGTAGTAGAATGCAATGAACGATTATAAGCAAATTCAATATGAGGCAAGCATTCTTCCCACATTTTCTTGTTATTCTTCAAAACAACCCTAAGCATAGTAGACAATGTTCTATTGACTACTTCAGTTTGTCCATCAGTTTGGGGGTGACAAGTAGTACTAAAAAGAAGCTTAGTCCCCAACTTAGCCCATAAACATCTCCAAAAGTGGCTAAGAAATTTAGTATCATGATCTGAAACAATAGTATTTGGCACACCATGCAAGCGAATAATTTCACGAAAGAACAAATCAGCAACATTAACAGCATCCTCGCTTTTATGACATGGTATAAAGTGTGCCATTTTCGAGAACCTATCCACAACAACAAATATGCTATCCATACCCTTCTTTGTTCGAGGCAAACCTAAAACAAAGTCCATAGATATATCCTCCCAAGCAACACTAGGTACAGGCAAAGGCATATATAAACCATGAGGATTGAGTCGTGACTTAGCTTTTTGACATGTAGTGCAGCGAGCAACAAAACGCTCAACATCCCATCTCATCTTTGGCCAAAAGAAATGTGTAGCAAGTATATCCTCTGTCTTCTTGACGCCAAAGTGTCCCATTAATCCTCCTCCATGCGCCTCCTGCAACAACAAAAGACGAACAGAGCTAGCTGGAATGCATAGCTTGTTAGCACGAAACACAAATCCATCGTTAAGAACGAACTTGTTCCAAGTTCTCCCTTCCTTACAATTACGCAATACATCTTTAAATTGAGCATCATGCACATATTGATCTTTGATGGTCTCCAAACCAAATATTTTAAAGTCAAGTTGTGAAAGCATAGTATAACGACGATACAATGCATTAGCAATAATATTTTCTTTACCCTTCTTGTGTTTAATGACATAAGGAAAAGTCTCAATGAATTCAACCCATTTAGCATGTCTACAATTCAGTTTTGCTTGGCTTTTAATGTGTTTCAAAGATTCATGATCAAAATGTATAACAAATTCCTCGGGCCATAAATAATGTGGCCATGTTTCTAGGGTCCAAACAAGAGCATACAATTCTTTGTCATAAGTAGAATAGTTCAGACTAGGCCCACTCAATTTTTCAGAAAAGTATGCAACTGGTTTGCCATCTTGTAATAACACACCTCCTAATCCAATTCCACTGGCATCACATTCAAGCTCAAAAGTCTTATTAAAATCAAGAAGTTGGAGTAAAGGAGCATGTGTCAACTTATCTTTCAATACTGTGAAGGCTTCTTCCTGTGCGGTACCCCCAAACAAAAGGCACATCCTTCTTTGTAAGCTCGTTGAGAGGTGCAGCAATGGTGCTGAAATCTCTCAGAAAATGCCTATAGGAACCAGCGAGGCCAAGGAAACTCCTCACTTGTGTGACCGTTTTGGGCTGCGGCCAACTCTCAGTAGCTTCAATCTTGGCTTTATCAACTTCAATTCCCTGTGGAGTAACAACATAGCCAAGAAAAGATACTCGGTCGGTGCAAAAGGTGCACTTTCCAAGGTTACCAAACAATCGTGCATCACGTAGAGCAATAAAAACAGCACGTAAATGTTCCAAATATTCCTCCAAAGATTTGCTATAAATCAATATGTCATCAAAGTAAACTACCACAAATCATCCGATGAAAGCACGTAAAACTTCGTTCATTAACCTCATGAAAGTACTAGGTGCATTAGTTAACCCAAAAGGCATGACTAACCACTCATATAATCCCAATTTCATACTTAGTTTTAAATGGTGTTTTCCATTCATCTCCCAATTTCATACGAATTTGATGGTATCCACTACACAAATCAACTTTGGAGAATATTATAGAGCCACTCAATTCATCAAGCATATCATCTAGCCTAGGAATAGGATGACGATAACGAATAGTAATATTATTAATGCCTTTACAATCAACACACATACGCAACGTACCATCCTTTTACGGCACTAAAATGATAGGAATAACACAAGGACTAAGGGATTCACGTATATAACCTTTGTCGAGCAGTTCTTATACTTGACGCATAATCTCCTTCATCTCCTCTGGATTGGTACGGTATGGTGCACGATTGGGTAATGATGCACCGGGAATTAAGTCAATTTGGTGCTCAATCCCTGGAATAGGTGGTAATCCCGGTGGCACGTCTTGTGGAAAGACGTTAGCGAACTCCTGCAAAATGTTAGTGATAGCAGGAGGCAAAGAGGAAGGCACGTCCTCGAATAAAAATAATGCCTCTTTGCACACAAAAGCATAGCAAACAGATTTGCTAAAATCTAAATCATCAATATCAGATTTGGTGGCAATTAAACATGCACTTTTCAATTTAATTTCAGAAGCAACACTAGATGGTTTATTATTAGGCTGCATTTGTTGCTCAAAGTCTTTTGCCACAATCCTATTTTCACTTTTATTTTTCTCCTATTTTGCTTTATTATCTCTATTAATATCATCTTTCAAAATGGAATCAGGAGTCATAGGAAGCAAAGTAATATTTTTATCCTTATGAACAAGAGTATACTGATTGTGTCTACCATGGTGTACAGAATTTTTATCAAATTGCCATGGTCTTCCAAGTAAGAAGGAACATTCTTGCATAGGTACCACATCACAATCAACATAATCAGCATATGTAGAGATACTAAAATGCACACGAACAGTACGTGTTACCTTAACCTTGCCACTGTTGTTAAACCATTGGATGTAGTAAGGATGTGGATGTGGTCTTGTGGTGAGTGATAGCTTCTCCACCATCTCCATGCTAGCCAAGTTATTGCAGCTCCCTCCATCTATGATGACGCGAACAGAACGTTCCTTCACAACTCCCTTTGTATGGAACAAATTATGCCTCTAATTTTGCTCAGCTTGTGTGACCTGCACACTCAAAACACGTTGAGCAACTAAACATTCATACCTGTCAGCATCTTCAGGAGCCATGTATTGCGTCTCATGATCAGAATCATCTCCACCGTGTTCTTCACGTGTAATAAGAGCCAAAGTCTCCGCATCATAGTCACTAACGGACTCATACCCACCATCCTCAGTAGCAATCATCACACGCTGAGATTTGCATTCTCTCACAAAATGTCCTCTTCCCTTACAACGACGACAAATAATATCACTTGTGTGCCCTGTTGATGCCATGAATAAGAAGAACTCTGCGCAGGCCCGGGAGGTGTGCTCTCGGCAGATAGTGGTGGTTGTGCCTGCTTTCTTGTATCACGGCTGGAGGTGGCACCTGATGGAGGTGCTGGTGTAGTGGAAGTAGAGGATGCACGTGGTATCCATGATGAAGATCGACCTGCAGAAAAGTTAGTTCGCGCCAATGCCTGTCGATCCTGCACTTCACGTTCAGCTTTACAATCAAGATGGAATAAACGAGTGATATTAGTATACTCCTTATACTCTAGAATGGTCTGAATCTCTCTATTTAATCCACCCATAAAACGTGCAAGCATAGCTTCATTCTCCTCAACAATACCACATCTAATCATGCCAGTTTGTAATTCCTGATAATGTTCTTCTACAGAATTTTTTCCTTGTCTTAAACGCTGCAATTTTTTATGTAATTCATGTTTATAATATGGTGGAACCCAACGAGTACGCATAGCAGTTTTCAAAGCAGCACAAGTAGCTGGAATAGGATATAATCTACAATGCTCAGACCACCAAACACATGCAAAACTAGTGAATGCACAAACAGCAGCAGGAACACGTCTCTCCTCGGGATATTGTAAACATGTAAATCGTTGTTCAGTTTCTAACTCCCAAGTAAGATATATATCACGAACATATCTACCCTCAAATGGTAGAATATTCAATTTTAGTTTAGGGAGATGGTCGTGATCTCGTACCTGAGGGTGAGCCCTACCATTGCCATTATTTGCATGTGGCCGACCTGGTGGTTGCTGTGCTGGTGGTGGCACGTAGTTCTGATTTTGATCAACCTCATCCTCGTAATCTCCCGCAAAATCATCCTCCTCTGCATCAGCAGCAGGAGCCACAAAAGTATCAACAGCAGCACCAACAGTTTGGCCAGGTGCAAGAGGAAGACGGCTCGCTCGGTGGAGGGATATTTTGCGATGTGGAGGTAGTCGTCGTTGTTGTTGTTGTTGTTGTAGAGGTGTGTTAGGTGCAGCCGGTGGTGGTGGTGGAAGATGCGCGAGCAATTCATTAAACCTGTTATCGAGCTTTGTTTTGAACGTCTTCTCCATGCCATCTATTTTCTCCATGGCCTCTTCAAATCTGTTTAGCACATCTTGCACCTGTCCACTCATCATTTGCTGAAATTTATCATGCAACTCCTTATTCGTCATGTTCTCCCAGTCAGTCTCGTCGGCTTGTGATCCTGCCATGGTTAGCAACAATAGAAACACACAAGAATATGATCCTATAGACTACTAACAAGAGGTGGTGGTGGTGTCACAAATCCGTCAAGCAAATCTCAAATTCTTACCAGTTCTTACCTAGCAGCAGGCGGTGATCGGCAAACATCGTAGTCAAAACTCTCAAAGCTTGGATAGAGCGATTACCAGGGAGAGTCAAATGCATGACGTAGATGTATGTGGAGGTGGGAAGGCTTATAATATGGTAGCAAAAAGGGTCAGCAATAATCAATTCAGAGATGCAAAGTTGAATAAATGCTCAACAACGATACTGTGCTGGTCCTAGGCTAGACCGTGCTAGAGACGCGAGCCTAGAACACTAACAAAATCACAGCGCTGCACGTAAACAATGGAGGAGCACACTCTGAATTTTTTTATTTTTTTCACTTTTTTCCTCGTTTTTTGCTCCGCAACAAATTTTTTTTTCGAAAAAGTCTACAAAGGGTCTAAAAACTGCGTAGCCAGAATTTTCCAGACTTAGCTTTTTTTGAGTTTGGAACTATTTTTCTTCTGCGGGTAGCACGTAATCTCGGGAGTCCTACTCTGTCACGACTCGGAGTATGGCGTGATCTGAAACTCGAAAACAAAGCAACAAATACTGGACTCAGACTCGGACTGGTGGCGGAGATGAATCTGGTGGAACTCGGACTGTGGTGGTATATCTGGACTCGGATTGGTGGTGGTATATGGCGATGGTATATGTGGACTCGGATTGGTGGTTGTATATGGAGCAGCGATGTATATGGTGGGGTGGTGGTATATGGTAATGATGATGACGATGGTGCGGCGGCAGCGTGACAACATGTGAACAGAACTCGAAACTCTAAGGGACTAGACGCTAAGACCAGCAACTCGACACGACGATGCAACCACAAATTCAACAAAGCAAAACTCTAAAAAGACTATGCAAAGGCTCAGATTGGTTCGGAAATGATGACCTAACCCTAATTTTTTTGGTTTTCTCGTGGACTATGTGTATGAAGAACAAAATCGACCTAAACTATGAAAAACTGTAAAATCTCACCGAGCAACCTGGAAATTTGATACCACTTGATAGAGGCAAAGGTGTCCCGTCTTTCGATGAGATAGTGGCTATCGTTTTAGAGGAAGTCGACTTTGACGATCCGACTACGAATGTGCGAGGACGTCGCGCCTTAGCAATCGCTAAACCAACTCCGAGGGGTTATTGACCACGCCGGAGCACGATCAACCTTACCACGAGGGCCTGTTTCCTGCGAGCAAACAAAGAACAAGCAAGAAACTGAGATCGCAATCTGGATATTGCGAATATAAGATGAAAGCTTTATTGACCAAGGTGGGGTTCTGTGACGTCTTGGTCTGGTCGTTGGACACAAACAAAGTACGCGAAGTTGCAGCTATGGCGAACTTTTAATCTAAACGAAACCCAAAGTCTAAACGACGCCCTAAGGGCTGTATATATGGAGGAAGAGGGGGGAATTTCATGGCCCTTGGAGGAGGGGTCTGAATCCAACCCTAACTCTTGTTTCCCCACACATACGGACTCTAAAAACAGCCTATACTTAAGTATTTCGAAAATACATGGGCCTAGCCCAATAATAAGGTGACACATCACCTAAAATAGCCTCTGGACGAAATTTATGAAGTGGCATCTTGTATATTTCGTCCAAGGCTTCATGCACTCCTTATGGTGGCTTCAAAGTCCTGAAATCATCACTTGTAACTCCGTTTTGGATCCCCTTGCACATGCCATCATCTCCACGCTTGAACTTGTTCCAAGGTTCATCTTTCTTGTCCAAGCTAGGCCCTTCATTTGTAAGCAAGACAAATGTATCCAATTTAGACAGCATCATATTCTCATGAACATTAGAATCGTTACCAAGAAACGAAAGTACCTGATAATTCAATTGGCGTGCGCCAGCTCTAGTAATTGGTCCAATATGTATAGCAGCAGGGGATGTGGGTGTAACAATGGTATTGATGTCCTGATCAGGTGGTTGAATAGTAGGCGGTGGAGTAGCGCGCGGTGGAGGCTGGATGAACAGGAGCCCGTGGAGGCTGGAGGAGGTTGACGGTAGCCCATGGAGGCTGGAGGTGGTCGACGGTGGAGATGAACAGTATCCCGTGGAGTCTCATTTTGCGGTACGCCACACCCCTAACGATGAACAGGACCCCCGTTTCGACCGTAGGAGGTCCGTTTCGTCCGTTTTATGGTACGCCACACCCCTCCCGATCAACAGGAATCCCCCCATTTCAACCGTAGGAGGTCCGTTTCCTCCGTTTTGCGGTACGCCACACCCCTCCCGATCAACAGGACCCACGTTTCAACCGTAGGTGGTCTGTTTCCTCCGTTGTGCTATTCCAGGCCTCGTTTCCATCGCCTGTTCCGTCCAAGCCCTCCCGATGAACACGACCACACATTCCGTTCCGACCCAGCCGGTTGGCTCCCACGTGTTCCGTTGCCTCCCGATGAACACAACGCATTCCGTTGCCTCCCCATGAACACGACGACGACAATGTTTCTCCGTTCCGACCCAGCCATGTACATGAGCCCTGCCATACGTATGCGTGAGTAGGCATTCGAGACCCCACCCGTATGTACACATAAGTGGCTGTATTTTCTTTCTTGCACCCTGGTCGCTGTACGTACGTGTACATGCTACATGCACGCCTCTACTACGACACGTGCGCGCCTCTACTACGACACGTGCTCGCCTCTACATCGACAAGTATGTACGTACACGTTCGCGACCAGAATGACAACGCTACGTACGCTTCGACCAGGTGGGTCCCGACTGTCAGGCACTTCCTTGCGTGTGAAGATGTAGTTGGTGGGTCCCAGCAGTCAGGGGGGGTGAATCGTTTTGTTTTTTTGCCCGGACACACTTCCTTGCGTGCGAAGGTGTAGCTGGTGGGTCCCAGTAGTCAGGGGGGAAACGTTTTTTCACGAAATACGATGGCCTGTCCGATGGGTCCCCGCTGTCAGGTGGAGGAATAATTATTTTGCATGTAATAAGGAGGCACTTCCTTGCCGCGGCCGTGGACCCAGCTATCAGCCTCTCCACGTATAGTCCACATCCCATGGAAGCCGTTCCTTGACCACGTTGACCATGTCGTGCCGAGAGCACCAGGGTGGTGGACGACGGCGAGGCCTAGGAAGGGGACGACGCGGAGCCAGGGAAGAAGCGGCAGTGGATGCCCACGTGTAGAGGAGTACGAGGGTTCACTGGTTCACTGCGGTGTGAGGCTGCCGTCGCTGCAGAATAACAGGGGGTGTGGGTGAGTAGAGGGATGGCCTAGCCAGCGGTGGGAGTAGTAGGGGGCGGTGAGGCCTCCGCCGCATCGCAGCCGGCCACGGGAGGCAGGAGCACGAGGCACGACCGGCGCTGGTTTGGGCGGCTGGAGCAAGAAAACCAGACGTTGAAGAAGCACTACGGCCGTTGGATGGACATCATACGGTCACTGGAGCTAGAATTGTGCATATTGACTAAGTTGACAAAGCCCTGCATCCCCGTCAACTTAGTAGGCCCACAAGTCAGCCTGCCACTATACTGGGTCCCAACTAACAAGGGGAGTATTCATTTTTCTTGTGCGTAATAAGGAGGCACTTCCTTGCGTGCAAAGATATAGCTGGTGGGTCCGGGCTGTCAGTGGCGGTAACGTTTTTTCGCGAAATATAGAGGCCCTTTCGGTGTGTCCCTGATGTCAGGTGGAGGAATCATTATTTTGCACGTAATAAGGAGGCATTTCCTTGCATGCGGCCGTGGACCCAGCTGTCAGCCTCTCCACGTACAGTCCACTCAGATGCATGTCGAGAGCACCAGGGCGGTGGACGACGGCGAGGCCTAGGAAGGGAATGACACAGAGGCAGGGAAGACTCGACAGTTGTTTCCCACGCGGAGGGGAGTACGACTGTACGAGGATTTACTGGTACGTCTGCCATCGCCGGAGAATAACAACATGTGTGGGTGAGTAGAGGGATGGCTAGGCCAGCGATGGGAGTACGATGGGGCGGTGAGGCCTGCGCGGTAGCAGAGCCGGCCGCGGGGAGGAGGGAGCAGGCAGTCCCGCCGGCGCTTGTTTGAGCGGCTGGAGCAGGAAGAGCAGAGATTGAAGCACGATGGCCGTTGGATGGACATCGTATGGTCACTGCAGCTAGAATCGTTCATATTCACTAAGTTGACAAAGCCCTCCGTCCCCGTCAACTTAGTAGGCCCACAAGTCAGCCTCCCACCATGGTGGGCCCCAGCTAGCAGGGGGTGTAATCATTTTCCTGTGCATAATAAGGAGGCACTTCCGGTGGGTCCGAGCTAACAGCGGGGGGAACGTTTTTTAGTGAAATACCATGGTCCGTCCGGTGGGTCCCATCACTCAGGGGCAAATGTTTTTTTCGCGAAATATGGTGGCCCGTCCAGTGGGTCCCAGCAGTCATGGGGGAACCATTTTTTCCGCAAAATACTGGTGGCCCATCCGGTGGGTCCCTGCTGTCAGGTGGAGGAATAATTATTTTGTGCGTAATAAGGAGGCACTTCCTTGTGGCTGCCGTGGACCCAACTGTCAGCCTCTCCACGTACAGTACTCTTCCGATGGAAGTCGGTCGTTGACCACATTGACCATGCCGCACCGAGAGCACCACGGCGGTGGACGACGACGAGGCCTAGGAAGGGGACGACGCGGAGCCGGGGAAGATGCGGCAGTGGATGCCCACGCGAAGATGAGTACGAGGGTTCACTGGTTCGACTGCGGTGTGAGGCTGCCGTCGCCGCAGAATAATAGGGGGAGTGGGTGAGTGGAGGGATGGCCTGGCCAGCGGTGGGAGTAGTATGGGGACGGTGAGGCCTCCGCGGCAGCACAGCCGGCCACGGGAGGCAGGAGCATGCGGCACGACCGGCGCTGCTTTGGTCGGCTGGGGCAAGAAGACCAAAGGTTGAAGAAGCACTACGGCCGTTGGATGGACATCGTTGACCACGCCGCACCGAGAGCACCAGGGCGGTGGACGACGGCGAGGCCTACGAAGGGAACGACACGGAGCCGGGGAAGACACAGCAGCGGCTGCCCACGCGGTGGAGAGTACGAGGGTTGACTGGTTCGGCTGCCGTCACCGGAAAATAACAGGAGGTGTGGGTGAGTAGAGGGATACACGGGCCAGGTATACGAGTATGATGGGGCCGTGAGGCCTGCCCGGCAGCACTACCGGCCACGGGAGGCGAGAGCAGGCGGTTCCGATGGCGCTGGTTTGGGCGGCTGGGGCAGGAAGATTAGAGACTGAAGAAGCACGATTGCCGTTAGATTGACATCTAACGGTCTGATGCTGGTAGAGTCGATTGTTGACTAAGTTTCTTTTTTGAGAAACCTTGTGTACGCATGAACTTAGTAGGCCCACAAGTCAGCCTCCAAATCTGTGGCAGACAACATAAAGCCCATTTGCTATTTTTTATAATTTGCAGCCCATTTGCTAATTCTTAAGTAATTTGTTACAGCCCATTTTCTGCCCAGGACCACGGTCAAAAAGTTCAACTTTTTTTTTTCATATTTCGGTGGAGTCCAAACTATTGTAATCCCGAAATGATAAACATTTTTTAAGAACTTATTGATTTGCCAAAAAATCGTTTTGTTTTTGTAAGCAAATAAGACGTGGGACAATTGAGTTGGTTTAAGGGAAAACCAGTGGTAAAAAAATCAGCGCTGGGTGGGAAAAACAACAAAAATATAGATGTAAATATGAAAAGGGAATTTTATGGGTTTTCAATATAATGATACATGTATATGAAGTAGTAAAACTATAGGTAGAGATTAGAAAACGGATGTAGGACATGCATTTCAAGAGGAAAATAGAACTGGGCTGTGTGTTTGATTCAGTAAAAAAACTACCTGCGGATGTTGTAAGACAAAATATAACTAACGCTGGCGGGCCAGAGGCCAGTAGATACCTGCTGGATATTTGTGCCCCGTTGTCGTCATGGGCTGGGCCTGTTAAAAACAAAACCAACCCTGGGCAGTCTACAACCCAGTTGAAACTTGCTCGACCTGAAAAAACAATATACGTGCTCAATAAATGAGAGAATTCTGCAAGTACAGACTGATAACTGGGATGCAACATGGATATTGTTTTTTTATTGTGATAATAAGTGCATGCACTTGTTTCAAAAAAATTGGAGAACTGGGAATTCGAACGGCGGGTGCTTATGCTACCCATCAAATAAAAATCAGGTGCCTGAAAATTCGTTTCGAAACAAATGATTCAGCTTTATATCCACGTCGACCCTCGGCATGATGGTTGGAAGCAAATGCAAGTTCATACCAAAAGATCGTTAACAACAATACCAACTTGCGGACGACAAGGTAGTACAACTACCAATACCAAACTAACTTATAATCTTTTTACTCCTGGCCCTAGTGTTCGTCTGGTAGAAAATCTTGCAGAGGACGAGCTCCCGCTCCTTCTCTTGCTCTAGGTCCCCGAGGTGGTACTGGTGCATCACCCAGTTGGTCCTCTGCTGGTCGACGTTCTTGTTGGTGTGCAGCACCAGAACCTTTTTTGCTGCCCGTCTGCCGGCCGTTGACCATCACTGGCAAGGTATTGCCGGTCTTGTGCCACATCGCGTGCATGCCGCACTCTGACTGTATCTTGCGACGCATCCACGTGCCCCTTTTGAACACCCTGGAATTGTGCTGGAAGAAATGCTTCCTTAGGCCACTCAGTGTGATACCTGCAGTATTGTGGAACATAGGTTTTAGTGTACCTAGTTGGCATTTTCATAACATCTTTGGCATGTTGCAGTCACTTGTTTCACTTTTTATTAACTGTCAAATTGTAATTGCTTCACCAGGTCTGCGTCTAAAAAGAAAAATAGAGCTATAAACAAAGGAATATGTTTGTGCAAGTAGACGGCCGATCGGTGTCTTACCTGGAAGTTTCTCCGGTTGGGTGTAGCATATGCCGTGCTCGTTGTCGATGGTTGGTATGAACAAATCGATGAGAGACTGAAATCTTGCGCTATCAGCACTCACTTTGGCCTCAAGGTGCTCGATCAGCTCCTAATCCGTGGGATCGAACTTGACGCCCGCCGGCAGCACCGGCCAATCCTTCTTCGACTTGCATCGGTAATTCCAGTTATATGGTACTCAATGTATGATCAATCGACTGTTTTAAGTGAATGATGAAAGATTTCGACAGATAAGTGGTAATCCAAATCTGAAGTCTAGAATACCCGAACACGCTGCCGGGATTCTTGTGTCACCTCACTCGCAGCATGTTGTCACGTCAATTCAATGTGTGGACATGCTGAATAATTTGACCGACGTATACTAGTACTGCTACTGTACTACTTACTAGTCATATTTAGTGTCACAATTTATACATAGGTTTAACTGACAAGTACACACTTGAAGCCTAACTGATATATTATATGGCTTCTGCATAGCATCTCCATCATCATTATTAGTACATCCTACGCAGGTGAGTTAGGATGCACTTGATCCCAGGAAGGTATCTATCCTTCAAACCAGAGGAGTGCTTCAAACTAACAACAGTACATAATATCCAACAAAAGAGGGTCGTGCTACAGCAGCAGAATACATGACTCAGTCTAGATATCAGCACGAATCAAGTTGTGCATATTTCCTATTGGCATGAACCACATCGCCACATGTCGGGTTTGCAAAAGCCATCCATCGCATGGAAGCTTGATGCCTTTCACACACTGAAGATTATCTGGCAACAAGCTGTGTCAACGAATCTCTGGATATGGTGATTCATGAAATCCATGGTATGATGTGTAAACACAGCCCCCCCTCGCGAATGGAAGTTGCATAGCACAGTAATCATCGCCGGTGATATGATCGATGATTGGTTGGATGATCAGATAATTGAGCCCGAGGAACAAGGAGTGGTTGCCGAGGCTATAAACCCGCCTCCAGTTGAATACGCCTGGCCCAACTGTGTTGGGATCATTCTCGAACACGAAGCAGCCATAGCCATCAATGTCACGAACGCCCCATGCATTGTACTACATGTGGTTTGATGTAATGGTTTGGTCAATTTGGTATGTGCGAATGAGCATCAAATGACCGCCGTCAGCTGAACGAGCGATAAACTACCACCCATTGGCTGGTATGATTCCAGGTCCTGGAATCATGAAGGCCAGCGCATTTGCGTCTACTGCAACAATTCAAATTGGAGACAAAAAGGACAAAAATAAACAATCATGTTCAGAGTATGTGTGGAATTAAGATTATTATAATAGTGACACATATCATAGATAGAGAATTGCAATGTTGTGGTCATAATCATACCCCAAGTTAAAAAAAATAAGCTAATGGCTTTCATATTCTAGCAATATGTCATGGTTCAAACATCATGCAACAATGAGAGGAAAACAGCTATGACAGCGCCTACTCATATTCTACCATAGCACTTACTACTACTGTTCTCATATCAACTCTAAGCAATAACATGCGTTGTTATAAAAATGTTGTAAACGAGAGTAACATATAGCAATCATGATGTTATGCTCATAATATGTATTCTAACAATCATTAGATGCCAATTGTTCTCATATCAACTCTAACAATAACATGTGTGGTCATAAAAATCTAGGAAATGAGAGGAACATATAGCAATGATGTGGTTATAGACATGCTATGCATTCTAAATGTGTAACAAATGAACGGGTAGTCATATTCATAAGGTAAAGATGAGATGAGATAGAACAATTACACGACGATAGATTCCACCAGTATAGGAAGCCAATCTGTGCGTCGACCGTGTAAACGATGCCATCGTGCACTATAGCATCAGACAGAAATGTTGCCTCAACAGGATTGATGATGAGCCATAACCATGTATGGTGACCGGATTCCAGATAGACTAATCCCATGTTGAACAAGGCAATGAGCTTGTAATCCATGTAGTCTTCTGATGGTGTGGGCACTTCGCAGATTACAACTTTCTGCAAATAGAGGTCGAGCCAAAAGCTTGACGCATCTCGTGCGTAGTAGGCAGGAGTGTCTGGCGGGCCGCGAGGCTCGATGGCGGCGGTATCCAACGATGGAAGGGTGATCTCTCGCTGGGTGTAGATATCCAAGAGACGCCACAGACCACCGGTGTGGTGGATGAGGACGATCCAGTTGGCCTTCATGCCCGCCCAGTAGTGGCCGTGCATGAAGGACAGGTGGACGGGTAGTGGTAGAATGTCGAGGGGCACCACGGCAACCTCCGTAGGATCGTCAAGTCGATGTCTGGGCCACCTGCGAGGATCGGGCATCAGCAAGTAGGGTGTCTTGAAAAGAGCATGCCGGTTGCATACGAGTAGACGGTACAAAGACACCGAGCATGCGGCCAGACGGACGGTGCTGAGTAGGTCCATACGACTACAGATCAGCTCCAAGAGAACATCGGGGAGGGAATTCCAATCGCGGCTCTGCGTGTCAGTCGGTTCTGCCATTGGGGTTTTTGGTGCCTGCGAGCCAGCGGGGAAGTGGATTCGGGCGGGCGAGCGAAGAAGCTTCTCCTCATGTGGCCGAGCAGTGAGCGGGGGGATATGGTACGCGCGAGCTACCAAGGAAGATGGCGCGGGCGGGCGAGCAGTGAGCGGTGGTAAATGGTGTGCGGCCGACGATGGGGAAGAGAGGAGGAAGAAGAAGAGATGGCAGTACTAGGTAAGGCTGATTTAGTAACACTAACACGCTGGTTCAGCTTATTAATTACGTGTCCCATCTGCTGCAGTGTGTATTGTCACTTCACTGTGAAGACTAGTTGAATAGTTCTCTCTGACCGAGATGGGGAATAGTGGATCGCGAAGACTTCCTTTCTACAGTATCCCTATGCCTCTACACTCACTTCACTCATTTTGCTCCGTACCTAGTCACTTGTTGAAATCTGTAGAAAGACAAATACTCCGTATTTGGGAACAGAGGGAGGCTTTTACTCCGTACTATTTGGGAACAGAGGGAGTATCACCATATGGAGGGAATAGAGGAAGCTTGAAATGTGAACATGTCAATGGGAGGGAGTAAGCCACATGCATGCATGCATGCATGCATGCAACATGCAACACTCACACGTACACATGGACGCACGCAACACTCACGCACCCATGCGGCACACAGCACACAACGCAACACACACGCTCACGTTGAAGTGCTCAACCTACTCCCTACGTCCATGAAAGACTGTACATTTAGAGATTTACACATTGACCAAGGCATAATTAACGCCCAAAAGTAGCAGACTTATGTGTGCATGCGACCATCGAGATAAGAAGATTAAATGAAGGCCGTTGCATGTTGTAATTAAGGATAGACATGTAGCCTATACCTACAGCACAAGTTGGTGCATTAGTCAATCAATATCGATTTAGATTAAAGGCTAAATGCATTGGAAGTCTAGATGTACATCATGTACTACACTCTTCGTTTTATAGCCGATGTACACTCTTTGTTGGAAGACCGAGGGAGGACACGTGCATGCACTCACATACACAGCCAGGGCGGTTCGCTTGCAAGGGTTGGACTCGTGTCGCACCTGCGTAAAGTTTTGTTTAACCGATTTCTTTGCTCTGCCAACTGACAGGTGGGACCCAGGAACCAGGTGACAATTTAACCAGTCAACAAAGTGCCACGTCGACTATGTGGCCGGTCAGTAGGGTGCAATACGGTGCTCTACGATGAGCTAGTGATCGTATAATCGCCGCAAAACAATATATAGTGACCGTAAAGAGCATATTGTTACATACGTTGACCGCCAGTGTATTTTTCTCATTTCAAATTAAGCCATATTAATCGGAAAGGACGCAGTATGGACTACTACTACTAGTACTAGTACTTCTTTGATGTGTCCCGTCAACTCGCCGAACGAGGAGAAGCTTGCTTACTACGCCTCTTCCTCGCCCACGCGCGCGGTGGTTCGCAGGACGAGGAGAGGGTTTTGACTACAGGGCCCTCTCCCTCTACCTCGCCCTTGCCCTTGCCCTCGCCCTCGCGGTGGACGTGCAGCAGTTCAATCGGTGTCAGATTGCCAGAAGCATATTGTACTGTAGTATCATCATTGTTGGACCTTCTGAAGAGGTGAAGAGCCAAGTGCAAGGTTCACACGAGTACGAACTGTTGAACCTCCTGAAGAGGCAAAGAGCCAAGCGCAAGGTTTTATAGGAGTTGTCGTCCTAGTAGGAGTGTACTACAACTATAGAGAACGATGCTATTGTATGATGCCGCCACGTCACGTATATCCAAAGCTGTGCCACCTTTTTTTCTCAAAGAGCGTGTTGGAGCCCGTGCAACAACCACACAAGTTGCATGTACACATAACACATTTACTAGTAATATTTCTAAAGGACAAATGCCAGTATGCCACACTAGTTCATCTCCAATTCATGTGATAAATTTGTGCACGACTAGTGTATATATATTCACAGTGCTACCATTCACAATTACGGTACTCCACTTACACGTTATAGATGGGCTACATGTCCTCCTCCAGGTTCCAGTTGTAATGCACCGAGACCGATGTGCCAGGTGTCTTCCAGTTATTCGTTGTTGTTGCCATGTCATTCGCTTGCGTGTTGCATCTTGTCATGTCATCATGTGCATTGCATCATCATGTTTTCAAAACTTGCATCCGTCCGGGTTCCCCAGTTCCGTCCGTTGTTCGTTCTGAGCCTAAACACACTTGCACGCGCCCGTGACATGTCCGAAATATTATTTTATAAGTGGCCGGAAAATGTTCTCGGATTGGGGTGAAAGTTGGCGTGTGGTCTTATTATAGTGTAGATAGACCGCCTGTCAAGTTTCATCACATTCGGAGTTCGTTTGATAGATCAACCGTTAAACTATAGCGGCATTATAGCCGGGCACATGTCGGACGTTTTCCGTCTCCAGAAACAGTCGCCGGACCTCTCTCTCTTCTCTTCTCTCAGCCTGAGGCCTTCTGCATAGTCCACTACCTACCGCTAGGCCCTACCTAACCTCTCTCGTCAGCCCGCGGCCCTCCTCGAGCGCGCGTCCAAAAAGCTGTCCCGGACCCGACCCGAACAGTCGTCACCGTTGGATCCGGATCATCCCCAAACCTCTACAAAACATATCCATTTTCTTATTTGGACTCCCTAACTATTTTATTCACGATCATCCGATTACGATCGGAGGGACGAGGTAGCCCCTAACCTAAATCCAATACTATAAATAACCAGTCAAACCCTAGCCTATCCTGTCCAATTCACCAATCCTCCTCGCCGCCGCCACTCTCTTCATCGGGATCCTCCCAGATCCATCCACCCATTCCCAGCCGATCCCGACCAACTCCCTCGTTTTCAGCACCGGGCCAACCTCCTCCTCCCCTCGATCCACCCAATCCCGCAACCTCCTCCTCCCTAGAGCCCCGGCCAGAGCACCACCGAGCAGAGCATCGGCCAACCCTGAGCGCCGCCCTCACCCTCGAGCTCGAGTAGGCTGCTCCGCGCCTCCTCCCCTCCTCCCGTGCCTCGATCCAGGGTGGATCGAGAGCAGCACCACGCCATGGCCCCCGCCGTCAAGCCGCTCCGACCCGCATGTCCTCCTGACCGTGCCTCCTCCCTGTTTCTCGCTGTTCTTCTCCTACTGCTGCTGCTAATCGCGTGGTCGCCTTGTTTCTTCTGCAAGGTCAGCACCACTGAGCCGAAGAACGTCGTCGGCCGCCTCAACTCTCCTCACTTGCAATCGCCTCGCCGGAGCAAGCAAGCCGCCGCCTAGAGGAGCCCATGGTCGTCCCGTTTCGCTGTGTCGTCCTCAATCGGGGCCCTCTGTCCCAAGCCGTTGTCTCCCTACTTCCTGTCGCCGGCCTGAAGCCCCCGCACCATGGCTGCTTTCTTCTTCAGAGAAAGGCGTTAGCCACCGGATCGGGTGCTTCTCAGCGTCCAAGCTCGTTCCCGGCCAGATCCGGACGCCTAAGACCTCGCCGCCCCGCTCGCCGGCGCTCTGCTCCCAGCCCCGCTGACCTCCGCTTCCACTCCTTCGAGCAGGAGCGCTCGTCAAGTCACGTGCTGCCTCTTTTCGAGAGGAGGACGACGGGGTCGACTCCCGCGTTGACTGCGCCGCGTCCACAAGTGTTCGTCGGGTGGGCTCAAAGGCCCAGCTGCGCGCCCTGCGGGTCTCCCTCCTCCACCGAATGGGCCGAGGCCCATGGTGAGCCTCCAGCGCCCCTACAACTGTTGGGTCAGGCTGTAAATTTGGCCCAGTGTAGTTTTTTTCCATGTGTGCGATTTTGTCTTTTATCCGGAGTTTACCTGTTTTGCAGAAAAACCCTCAGCATTCATGCATTTAATAACTAATTAATAGTGCATCGGAATTAATCAAACTTAATATGAAAGTTGCTTAGAATTTTGTCTAGTGTCATATATGTCACTTTCATGCATGTTTAAAATGCTTAAAATGATGTTTGCTTTTATATGCTTAATTGCCATGTTAAAATGATTTAATTCATAGCTAAATAACCGTAGCTCGGTTTTTAATAAACTTTATATGTAAATGGGTTGGAAAATGCCTAGTTTAAAATGGTTGCCTCACTTTGCATCTTTAATAACTCTAAAATATGTTTTAGGGCAGAACAGTACCCAAACCTAATATATGCATCTGAGGATTTTCCGAAATTGTTGTTCGTTGTTTCCGGCCTCATTTAAAATTGACTAGATAGGTAGTTTTACTTTGCTTCACCCCTTGCCATGCTAAACAACATTTAATATTGTTGAGTTCATAAACGAGATCGAACTAAATAAGTCATGTGGTGTTTCGTCAATATGCAACTCGTTGCATATTGAGCTCCACTTAATTTGTAGGGTTGTTTGTGCACTTTGCCATGCCATGCCTCATTAAACCGGACATGCATCATACTTGTTTGCGCATCATGCCATGCTTATGTGATGTTTGTTCCCTATGTTGTTTGCTTTCTTTCCGGTGTACTTCTTCTCGGTAATCCGGTAACGTTACGTTTGTGAGGATACATTGGCTACGTTCGTTTGTCTCCTTCATGGACTCGTTCTTCTTCCTTGCGGGATCTCGGGCAAGATGACCATACCCTCGAAATCACTTCTATCTTTGCCTGCTAGATGCTCGCTCTTTTGCTATGCCTATGTTGCGATACCTACCACTTGCTTATCATGCCTCCCATATTGCTAAGCCAATCCTCTAACCAACATTGTCCTAGCAAACCATTGTTTGGCTATGTTACCGCTTTTCTCAGCCCCTCTTATAGCGTTGTTAGTTGCAGGTGAAGATTGGAGCTTGTTCCTTGTTGGAACATGATTTTTGTTGGGATATCACAATATCTCTTATTTATATTAATGCATCTATATACTTGGTAAAGGGTGGAAGGCTCGGCCTTATGCCTGGTGTTTTGTTCCACTCTTGCCGCCCTAGTTTCCGTCATATCGGTGTTATGTTCCCGGATTTTGCATTCCTTACACGGTTGGGTTATAATGGGAACCCCTTGACAGTTCGCCTTGAGTAAAACTCCTCCAGCAAGGCCCAACATTGGTTTTACCATTTGCCACCTAGCCTTTTCTTTCCATTGGGTAGGCCTGCCCAAGGGTAATCTTTCTTTTTACCCCCGGGCCAGTGCTCCTCTAAGTGTTGGTCCAACCTGTCAGCTGCCTGTGGCCACCAGGGGCAACTCTGGGCTGGCCTACCGGAACCTTGGACAATCTGGTGTGCCCTGAGAAAGAGATATGTGCAGCTCCTATCGGGATTTGTCGGTACATTCGGGTGGCTTTGCCGGTCTTGTTTTACCATTGTCAAAATGTCTTGTAACCGGGATTCCGAGCCTGATCGGGTCTTCCTGCGAGAAGGAATATCCTTCGTTGACCATGAGAGCTTGTGATGGGCTAAGTTGGGACACCCCTGCAGGGATTTGAACTTTCGAAAGTCGTGCTCGTGGTTATGGGCAGATGGGAATTTGTTAGTGTCCGATTGTAGAAAACCTAAAACTTAACTTAATTAAAATGCATCAACCGCGTGTGTCGCCGTGATGGTCTCTTCTCGGCGGAGTCCGGGAAGTGAACACGGTGTTGGAGTTATGCTTGACGTAGGTTGTTCTAGGATCACTTCTTGATCATAGATTCTCGATCGTGCTTTGCCTTCTCTTCTCGCTCTCATTTGCGTATGTTAGCCACCATATATGCTAGTCACGACCGTTGTTTTGCTTCTCTTCTCGCTCTTATTTGCGTATGTTAGCCACCATATATGCTAGTGCTTGCTGAAGCTCCACCTCATTACCCTATCCTACCCATAAGCTTAAATAGTCTTGATCGCGAGGGTGTGAGAATGCTGAGTCCCCGTGACTCACAGATACTTCCAAAACCAGTTTGTAGGTGCCGACGATACCGTGTAGGTGACGCAACCGAGATCAAGGAGGAGCTCGATGAAGATCATGTTCGTTATGTTGTTTCCGTTTTTCAGTTGATTAGTAGTGGAGCCAGTTGGGATGATCGGGTATCTGTGTAGCATTTGGGGTAGTCTTCTTTTATTTTGGTTCCATAGTCGGACCTTGTATATATCTGGTTGATGTAATGCTTAATTCATGTTTTGTGTGAAGTGGCGATTGTAAGCCAACTATGTATCTCTTTCCCTTATGTATTACATGGGTTGTGTGAAGATTACCTCACTTGCGACATTGCTTTCAGTGCGGTTATGCCTCTAAGTCGTGCTTCGACACGTGGGAGATATAGCCGCATCGAGGGCGTTACAAGTTGGTATCAGAGCCTTCCCCGACTTTAGGAGCCCCCTGCTTTATCGAATCGCTAGCGTTGTTGAGTCTAGAAAAATGTTTTGAGTCTTTTAGGATTATATATATCGGAGAGTAGGATTCTTTTTACTCCTCAGTCCCTTCGTCCCTCTGGTGAGGCATCCTGACGTAGAGTTTTGACTCTTCTCTTCTCAAATTTCACTAAATTTTTTTAGGATCACGCGGGTATCTTGGTATCGTTCCGATGGTTTTATGACGAGAACATTGTTCTTGGTGCCTCCTGACATTTAGGGGTTGTGGCAGTGTCCCTGGGAGTTGAGCTCTAAGGTGTTGTCGTCACAATTTTATCGTTGCAGTTCTGGAATACCTGAGTTTCGCCGACATCGAAAATCTATTTTATGCAGTTGTTGGTGAGATAACCCCGACGCCACCCAGTACTAGGGCGGGAGTTTGGGAGTATTGCCATAACTCGTATAACGAATGCTTTTCGAAGGTTGAGGTAAATGATTTCCGAAGTTTTCTTGGTTATGTGTTGAAGGATGGATACAGATGGATGTAGGATTTGCTAGTTTTTGGTGAGATATTATGCTTCCCCTGTATCCCCAACACCTGATTGCATAACCAGAAAGTTTTGGGAGTTTATAAGTGGGAATTCAAGTAGCTCTTTGGATATCTTTCTAACAGATGTATGTTATGAAATTGGGGTTCGACGTCTAGTGGTCCGCCTATCCACGGTTGGTTTTACAGTGGTCTCATTGTGTCTTAAAGAGTCCTTGGCTATGTTGACTCGGGGACGCTTCGTTTGTCATGTGCACTGCCTTGTACATGATGGTGCTGTACGGTAGAGCCCGTGTAGGCCCCACCACGAAAACTTCGGATGAAATCTCTATCATATGTTTGTTCCGGCTTATTTTGCAAGCCAATCCTTTGTTTTTGTTTTCAATTGTGGTATTCGAGTTGCTTCAATGTCAAATGTTGATTCCATAGCGGTGTTCTCATATTTCTATGTGAATACCAATCTTTCTTGATCATTGAGTTTGTCATGTCAATCCGTTTCAACCGGCGTGTTTCTCTTCAAGTGGATCCGATCTTTTCAACATCCGCAAGACCAACTCTAAGTATTTTCAACTGTGTTTGTTTCGTCCATTCCAAATTGCCTTTGTTTTCCCACCCTCCCTCCCTTTGTTTCTCCAAGGACATAGATCTATTAATCGAGTATCCATCTTATGGATGTGAAGTCTCGTCATTCTTTTCAATTAATGTTCTTATCCAGTGATTCTCTTGAAGATACTAACGTAGCTTCAAGTTCATCATTCTTCATTCTTTTTCTTCTCCGGTGGATTCAATTCAAGCTCTTGGTCTTGATCATATCATTTAACTCGTTTAAAATGTTTTCCATGCTGGTGCACCTTATTATCATTCCACTTCTCCTTATTCAATTGTTCCGGAGTGCTGAAGATATCTCAGAAGACTCACGGTTACATTCGCGATCCATTCAAGCTCTTTCGAGATTGTTATCTCATTCAAGCCATTTAATTCAACTGGTGCAATCTCTCTTTTAAATTGTTCAACGGTGGATCTTTTGAGTGGGCCCTAACCCACAGGTCTTTGTCTAGGATCTTACCTGACTCTTCTAATTTTCTCGGAGCTATCCTAAATTCTTTTCAAAGTTTGACGTAAGAATGAATTTTCCATCAGTCAAATGCTTTTCGCCAAGATCTTTCAAATTCTTTTCATCGTTGGCTCAACCTTTCCATTTTTCATTCCGGAGTGCCTCAACAATTCATGATGGTGTTTCTCGTCGTCATTCCCAGAATTTTGAAGACCGAAGAAGAGTTTTCCCCTCCATATCTTATCCGTTCTCTCAAAGATGCGTGATTCTAGCTAGTTGCCATCCTCTCATAATTATTTTGATTATGAGAATTCTTTTCACCCATCCGGAGCAATTCAAGAGTCTTTTCAGTTTGATTCTCCGGAGGCTATCATCTCAGAAGTTTTCTTTCCAGCATTCAGCTCTCGTTCTTCAATCATACTGGTGCTTAAATTAAGTATTCTTTAATCAGTTCGTGATCTCTTCGTTCACTTGTATCTAAATTCTCTCAAACATCTTCGTTCATTTGCTAATTCTTCCCGGTTCTTCGATATCTTTCCTTTGACCATTCCCAATTCTTACGGTGGTTTGCTCAAGATTCTCTTCCATGGTGATCATATCAATTCATTCTTTGTTTCAATCCTACCAGTGTTTCGTTGAAGACCTTATCAAGTTATCGATATCTCTCTTAATACTTTTCAACGAGAATAAGTAGTATGCCAAATCTGTTTGCTCTTCATCAATTTAAATTGATGAAGGATAAGCATAATGCAATTCTTATTCTTGTTTCATCCAAGCGATTAATTCCTTATTCCGGAGGCTCATCAAAATTCTCGGTTTCAATTGTTCCATATTTTTCTACCTGGAATTCCAAGCTCTCTCAATTATATCATTGCGAAGCTCCATCTAAATCATCGCAAGGCTTCAACCTTATTCTTTTATCCGTCTTTTCGTGTGATCATTCTTTTGTTGCCGGAGTTCTTCATGGAGGTTCTACATGATGGTTCATCTAGGATTTAATTCCTTCTCGAAGCGTTCATCAAGATTCTTTTCAGAGGAGATCAAGTATTCTTCTTCATGCAATCCGGAGTGCAATTCCTTCTACCTTATCTTTTCAGGTGGTGTTATGTCATTTTGACAATTTCTTTCGTGTTTCATGATTCACAAGTTGTCAGGAATGAGATAGTTAAACCCATCAATTTCTTCGAGCATGAGCTCTTCTCAATCCATCAATCTCTTTGTCGGAGTATCTTGGTTTATATTTCACCTATAGCTTTCCCTAAGGATTGTTGCTATTTATGGTGCTTATAAATGACCCAAGTTCTTCATTTATCCTTCTGGTGAATAAGTTCTCGTCTCCTTGTTGATATAAATCCAATCAATTCTTTTCCGTGAGTGGCAAGTTGTCACCTCATAAATTTGAGATGTATTCCATAAGACCATATCAAGTTTATCCTTCTCGTTGTTGATAATCCAACAACTCCGTTCTAACCTTTGTTGTAAGCATGCTCTACCAAGACCTTGTTTTTTCTCCTCCGTTCGTTCCATTCCATTCTCTCATTTCTTCTGGAGGCATTGTGATGTTGCTCTCTTCAAACCTTCTTCTTGTTCTTGTCATGATCTTGTTCTTTTCATGCTTATCCATTTAACCGGAGTGGTGTGCCCTCTGCTCAAGTTCTTTTCATCTAATCAAGTTCCTTATCACTTTTCAACCGGAGTGCTGCCCGAATTTGTTCTTCCTTGTTACTCTTCCCTACCGGAGTGCTTTCAATTTTGTTCTTCTTCATTGCTTTCTTTCTTTCTATTTGTTCAACCTCTCAAGGTTAGTGGTTTCACTCATTTTTCAAAGAAGCAATTTAGTTTTACCTCTTCTCTTTCTCTTCCATTTTCCCTCCGGTGCCATTCTAGATCTCGAGACGAGATCCTCTCGTAGTGGTGGAGTGTTGTAACGCCCCGAGACCGATGTGCCAGGTGTCTTCCAGTTATTCGCTGTTGTTGCCATGTCATTCGCTTGCGTGTTGCATCTTGTCATGTCATCATGTGCATTGCATCATCATGTTTTCAAAACTTGCATCCGTCCGGGTTCCCCAGTTCTGTCCGTTGTTCGTTCTGAGCCCAGACACACTTGCACGCGCCTGCGACATGTCTGAAATATTATTTTATAAGTGGCCAGAAAATGTTCTCGGATTTGGTTAAAAGTTGGCGTGTTGTCTTATTATAGTGTAGATAGACCGCCTGTCAACTTTCATCGCATTCGGAGTTCGTTTGATAGCTCAACCGTTAAACTATAGCGGCATTATAGCCGGGCACACGTCGGACGTTTTCGGTCTCCGGAAACAGTCGCCGGGCCTCTCTCTCTTCTCTTCTCTCAGCTTGAGGCCTTCTGCACAGTCCACTACCTACCGCCAGGCCCTACCTAACCTCTCTCGTCAGCCCGCGGCCCTCCTCAAGCGCGCGTCCGAAAAGCTGTCCCGGACCCGACCCGAACAGTCGTCACCATTGGATCCGGATCATCCCCAAATGTCTACAAAACATCTCCGTTTTCTTATCTGGACTCCCTAACTATTTTATTTGCGATCGTCCGATTACGATCGGAGGGACGAGTTAGCCCCTAACCTAAATCCAATACTATAAATAACCAGTCAAACCCTAGCCTATCCTGTCCAATCCACCAATCCTCCTCGCCGCCGCCACTCTCTTCATCGGGATCCTCCTAGATCCATCCACCCATTCCCAGCCGATCCCAACCAACTCCCTTGTTTTCAGCACCGGGCCAACCTCCTCCTCCCCTCGATCCACCCAATCCCGCAACCTCCTCCTCCCGAGAGCCCCGGCCAGAGCACCACCGAGCAGAGCATCGGCCAACCCCGAGCGCCGCCCCCACCCTCGAGCTCGAGCAGGCTGCTCCGCGCCTCCTCCCCTCCTCTCGTGCCTCGATCCAGGGTGGATCGAGAGCAGCACCACGCCATGGCCCCCGCCGTCAAGCCGCTCCGACCCGCGGGTCCTCCTCACGGCGCCTCCTCCCTGTTTCTCGCTGTTCTTCTCCTACTACTGCTGCTAATCACGTGGTCGCCCTGTTTCTTCTGCAAGGTCAGCACCACCGAGCCGAAGAACGTCGCCGGCCGCCTCAACTCTCCTCGCTTGCAATCGCCTCATCGGAGCAAGCAAGCCGCCGCCTGGAGGAGCCCATGGTCGTCCCGTTTCGCTGCGTCGTCCTCAACCGGGGCCCTCTGTCCCAAGCCATTGTCTCCCTACTTCCCGTCACCGGCCTGAAGCCCCCGCACCATGGCTGCTTTCTTCTTCTGAGAAAGGCATCGGCCGTCGGATCGGGTTCTTCTCAGCGTCCAAGCTCATTCCCGGCCAGATCCGGACGCCTAAGACCTCGCTGCCCCGCTCGCCGGAGCTCTGCTCCCAGCCCCGCTGACCTCTGCTTCCACTCCTTCGAGCAGGAGCGCTCGTCCAAGTCACGTGTTGCCTCTATTCGAGAGGAGGAGGACGGGGTCGATTCCCGCGTTGACTGCGCCGCATCCACAAGTGTTCGTCGGGTGGGCTCAAAGGCCCAGCTGCGCGCCCTGCGGGTCTCCCTCCTCCACTGAATGGGCCGAGGCCCATGGTGAGCCTCCAGCGCCCCTGCAACTGTTGGGTCAGGCTGCAAATTTGGCCCAGTGTAGTTTTTTTCCGTGTCTGTGATTTTTTCTTTTATCCAGAGTTTACCTGTTTTGCAGAAAAACCCTCAGCATTCATGCATTTAATAACTAACTAACCGTGCATCGGAATTAATCAAACTTAATATGAAAGTTGCTTAGAATTTTGTCTAGTTTCATATATATCACTTTCATGCATGTTTAAAATGCTTAAAATGATGTTTGCTTTTATATGCTTAATTGCCAAGTTAAAATGATTTAATTCATAACTAAATAACTGTAGCTCGGTTTTTAATAAACTTTATATGTAAATGGGGTGGAAAAATGCCTAGTTTAACATGGTTGCCTCACTTTGCATGTTTAATAACTCTAAAATATCTTTTAGGGCAGAACAGTACCCAAACCTAATATATGCATATGAGGATTTTCCGGAATTGTTGTTCGTTGTTTCCGGCCTCATTTAAACTTGACTAGATAGGTAGTGTTACTTTCCTTCACCCCTTGCCATGCTAAACAACATTTAATATTGTTGAGTTCATAAACGAGATCGAACTAAATAAGTCATGTGGTGTTTCGTCAATATGCAACTCGTTGCATATTGAGCTCCACTTAATTTTTAGGGTTGTTTGTGCACTTTGCCATGCCATGCCTCATTAAACCGGACATGCATCATACTTGTTTGCGCATCATGCCATGCTTATGTGATGTTTGTTCACTATGTTGTTTGCTTTCTTTCCGGTGTACTTCTTCTCGGTAATCCGGTAACGTTGTGTTTGTGAGGATACATTGGCTACGTTCGTTTGTCTCCTTCATGGACTCGTTCTTCTTCCTTGCGGGATCTCAGGCAAGATGACCATACCCTCGAAATCACTTCTATCTTTGCCTGCTAGATGCTCGCCCTTTTGCTATGCCTATGCTGCGATACCTACCACTTGCTTATCATGCCTCCCATATTGCTAAACCAATCCTCTAACCAACATTGTCCTAGGAAACCATTGTTTGGCTATGTTACCGTTTTTCTCAGCCCCTCTTATGGCGTTGTTAGTTGCGGGTGAAGATTGGAGCTTGTTCCTTGTTGGAACATGATTTTTGTTGGGATATCACAATATCTCTTATTTATATTAATGAATCTATATACTTGGTAAAGGGTGGAAGGCTCGGCCTTATGCCTGGTGTTTTGTTCCACTCTTGCCGCCCTAGTTTCCGTCATATCGGTGTTATGTTCCCGAATTTTGCGTTCCTTACACGGTTGGGTTATAATGGGAACCCCTTGACAGTTCGCCTTGAGTAAAACTCCTCCAGCAAGGCCCAACATTGGTTTTACCATTTGCCACCTAGCCTTTTATTTCCCTTGGGTAGGCTTGCCCAAGGGTCATCTTTATTTAAACCCCCGGGCCAGTGCTCCTCTGAGTGTTGGTCCAACCTGTCAGCTGCCGGTGGCCACCAAGGGCAACTCTGGGCTGGCCTACCGGAAGCTTGGACAATCCGGTGTGCCCTGAGAAAGAGATATGTGCAGCTCCTATCGGGATTTGTCGGCACATTCGGGTGGCTTTGCTGCTCTTGTTTTACCATTGTCAAAATGTCTTGTAACCGGGATTCCGAGCCTTTATCGGGTCTTCTTGGGAGAAGGAATATCCTTCATTGACCGTGAGAGCTTGTGATGGGCAAAGTTGGGACACTCCTGCAGGGATTTGAACTTTCGAAAGCCGTGCCCATGGTTATGGGCATATGGGAATTTGTTAGTGTCCGGTTGTAGAAAACCTGAAACTTAACTTAATTAAAATGCATCAACCACGTGTGTCGCCGTGATGGTCTCTTCTCGGCGGAGTCCCGGAAGTGAACACGGTGTTGGAGTTATGCTTGACGTAGGTTGTTCTAGGATCACTTCTTGATCATAGATTCTCGATCGTGCTTTGCCTTCTCTTCTCGCTCTCATTTGTGTATGTTAGCCACCATATATGCTAGCCGCTTGCTGCAGCTCCACCTCATACTCTTTTACCCTACCTATAAGCTTAAATACTCTTGATCGCGATGGTGTGAGATTGCTGAGTCCCCGTGACTCACAGATACTTCCAAAACCAGTTTGCAGGTGCTGATGATACCGTGCAGGTGACGCAACCGAGCTCAAGGAGGAGCTCGATGAAGACCGTGTTTGTTATGTTGTTTCCGTTTTTCAGTTGATCAGTAGTGGAGCCCGGTTGGGACGATCGGGGATCTGTGTAGCATTTGGGGTAGTCTTCTTTTATTTTGGTTCCGTAGTCGGACCTTGTATGTATCTGGTTGATGCAATTCTTAATTCATGTTTTGTGTGAAGTGGCGATTGTAAGCCAACTATGTATCTCTTTCCCTTATGTATTACATGGGTTGTGTGAAGATTACCTCACTTGCGACATTGCTTTCAATGCGGTTATGCCTCTAAGTCGTGCTTCGACACGTTGGAGATATAGCCGCATCGAGGGCGTTACACCAGTCCCAGGTGTTCTTCGTGGATGGCATGATCCATAGCGGTGGGCAACAGGAATCATTGTCGCAGCTTTCTAGTCCGGTTCCACACGATGGAGACTCATCCAAGCTGAAGCGGCATAAATCAGGGATAGCGTGTCCCAGCATGTCGTTCATCCGGCGGTGCGCACTGAAGACACAACCATGCTTCATGAATGGCAGGCCTTCCATGTCGTGCACGGAAGGTGGCATCTGCTTCACAATGGGGTAGTTGTCCCCGATGAAAAGCGAGTACTCTCCAAGAGTGTTCCTCTGCACCCACGTAGCATCACGGGGGTCGAACTCGGCGCCGTTCATCTGGTACACGCGGCATCCCAGGTCTGGACACATGGTGACCTACATAGTCAAGGTCCATGCATAATAATGTTGTGCTCAAATATGGCGGTCAATAATACTATGCAGCAATTAGTACTACTCCGGTATAGAGGAAGTAAAATAACCAGCTTATTATATATAGCCACTCTTGGCTACATGGATGAGATAGTAAGACATGGAAAAACAAAAATGGTGGCAGCTAGTGGGTTCATGTCTTCAAGGGCCTATCTAGCTATACGCGTCCTCCAAGGTAAAAGGTACTCCTACTAGTACTACAAAGTATACTACTAGTACAACAATGAAAGAGAAGGCAAGAGGGTTAAAAAATGGAATACCTGGGTAGATGGTGACGGTCCGATCGTGGTAGATTGTGTGACCATGTTGCACATCAGTGGTACCATGGGTAAAAGACTACTAAGATAGTTGATCCCAATATGCCAAAGTCAGCTACAAGTTCCAGGTTAGACCGAATCGCGGATGCAAATGCACATCCAGGATCGGCGATCTTATTTTGATCGGGGGATGACTGGTCCCTGCAAAATAATGGAGTACCGTTAGGGATGCAAATGATGGTTTGTGCATTCCGTTTGTAATCTCCCGTACCGTAGGATGGCAACCAGATGTAACAAGTCCCCTGGCTTGTCACCGCGAAGATGCGGCCTAGATGGCGCACGGCGTCTTCGAACGTGTAGGGGTACAAATCTGCCGCCGCCAACAAGCGCCAGCCTCTGCCGTTACTGCCTCTTGCATTGATGGCAATCCTTACGTCGAACACGGCGATGAGATAGTAATCGTCGTAGCCGCGTCGCTTTGTCGGCTGATAACCCACAAGTATAGGGGATCGCAACAGCTTTCGAGGGTAGAGTATTCAATCCAAATTTATTGATTCAACACAAGGTGAGCCAAAGAATATTCTCAAGTATTAGCAGTTGAGTTGTCAATTCAACCACACCTGGAAACTTAATATCTGCAGCAAAGAGTTTAGTAGCAAAATAATATGATATTAGTGGTAACGGTAACAAAAGGTAACAGTAGTAAAAGCAATGTTTTCGGTATTTTGTAGTGATGATAGCAATAGCAACGGGAAAGTAAATAAGCGAAGAACAATATATGGAAAGCTCGTAGGCAATGGATCGGTGATGGAGAATTATGCCGGATGCGGTTCATCATGTAACAGTGGTAACCAAGGGTGACACAGAACTAGCTCCAGTTTGTCAATGTAATGTAGGCATGTATTCCGAATATAGTCATAGGTTCTTATGGAAAAGACTTTGCATGACATCTTTTGTCCTACCCTCCCGTGGCAGCGGGGTCCTTATGGAAACTAAGGGATATTAAGGCCTCCTTTTAATAGAGAACCGAAACAAAGCATTAAAACATAGTGAATACATGAACTCCTCAAACTACGGTCATCACCGGTAAGTATCCCGATTATTGTCACTTCGGGGTTAACGGATCATAACACATAATAGGTGACTATAGACTGGCAAGATAGGATCAAGAACACTCATATATTGATGAAAACATAATAGGTTCAGATCTGAAATCATGGCACTCGGGCCCTACTGACAAGCATTAAGCATAGCAAAGTCATAGCAACATCAATCCCAGAACATATTGGATACTAGGGATCAAACCCTATCAAAACTAACTCGATTACATGATAGATCCCATCCAACGAATCACCGTCCAGCAAGCCTATGATGGAATTACTCACGCACGGCAGTGAGCATCATGAAATTGGTGATGGAGGATGGTTGATGATGACGATGGCGACGGATTCCCCTCTCCGAAGCCCCGAACGGACTCTAGATCAGCCCTCCCAAGAGGTTTTAGGGCTTGGCGGCAGCTTCGTATCGTAAAACGCGATGATTTATTCACTCTGATTTTTTTCTCCCCGAAACACAATATATGGAGTTGGAGTCGGAGAGGCAACAGGGGGCCATGAGGTAGGGGGCGCGCCCTAGGGGGGCAGGCGGCCCCCCCACCCTCGTGGAGAGGTGGTGGGCCCCTGGCCTTCATCTTTTGCAGGAATTTTTCATATTTTCTTAAAAGTCACTCCGTGAAGTTTCAGGTCATTCCGAGAACGTTTGTTCCTGCACATAAATAACACCATGGTAATTCTGCTGAAAACAGCGTCAGTCCGGGTTAGTTCCATTCAAATCATGCAAGTTAGAGTCCAAAACAAGGGCAAAAGTGTTTGGAAAAGTAGATACGTTGGAGATGTATCAACTCCCCCAAGCTTAAACCTTTGCTTGTCCTCAAGCAATTCAGTTAACAAACTGAAAGTGATAAAGAAAAACTTTTACAAACTCTGTTTGCTCTTGTTGTTGTAAACATGTAAATTCAACATTCAAGTTTTCAGCAAAGATTATAACTAACCACATTTGAAATAACGCATAGGTCTCAAGTTTACTCATATCAATAGCATAATCAACTAGCGAGCCATAATAATAAATCTCGGATGACAACACTTTCTCAAAACAATCATAACATGATATAACAAGGTGGTATCTCACTGGCCCTTTCTGAGACCGCAAAACATAAATGCAGAGCACCTTCAAAGACCTAGGACTGACTAGACATTGTAATTCATGGTAAAAGAGATCTAGTCAAGTCATACTCAATGTAAATTAACAATAATGAATGTAAATGACAGTGGTGCTCTCAAACTAGTGCTTTTTAATTAGAGGATGTTGACTCATCATAAAAGTAAATAGATAGGCCCTTCGCAAAGGGAAGCAGGGATTTGTAGAGGTGCCAGAGCTCGGTTTTGAAACAGAGGTGAATAATATTTCGAGCGGTATACTTTCATTGTCAACATAACAACCAAGAGATGGCGATATCTTCTATGCTACACACATTATAGGCGGTTCCCAAATAGAATGGTAAAGTTTATACTCCCCCTTCCACCAACAAGCATCAATCCATGGCTTGCTCGAAACAACAAGTACCTCCAACTAACAAGAGTCCCAGGGGGAGTTTTGTTTGCAATTATTTTGATTTAGTTTGCATAAAACATGGGACTGGGCATCCCGGTGACCAGCCATTTATCTTGTGAGTGAGGAGCGGAGTCCACTCCTCTTGAGAATAACCCGCCTAACATGGAAGATACGGACAGCCCTAGTTGATATATGAGCTATTCGAGCATACAAAACAGGATATTTATTTGAAGGTTTAGAGTTTGGCACATACAAATTTACTTGGAACGGCAGGTAGATACTGTATATAGGTAGGTATAGTGGACTCATGTGGAATCACTTTGGGGCTTAAGGGATTGGATGCACAAGCAGTATTCCCACTTAGTACAGGTGAAGGCTAGCAAAAGACTAGGAAGCGACCAGCTAGAGAGCGACAACAGTCATGAACATGCATTAAAATTAATCAACACCGAATGCAAGCATGAGTAGGATATAATCCACCATGAACATAAATATCGTGAAGGCTATGTTGATTTTGTTTCAACTACATGTGTGAACATGCGCCAAGTCAAGTCACTTAAATCATTCAGAGAGGATACCACCCTATCATACCACATCATAACTATCTCAATAGCATGTTGGCACGCAAGGTAAACCATTATAACTCATAGCTAATCAAGCATGGCATAAGAAACTATGATCTCTAGTTGTCATTGCAAACATGTTTATTCATAATAGGCTGAATCAGGAACGATGAACTAATCATATTTACAAAAACAAAAGAGGTCGAGTTCATACCAGATTTTCTCATCTCAGCCAGTCCATCATATATCATCATAATTGCCTTTCACTTGCACGACCAAACAATGTGAATAATAATAATAGTGCATGTGCATTGGACTAAGCTGGAATCAGCAGGCATTCAATAAACAGGAGAAGACAAGGCAATATGGGCTCTTTTGTCAGATAAACAATAATGCATATAAGAACCACTTCAACAATTTAATTATGGTCTTCTCCTATCGACCCCAAAGAAAAGAAAAGAAATAAAACTATTTACATGGGAAAGCTCCCAACAAGCAAAAGAAGAATAGGAAATCTTTTTGGGTTTCCTTTTTAATTACTACTACAAGCATGGAAAGTAAACTAATTAAAAGCTACAACTAATTTTTTTGGTTTTTCTTGAGGTTTATTAAACACACAAGAAGAAAGCATAAAAATGAAATAAACTAGCTTGGATGATACAAATGAAAAAGTATGAGCACCGACGTATAGCAATGAGTGTGTGAACATAAATGTAATGTCGGTGGGAAATACGTACTCCCCCAAGCTTAGGCTTTTGGCCTAAGTTGGTTTATGGCCACGTCTGGCCTGGCGGATATCCATAAGAATAGTTGGGGTCGTACTAAGAAGAAGAAGAGGAAGACTCCGATTGCCACTGGATGACAATCATCTCCGAATCCCACTGGTAATTAGACTGTCGTGCAGGATCAACCTGTGGTTTCGGCTCTGGCTCCATGGCTGGCGCAGGGTTCCGGTAGGCGTGAATAGCCTTCAACGGAACAAGGTACTGGCCTACAGATAAATCAAACAAAAGAAGGAGCAGGCAGGGTAATAGTCTCAGGATGATGTTTATTAAAGAACAATTGATATTTAAGCTCTCCTTCCCTATTCTTAACAAAAAAATCATGTGCCACCATACTTTTATAATCTAGATAAACACGAGACAACACCTTTTCTTCCTTCTCATAATGCCTAATAGGTATGTTAAAATATGCATCTAGGCGTGAAGCATAGATGCCTCCAAAGATGGGGCCCTTTGTACGGTTCATACTTAACCGTCTAGCAATAATGCCGCCCATACTAACAGAGTTATCACCATATAAACCATGGAGCAAAATAATAATATCAGGGATACTAAGGTTTCCACAGTTTCTGCGACCAATTAAGCAACAACTAGCAAATAATGCAAAATAACGTAAAACAGGAAAATGAATGCTAGTGATTCGTGCATCGGAAACCTTCCTTGTTTCCCCTACAGTGATAGTATCAATAAACCCTTCCACATCATCGCAATGTGGTTCTTCCGTCTTGCCCTCAAAAGGCACTAAACAAACCCGACAAAAATCATAAAGTGACATCTCCTTATGTCATCATATAAATAAAACTCCATCATAGGTGGTGAGCTCCTAGAATGGAAATGAAAGTTTTGCACAAAGATATTTGTGAGTAAGAGATACTGATCGGATTGGTTGTGGAGGAAAGCAGTGATGCCTGCATTTTTAGCCAATTCATGAAAATCTTCATAAATCTCGGCTGCTCTCAAGAAATCCTGGGAAGGCCATTCACACGCCCGAACCTCCATGGTGCGCGGCAGATTATACTTAGGCTTCGGTGCCTTTTCCTTCGAGCTTTGGCTCGATGAGCCCCTCAAAAGTCTCCTCATCATTTTCTGAAAAATTCTGAAATTTTTAGTAACTTCAAAATAAAGGTAAACCAAACTCAATAATATTGATAGCAACTACTCCTACAAGTGCCTAGAGCCTATATCATGCATCAAAACTACTTTTGACCATATAAATTTGGCATGCAAGCTCAAGAACAGGATCACCTAAGCAGCAAAAATTTGCAATGAATAAAGCACTAGAACAAAAACTAGTTGGACCAATGGAGGAGTCACTTACCAAGGAACAATCTCCCCAAGCAGTTTTGTGAGAGGTGCTTTGAGCAAGGAGATCGAAAATGGCAGCAAAACGAGTTTGGACTCGGGCTTGAGCTGGTTATTCATGTTTGTGGGAGGAAGAAGAAGTGTATGGGTGAAAGGATAAGTGGAGGAGGGCCACCGTGGGCCCACGAGGCAGGGGGGCGCGCCCAGGGAGTAGTGCGTGCCCTCCACCCTCGTGGGTAGGTGGTTGGCACCCCTGGTGTGTTCTTAGTGCCAAATATTCTAGAAAAAAATCATATTTAAATTTTAGGGCATTTGGAGAACTTTTATTTTCGAGGTATTTTTATATTGCACGGATAATCAGATAACAGACAGAAAAATATTTATTTTTATTTTATTTAATATAAATAACAGAAAGTAGAATTAGGCTACAGAGAGTTGTGCCTTCTAGTTTCATCCATCTCATGATCATGAAAAGGAATCCACTAACAAGATTGATCAAGTCTTGTTAACAAACTCATTCCGAATAACATGGAATCGGAGAAATTTTGAATAACACTATGTTACCTCAACGGGGATATGCACATCCCCAAAAATAAGAATATCATATTTCTTCTTGATAGTAGGAAGAGGAAATTCAAAACCTCCAAATATAATCGATGGAAATTTTCCAATAGAATTGATACTATGAACTTGAGGTTGTTTCCTCGGAAAGTGTACCGTATGCTCATTACCATTAACATGAAAAGTGACATTGCCTTTAGTGAAATCAATAACAGCCCTTGTAGTATTCAAAAAGGGTCTTCCAAGAATAATAGACAAATTATCGTCCTCGGGAATATCAAGAATAACAAAGTCCGTTAAAATAGTAATGTTTGCAACTACAATAGGTACATCCTCACAACTACCGACAGGTATAGCAGTTGATTTATCAGCCATTTGCAAAGATATTTCAGTAGGTGTCAACTTATTCAAATCAAGTCTACGATATAAAGAGAGAGGCATAACACTAACACCAGCTCCAAGATCACATAAAGCAGTTTTAACATAGTTTCTTTTAATGGAACACGGTATAGTTGGTACACCGGGATCTCCAAGTTTCTTTGGTATTCCACCCTTAAAAGTATAATTAGCAAGCATGGTGGAAATTTCAGCTTCCAGTATCTTTCTTTTATTTGTAATAATATATTTCATGTACTTAGCATAAGGATTGGTTTTGAGTATATCAATCTAATCATTTCAGCAAAGCGCTCAAAATCCTCATCATCCTTTTTCTTGGATGGTTTGGGAGGAAAAGGCATGGGTTTCTGAACCCAAGGCTCTCTTTCTTTACCATGTTTCCTAGCAACAAAGTCTTTCTTATCACAACGTTGATTCTTTGATTGTGGGTTATCAAGATCAACAATAGGTTCAATTTCTATGTCATTATCATTACTAGGTTGAGCATCATTATGAACATTATCATTAACATTACCACTAGTTTCAGGTTCATTACCAAATTGAGTTTTAGCATCAGAAATAGAAATATCATTTGGATTCTCAGGTGTTTCAGTAATAGTTTCACTAGAAGCATGCAAAGTCCTCTCATTTTTATTTTTCTTCCTTTTAGAAGAACTAGGTACATCTATATTATTTCTCTCAGAATCTTGCTCAATTCTCTTAGGGGGGCCTTCAGGATACAAAGGTTCCTGAGTCATTCTACCAGTTCTAGTAGCCACTCTAACAGCATTATCATTATCCTTACTATTCAATTCATTGAGCAAATCATTTTGAGCTTTAAGTACTTGTTCTACTTGAGTGGTAACAATAGAGGCATGTTTACTAATAAGTTTAGGTTCACTTTTGACATTAGCCATATAATCACCCAAGTGTTCAAGCATATTTGAATTGTTTTTCAATTGTCTAGCAAAATAAGCATTAAAGTCTTCTTGCTTGACCATAAATTTATCAAACTCATCTAAGCATGGGCTAGCAAATTTAGTAAATGGGATTTCAGCTTTATCATATCTATAGAGAGAATTTACCTTTACTACCTGTGTCGGGTTATCAAGACCATGAGTTTCTTCAATAGGTAATGGATTAAGATTATATGTTTCTTCAACAGGCGGTAAATTAAGACCATGTATTTCTTCAATAGGAGGTAAATTCTTAACATCTTCAGCTTTAATACCTTTTTCTTTCATAGAGATATTTGCCTCTTGCATATCTTCAGGACTGAGAAATAGAATACCCCTCTTCTTTGGAGTTGGTTTAGGAATAGGCTCAGGAATTGGCTCCGGAGGTGTCCTATTATTTTCATTTGTCAACATATTATTCAATAGAATTTCAGCTTCATCCGATGTTCTTTCCATGAAAACAGAACCAGCACAACTATCCAGGTAATCTCTAGAGGCATTGGTTAGTCCGTTATAAAAGATAACAAATATTTCATTTTTCTTAAGAGGATGATAAGCATTAAGTAATTGGAGAAGCCTCCCCCAAGCTTGTGGGAGACACTCTTCTTCAATTTGCACAAAATTATATATATATATATATATATATATATATATATATATCCCTTAAAGCAGCTTGTTTCTTATGAGTAGGGAAATATTTAGCAGAGAAGTAATAAATCATATCCTGGGGACTACGCACACAACCAGGATCAAGAGAATTAAACCATATCTTAGCATCACCCTTTAATGAGAACGGAAATATTTTAAGGATGTAAAAGTAACGAGTTCTCTCATCTTTAGTGAACATGGTGGCTATATCCTTCAATTTAGTAAGATGTGCCACAACAGTTTCAGATTCATAACCATGAAAAGGATCAGATTCAACCAAAGTAATTATATCAGGATCAACAGAGAATTCATAATCCTTATCAGTAACAAAGATAGGTGAAGTAGCAAAAGCAGGTTCAGGCTTCATTCTAGCATTATAGATTGCTTACTCCATCTAGCTAATAACCTTTTGAGTTCATTTCTATTTTTGCAAGCTAAAATAGCTAAGGAAGCTTCTTGATCAAAAACATAACCCTTCGGAATAACAAGTGATTCTTCATCATCAGTATCATCAGATTCAATATTTTCAATTTCTCTAGCACTAGCAAGTTGTTCATCGAGAAATTTACCAAGTGGCACAGTAGTATCAAGCATAGAAGTAGTTTCATCATAAGTATCATGCATAGCAGAAGTGACATCATCAATAACATGCGACATATCAAAATGAATAGCAGAAGCAGGTGTAGGTGTCGCAAGCTTACTCAAAACAGAAGGTGAATCAAGTGCAGAGCTAGATAGCAATTCCTTACCTCCCCTCGTAGTTGAGGGATAGATCTTGGTTTTCAGATCTCTCAAGTTCTGCATAATGATAAGCAGATATATATCCCAAGTGACTCAAAGAATAGAGCTATGCTCCCCGGCAACGGCGCTAGAAAATAGGCTTGATAACCCACAAGTATAGGGGATCGCAACAGTTTTCGAGGGTAGAGTATTCAACCCAAATTTATTGATTTGACACAAGGGGAGCCAAAGAATATTCTCAAGTATTAGCAGCCCAGTTGTCAATTCAACCACACCTGGAAACTTAATATCTGCAACAAAGTGCTTAGTAGAAAAATAATATGATAGTAGCGGTAACGGTAACAAAAGGTAACAGTAGTAAAAGCAATGTTTTTGGTATTTTGTAGTGATGATAGCAATAGCAACGGGAAAGTAAATAAGCAAAGAACAATATATGGAAAGCTCGTAGGCAATGGATCGGTGATGGAAAATTATGACGGATGCGGTTCATCATGTAACAGTCATAACGTAGGCTGACACAGAACTGGCTCCAGTTCGTCAATGTAATGTAGGCATGTATTCCGAATATAGTCATACATGCTTATAGAAAAGAACTTGCATGACATCTTTTATCCTACCCTCCCATGGCTGCGGGGTCCTTACGGAAACTAAGGGATATTAAGGCCTCCTTTTAATAGAGAACCGGAACAAAGCATTAACACATAGTGAATACATGAACTCCTCAAACTACGGTCATCACCGGTAAGTATCCCGATTATTGTCACTTCAGGGTTAACGGATCATAACACATAATAGGTGACTATAGACTTGCAAGATAGGATCAAGAACACTCATATATTGATGAAAACATAATAGGTTCAGATCTCAAATCATGGCACTCGGGCCCTACTGACAAGCATTAAGCATAGCAAAGTCATAGCAACATCAATCTCAGAACATAGTGGATACTAGGGATCAAACCCTAACAAAACTAACTCGATTACATGATAGATCCCATCCAACCCATCACTGTCCAGCAAGCCTACGATGGAATAACTCACGCACGGCGGTGAGCATCATGAAATTGGTGATGGAGGATGGTTGAAGATGACGATGGCGACGGATTCCCCTCTCCGGAGCCCCGAACGGACTCCAGATCAGCCCTCCCGAGAGGTTTTAGGGCTTGGCGGCGGCTCCGTATCGTAAAACATGATGATTTCTTCTCTCTGATTTTCTTCTCCCCGAAACACAATATATGGAGTTGGAGTTGGAGTCGGAGAGGCAACAGGGGGCCCACGAGGTAGGGGCGTGCCCTAGGGGGGCAGGCGTGCCCCCCACCCTCATGGAGAGGTGGTGGTCCCCCTGGCCTTCAACTTTTGCAGGAATTTTTCATATTTTCTAAAAAGTCGCCCCGTGAAGTTTCAGGTCATTCCGAGAACGTTTGTTCCTGCACATAAATAACACCATGTTAATTCTGCTGAAAACAGCGTCAGTCCGACTTAGTTCAATTCAAATCATGCAAGTTAGAGTCCAAAACAAGGGCAAAAGTGTTTGGAAAAGTAGATACATTAGAGACGTATCATTGGCGGGTCCGCAATTGCTATCTTCTTCAATCTCATGTAGGCATAATCATACGTATTCAAGCCCAGCCAGTCCGGAAGGCCGATCCCAATGGTGGAGAAGGGGTCTACCGGAACGGCCGCACTGCTGTGGATGTTGTGCAAAATGATGGTGGTATCCGGCCGGAGGTATGCAAGCCAATCTTCGTTGGCACCGTCCCAGGCCTATATATAAGACGGTGGGCAGCAGAGAAATTACGGAATGGAAATGGAATAACTAAGTACTACATGATCAAACTGCATTACTGACCTGCTCATCGGACAAAATCCGACTACCTCTCAATGTCGGCAACTCTAGCGGAGTCAACGTGCAACCATGGCCAGGGAGCGGTGGACTGTTCGAAGGATTGTCCCATAGAAGAACCTTCTCCTCGAGGACGCATGGAATACCAACAAGCATGGCCTTTTCCCAAGCCTGTTTAAGCAGCGTCTTGAAAAAGTTGATGCAGGAAGCACCGAGTCTTGCGGTGGTGAGGACATCGGAGCGGCGTGCGATTTCTCCCAGAGGATCGTCGTCCAAGGTCTCCCAGCCCCGATGAGGAGGAGAACCGCCTGGCGAATCCATGGGAGCAGCGACGAATTGCCTTCTCTTCGGGGGGAGGGGAACTGGCGAGGAGGAGAAAGAGCGTAGTAACCGCAGGGCTTCGTCCTTTCCAACTGTAGATCGTTCCTCGGCGAAGGGGTGAGGCTATTATTTACTACTAGTACTAGCATTATGGAACATTATGGGATTGCATTATACTGTAAATAATAGCACTAGTAAGAAATTTTTGGCACTAGGTAGTAGTTTTTGGCGTGGATTAAGAAATTTTGGGTATGTTTTTGCCATTTTTTGTACACGCCAACTAGTGTCAAAAAACGTCTTACATTATGTGACGGAGGAGTACGTATTCGTACTGTAGCAGTACTAGTACTACTTTTATCAACTAGTAGTGCGATGTACTATACTTCTAGTCTAGTCTAGTATAGTGCACCAGTTTTGAACTCTTGAATCTCAGGGCCAAGGAGCTACAGTTGGAAGTGGAGGGTACTACTGTTCTCTAGAACCATCACTGTACTATCAATGCAGGGGAAGTACACCTGCGTAGTGGCCTAGTGGGTACTCTCGGTGCTCTATTCAGCCGCTCCTCTCACGTAGCCGGCCTACTCAGCCGCTCCTCTCACGCACACGCTAGCAGCCTGTTTATCAGCGACGGTTACTACAGGGGCAGAACATTTGAGTTATTTGATACAGCGAGACTAGGCTTTTCGCTTCCATTTGTGGAGGTGTAATGGATCTTGTCGAACTTTGTTAGTAGTTCCTTCTTTATGAATGAGATGAAGCAAAGCTTTTGCCTCCATTTAAAAAAACACGTCAAGAGGAATTTCTTTTATAGTAGAGTCGATAATGGAGTGAAGTCCATGCGTGCAACGCCACAAGCTACATAGTAGTAGTAGAGCACTTTATGTATAGAGCCATATTGCACAGTTCCCAATGCCCCGCCAGGCTTTTCCACCTCCTTGGGCTTAATTGCGAGGCGCTAGTTTGAATATGCTACTAGCTGATGAGGAAGCTCCAAGCGAGGTGCGGCTAGGGCGAGCACGCGAGCCACAGGATGCTAGGAAAGAAAACCCGTTCACGTGGCTAGGCTGTCCAGTGCACCCATATTGTGGGGCCGCACGTCCGTTTGACATCAAAACTCAAACTACCCGTGTAAAATATTGGCTCGCAGCAAAGTGTAGTAGTACTATATAAAAAAAAAGGCCGCCGTACGTTCGGCCGGGATCGAACCCACAAAACGAGGTATACACTCCTGCGACCACTAGTAGTACTCGTTGGAGTACAACGCAACCTAGAATCGCCTTTTATCGCTAGTAGTACGTACATTGTTCCTTACAAGAAACCCCTAAGAGAATCGTTAATAGTATAGCCAGCTGCTGGCTATAAGCCAGTGCCATGTCATCTACAACCCATCTTATAGCCAACATGTACAATAATAGATGAAAAGAGTGTACTACTGTCAGGACCCCGACTCGATGTCACATCGATCTAGCCGGTAACACCTCATATCACTTTGCGGCCTCACGCACGGTATCCCCACGGGTGTCGCCTTACCTTTGCCCGGGACCGTTTGCGCCTTTTGGCTCACGTATATGATAGTGTCGCTAGCATCCATATGATAAAGAGCCCGGGCTGACATGACTAGTCGTAAACCCAAAGTGGCACAGACTTACAGGGACAGGCATCCATGACCCAGCTTCGAACGTGTCGGTCATCAGCAAGTGGGTCCGGGCTGTAGCACTGGGCTAGCAGGACTCCGGTAAACCGGGCTGTAGCGGGCTAACAGGACTCCGGTACTCAAAGCGTGACATTTCCCCGAAGGGACAGACACAGGAACGAAGAAGGACACATGCCGGCCAGCCTAAGTGTTCCAGAGCAGTAGCAAGCTACCATGGCTCAGCGGTAACACTAGGAGACATTTCCTGGTAAGAGAGGCTACTAAAGATAAACAACTAGATAGTCAGATCCCACACATACCAAGCATTTCAATCATACACACAATATGCTCAATATGTGCAAATACAACGAAGCATCACAACATGACTCTACGACACAAGTACTTTATTTAAGGCTCAGAGAGCCATACATAACATACACAAAGGTACGGGTCACACGACCCAACATTCAAGTCATACAGTCATACAAACCAGCAGCGGAAGTAACTTGTCTGAGTACAGACAACTAGTAAAATAAAAGAGGCTTGGAAAGCCTAGCTATACTACATGGTCCTTCACAAGCTCAGGGTCACCACCTGGGCCTTTAGCCTACTCGTTGATGTCAACGTCTACATAGAACCCATCAGAAGGGGTTGCAGCGTCTTCTGTAAAATGTAGATTATAGCAACATGAGTACAAAGGTACTCAGCAAGACTTACATCAGATCCTACATACATGCATATTATCAAGAAGGGTTGGTGGAGTTATTGCAGCAAGCCAGCTTTGACTCTTGGCTAGACTATCCTACGATACTTCAACTTGAAATGGTTTTGCGCACACGAGTCCACTACTCACCACTTCAATACACTACCGAGGATCCACCTCCGTCTCCCTACGGAAGAGCCATCCTCGGCACTCACACTTATCTTGAGGCTTTTAGTAGTTTCCATTTACTTGTCTATGAACTGTATAGGCAACCAAGTAGTCCTTTACCGCGGACGCGGCTATTCGAATAGATCATGTTAACCCTGCAGGGGTGTACTTCTTCATACACGCTCTCACCACTTACCGTCGTTTACACGACATGTACTCGGCAACCTTCAAGCGGAAGCCCAATGTGGGTGTCGGCCACGACCTACCTAATCACCTAAGCCTCCAGTCCAGGTTTATCGCCTATCCAGGTTCCATCCGCAGGGAGTCCGGCCGAGGTTTCCCATACGGCCCCGAACGATGTGAACAGGGTTCCCGAGATACCTAACGGGTATTCGGTACACCCGGCCACGTACCTACCGCATCACAGCCCACCCCTACGGTCAGCGCTGTCCACGGCCTCCAGTAGGCTACAAACACCAGAAACTACTTGCAACTCCTGGACGGAGAACTAGGGTGAATAAGAAGCCGAGAGGGTCCATTGGTTCCGGGCCCAATGCATGGTAGTAGCTGATTCTTAAATCACACATACAGATCTCAGTGCTTAAGGTCGGCTTCAATGAAACAACCCACCATGTACTCCTACATGGCCTCTCATTGATACCTTTACCAAATCATGTTCACCACACCACTCTCATTACCGACATAATCATTTCACTCTAGCCCATCACCCAGATGAACCAGACCTGACACGACTCTAAGCATAGCAGGCATAGCAAGGTAGGAACAACACATACATATGGCTCAATCAACTCCTACACATGCTAGTGGGTTTCATCTAGTTACTGTGGCAATGACAGGTCATGCAGAGGAAATGGGTTCAACTACCGTAGCACACAGCAGTTTGAAACGCGTTGTCTTAATGCAGTAAAAGAGAGCAGGAGCGAGAACATGGGATTGTATCGATATGATCAAATGGTTGGTTGCTTGCCTGATGGTTCGATGCACTGATACGGTTCTTCGTTAGGGTAATCATGGTACTCCTCGGAGGCAGAACCTGCCGCAAAGAACACCGATACACAACCATCACCAAACAATGTGCAACAATATGATGCATGCATGAAACATAGCAATATGAGTGTGTTGGGCTAATGCAACTAAGACCAGAAGGGTTTGAGCAAATTTGAATCAAAGATTCAAATTTCAAACTCAAACATGGCCTTTTAAAGTGCTTTTCCTTGTTCTGCTTGAAACATCAATTTAACTTGTTTAATCATGCATGAAAATAGTACAGATGGATAGATTGGATTTTTCTGATCATTTTTCATATATAATTTGTCCAATTTGGAGTTACAGAATAAAAGTTATGAATTTTTGAAGTTTAAATAATATTCTGGAATTTCCTGATTTAATTTAAATCCAGAAATATAAATATTGCGCCAGCATGACGTCAGCATGACATCAGTGGTCAACTGCGGCTGGCTGAGGTCAAACCTGACGTGTGGGGGCCACACGTCAGTGACAGGGGGGTTTAACAGGGTTAACTTAATCCTAATTAGGATTTAGTGGCGCTGGGGCCCACTGTCAATGTCAGGGGGGGTAGTTAGTTTAACTGATTCGGTTAGTGCTAATCCTAATTAGCTACAGGGCTGGGCCCACCTGTCAGGGACACACGGGGGTTCCTGCCGTGGTCAAGGTGGGTCAAACCCACCGGCGACATGACGCCGGCGAGGCCCGAGACGGCGGCGCGATGCGGGATCGCGCTACAGGGCACGGGCGAGGCCGTGCTTGGGCTCGTTGGAGAGCTCTTGCTCCCGCGCGTCGAACGATGGTGGTGGCCGTGCCTGGGGTGGCCTGTACCGTCGACGGCGACGACCGTGGCGGCTGCCGGAGCTCGGTTGAGCTCGGGGTCGAGGCTACAACGGCTGCGGGGATGCGGGGTTGGCACCTACGGCTTCTACGCGGTGCGGTGAGGGCGTGGGTGTGCTCGGTTGGGCGCTACGGTGACCGTGGCCACGACGGCGACATCGCTGGCGGCGTCGAGCTTCGGAGCTCAAGGGGGCGGCAGCTACAGAAGGCTAGGGACGACGGGGCAAGGGGGAATCGAATCAGTGGCTCACCGCGGAGCTGCAGGGATGGTTAGCGGGCTCGGGGACGGCCGGAGTGCAGCGAATCGACGGCGATGACCTCCGGTGGCCGAGGAGGGGAACGGCGACGTAGGCCGCGATGCAGGGCTTCCGGAGACCCGTGGATCGGTGGGAAGGAAGAGGGGGTCGAGGCGGAGCTCCTGAGCTAGTCGGGGGAGCGAGGGGTGGCCGGTGACGGCTGCTATGGCGAACGGCGGCGAGGGTGGTGTTCGGCCGTGTGAGAGAGAGAGCGAGGGAGAGGAGGGAGGAGCCGAGGGAGAGTGAGAGAGAGCAGGGGGGAGGCGTGGCGTCGTCCGGGGCATCGAGCGAGGAGGGGAGGGCAGGCAGGCAGCCGAGCAGGTGGCGTGGCGCGGTGGCGCGCGCGCGCGCCGGCCACACTCCCCTCCCTCTGTCGAGGACGAAGACGACAGAGGAGGGAGGCGGGCTGGGCCGCCTGCTGGCTGGGCCGGCCAGCTGGCTGGGCCGCACAGTGGAGGAGCCCAGGTAAGCTTCTCCCTTTTTAATTATTTCTGTTTTCTAATTTCTGACATTTGTTTTGATTTAAATAAAATATTAAATCATTTATATACCTTATGCCAATTTTTGCAGGAGCTAAATATATTATTCCAGAGCTCCTTTATAATTGGCATAATATTTGGACATATATTAATATATATAAATAATATATTTCCAATGCAAATATTTATGCATTAATTCCAAATGCCCAAAATAAATACCTATGAGCTCTTAAAAATATTGGTTTGATTTTTATCTCTGTCCAATATTTTCAGAGAGCAACATGAGCATTTTCTTGGACCCTTTTGGAGAAATTTTTATTTGGATCATTTTCAGGAATGATTCTGAGGGTTTCACAATCCCCATTTCAAGTTAAATGGAAATTTAAACATGATGCACACACTCTGATGCATGACTAGCTAGGGTGTGACAACTACTTTTTTATTATGTGGCCCACTTCTCATTCTCATAGAGTGCCTAGGAGCACGTGCTAGAGCTGGCTCTTCATGAAGAGCCCGCTTACCTTCTCTCTCCTCTTCTCTTTCCTCCAAATAAGCAGAAATATACTAGTTTATTTCTTATAGCCCACTGACTCAGCTCTATTGTACTTGCTCTAATAATGCAAGAAACCACTAAAATGCCAAGAAACTACTACCACTTGCATACGTGGCAGACTTAAGATAAGACTACCTTATCAACCATTGTACATGCGCTTACCAACAAAAATCCTCGAGTGACCTCCTACCTCTAGCCCGTCCACCTAGTCGTCCTCGGCCATGGGACGTAGCTACCGCCGCCGGCAGAAGGCGAGGTCAAAACCGCCAGCGGTGCGGAGCCCATGTTGCGGCAGCCCGGATGCCAGCTCCGTCCGGCGCTCGCGGCCGCTAGCTAGCCAAGATAGCTCCGTCCAGCTGCTTGTCTACAAGGTTTGCTAGCTAGATTGGCACGGTAGTGCAGTGGCTTGCTCGCGCGCGCCACGCTAAGGCTAGCCATCTGGCTCGAGCGAAGGCCAGCGCGGCGGCTTGCTCGCACGTGAGTCATGCTCGGGCCAGCCTGCCAAACCCGTGCGGAGGCCAGCGCGGTGTCCGGCCCGTCCGGCGGAGCAGCGGCCAACTCGCTCTTCACCGGCGCCACCGACGAACACGCATCAGTATTGTTTGAAGTAATGTTCAGGAAAAATAATGATTTGCGGGGGAATAACAAGATAGAAGTTCAGATGTGGGTCCCTCATGTCAACGGTCAAACAAAATGTGTTGGTTTAAGCTGCCTCGTTAGCACGGACGTGTGGGCCAACCCTGTCATAAATGGGTTTAAACGAACCTAATCAGTAGGAGTACTAGGTAGTTTTTGGCGTGGATTAAGAAATTTCGGGTATGTTTTTGCTATTTTTTGTACAATAGATTCTTCCTAGGGCTGGTTGAAAGTGGTAGTTTTTTGTTAAATACTCTACATATTGTGAGTAGGAGTGAAAGATAAGCTTTGGAAGCCAATAAGCAAGGCTAGTTACATAGTGCATATGTGTACATGATTGAAAGTAAATATCAACCATGAGTGACTAATATCTTGATGGAAAACTCGAAACTATGGAATACTAGGAAAAAATGCATGGTTGGAAATACTAGCAATGTTCATGACCGTTGCAACGAATCATAATTAGAATAATACTTATTCACAAACTTGGTACAAAACACTCTAATTTTGATATACATATGTCACTAGAGATATATTATGTTTCAATTAGAATATATTCCTTGGGCTGTTTTGGTGAGGTCAGGGAGGGATGTGGTTGGTTTTAAGATACTAATTATGGGTTTTTTTGCAAATTGGTAGACAAGTGGGATGTTGGTGAGAAAAGGCAACAACTTACATCACAATCGTTAGATGTAGATCTAATGGTCAGAAATGACGGATGGCAGACACACCAGCACCACCAACTTAGTCTTGTGTATGAGTACTAGCAAGATCCGTGCATTGCATGGAACATGAAGATGCATTTTTTATAAAACACTTGTTGTGATTGACCCTTGCGGGAGTAATCCCATGTGTAAAAACTAATGATATCTCGAGAAATATGAGATAAGGTGAAGAGGAGTGGGGTGTGGTGGTGGTTGGTGGTCGGACTGAGCGGAGGCATGGGGATTGACGACGCCAGCAGAGGCTTCCTTTCTTAATTGCTCAACAATGAGGTTTGTTGGAGATAAGGATGAACGAGGGAAGGCCTTGTCTGCAAATGTGGAGAGGGGTGCGGGTATCTTTTAGTTTAATTTCTATCCGTCAGATATAGATCGGACGGTCTATATTGCAAGATGCCACACGTACCATCATCACCAACTCAGTTTTTTATAAGAGAAGATATATAAGTATGGAGATACAAACGTATTATCGGTACTTGCTTCCGTAAACTAGCATCTACATTCTATTCAATGCCTCGGCATGTGGGGCCTTAGCACAATGACTTCTCGACTTTGTAAAACAAAGATTTTCCTGTCGCCGACAAGGAGGGGGTGACGGCGGCGTGCTTTTTGGCTTGCTCTAGTCCTAGTAGTCATACTAGGTGGTCTAAGCACGTGTAGATTTATTCTGTTTCACGTCTCGTGTTTGCTGTACTGCCATGACTATTGATGAATAGACGGTAAGTTATTCACGGGGAAACCCTTGTTGAGCGTGTTTGCGAGACAGAGAAAGACAGTGTGCGTGTGTGATATGTTAGAGACTGAGGCAATGATAACAGATTCTTTGTGTCTATGTGTGTGGAGGATAGAGAGAGACATGTACATGGGGCTTTGTGTTGTGTAACATGGAGACACATATACATAGTTAGAGAGTGAGTGTGTGAGATACACATGCGGACATGAGCAGAGATGAGGATCTAGATAAATGGGTGTTTGTGCGTGTCTGTGTGTGTTTGTGCACGCGTTTGTGTGTGAGAGGGAGAGAGTGTATGTGGAGTAGAGAGACCACTGATGATGTAAACCTAGTATAAGGGAAGGGGGAATGGTGTGACATGTGTAGTAGCGAGATAGCACGGGTGCGGGTGGGGGGAGCAGACTGTTTGGAAGAGACATCGAGTGTGTGTGTAGGAGAGGAGTGTGAGAGCGAGAGAAAGAGAGAGCTAGCGACGGAGAGAGAGAGAGAGAGAGAGAGAGAGAGAGAGAGAGAGGAAGAGAGGGGGCGGGATGGGTCGTTTGTGTCCATAAATGGCGTATAGATAGGGAGACAATGTTGATGTTGTGCGAAATTGGCCTATGAACGGAGACGCAAGGGAAGCAAGTCATCGTGTGTGTGATAGGGACTTCATGAGAGATCTAGAATAGATGGTGTAGAGAACAATGTGCGAAATTGAGAATGATTATACATTAGGGAGCTATGCAAAGAGTCACGACATATATGTATACAGGGAAGGAGCTGGGGCGGGTCCGCATGTGGGAGAGATAGAAAGAGGAGAGTGGTGCACAAGGAGACAAAGTGTACTTGTTTGCAGTGGGGGTGGTGTGTGAGGTGAGTGCGCGAGAACCACATAACTAGGGAGATAGACGTTTGGGGGTGACGTTTTGTGTGTATGGGAAATATACACTCTACATAGTGCATGTACTTGGGTAAGAGAGATAGCGCGAGACCTAGAGAGTGAGGGAAGAGATGTGTGCATGCCCGAGAGACAAAGTGATAGAGACCTATGTTGGGGTCCAGACTTTACAAGAGAGAGGGGTGTTAATGTGCTCGTGTGTTGGTGTTTGGGGGAGAGTACGACTTCTCTATGTGTGTGTGTGTGTGGTGGTGGTGGGGGGGTTGACTTCAGATAAAGAGTGAGGTGTCTATATTTGAGGGACTTTAGCATAATTGAGATATTGTGCACTCATGGTTGATCAATTTGTTTCACAGTTTGTACTATGAGATAACGATACTTTTGAACATGCGTGATATACCTTGATGTACCAGAATTACAAACCTAAGATTGGAATTTTGGAATTCGACTCCATCATTAGCTTTTGTAATTCATTTAAACGGAGGTACATTTTTTAAGCCGGGATTTCGTGATTTCAAATTCATATACCAAACCTAGAGATATACACATACGGGCATGTTCAAACTTTATAATCATCCACTTTATTCATACACATACATATTTTTGCTTTTGTCATCATATTTAGGATAAACACATTTGGAATTTGATTTGAATTGGACCATATGATGGTATTTGCTTGTAGTAGCTCAATGATCCATATTTGAATTGAATGGACAATCTAAGTTTCGAGTTGGATACATTGATTTTCAAAACTTGCACATTTTCTTACGTGCAAAACAAACAAATTGTCGGCCACGATATCATAGTCGGCCGTACGAGAGCAGAATACTTATAATTTTAGGCGCCAAAAGCTTTCAAACTTCCCGCTCACATTGAAATATCACGCACCTGAAAGTTTAACCCTGCGATATTCCTGTTTTACCCCTGCCACATGAACGGAAAAGGGCTGCTTTGGTAACTCCATTGTTTTCCCCTCTTTGCCCCAACATTCTTCCTAGAGCCCCTCCCCTCCCCTTCCCCTCCCTGACTCCCAACCACGGCAAGCCGCCGAATCTAGTCCTCCATCGTAGCGGTGGACCTCAGACCCCACCGGATCTACCTTCCGCACCTTGGAACCCCAACTGCCAACTCACCACTTCACTGGAGCCGCTTCAGCGACTGGCTTGTCCACCGCTCCAGATCTCCTTGACCGCCATCATGGTCCACCGCACCGGATCTGCTTAACCGGCGCCCTCATCCACCACAGCGTAGGTCCTTCTCTGACTCCCTCGTCCGCCCCTTCGCTGGCCCTTCATACAAGCCCTCGTCCGCCGCAACAGATCCGCCTCACCCAAAACACTGTACAACGCGCCCACCGAAGCCTTCGTCCACTACACCGGACCCGCTCCATGGACGCCATACTCAACTCCACCGGCCCTGCTTTACCGACGCCGCAGCCTCATCAGGTTATTTCGATTTGTACTCCTTCGGTTTTTCTCTTTATCATGCAACTGTTCACTTACCACAGTTGAGCTTTCTTGTATGTCGACAGGCGCCACAACCGTAGCACCGGAGCCGCTTCAGCGACGGCGACAACCGGCCCAAACTCAACCAAAACACGAGCACCATCGACGATCCTTAGCTATCAAGTATGACAACGATACCCATACGCCGCCGAGAATCAGGTACTATTATCCAACGGCCGGCGCCTACGTTCACTTTCCTAGCATAAGCACCGCACCTTTGAATTTCTTCAGGGCATCATTCAGTTTTTCATGAGATGCATTATTCTGCTTGCACCTATAGGGCCATACTTCTAGCAGTGAACATGTTACATGTGCTAAATTACATACCAGAGCACATATAGTTAATATGCTTTAGTTTTGTTCTGATGCCACCTGTTGGTTCCATCAGACTGCTTAATGTTCTCTATGCTTAATTACACATCAGCAAACTAGCATGTGGTTTCGCTGCTTTTTGTTTGTTTTACCCTACATTTTCTGATGCTAGCTGTTACATCACTACTCCGAGCCTCTGTTCATTACTTTTTTGTGTGGTCTTGATCTTCCCAAGTTGCATGACTAATTTGATGCTTCTATTAATTATGGAACTGCCAACCCCATCAAGCAAAATATTTGTTCTTTTGGGGCTGGCACCTCAAACAAGCATAAAAATAGAGGGAAGCGGATATATTGTCGTGTATGCACACACCCTTCTTTCATTAGTTTAGATGAACCATTGATGATCAATTCAGACCAGTGCATGCGATTAAAATTAATTTTACCTAAATAGATGGTGCAGAATAAACTACAACAACTAGATTTGCAACCACGGGATGCTGACAATATCTTCAAAGAACATTGCAATAGCAGCTAGGCTTCACAACAACATATGGTAAGCCAACGTGTTTTAGTACATGTGAAATGTAATGCGAGTGGGCTGCTTTCTTGGCTTGTGCCCTCAACGTGTAATCCTACCGAATGAAAAATAGTTTAGTTGTCTGCTTTGTTGTATTGCTTGATTCGAATGCTTATTTGTTGTTACGCTATACCTGAGTTGGCCAATATGTCAGCAGTGCCTGCTGTACTATCGTAAAGAAATGCATGCCTATTTCATTTGAGTCCTTAACTTTTCCTCTCAACTTCATCACAAGGCTGTCTTCGTAGTTTATATGAGGCCACACTGTTAAGTGCTTCGCAGATTATTTCAACTGCTTAGATGCCTTGGCAACTTAAATATAGCGGTTGTACACTCCCTTTCAATTAGGGATGTCAACTGGGTCCCATTTAATCCCGATTAAAGTCCACTAGTGGTATGATAGTTCAAAAGAGTTTTTGTTTTTTGAGGAAAGTGAACTAGGGAGGTATCAAAACCTAACTAGATGGGACTGGCGGATGTCGTTTATTTGCCACTTACATCCCTAGTTTCATGTTACCATTTTAATTTCTTTTCGGCTGATGCTGCTTCGAACCATTTAAATATAGTTTGCCATGCTCGGCAATAATTCGTATGTCGTTTACCATGTAAGCTTATTGCCTGGATCATACGATAACTATCTCTTACTGATGTCCAGCGGAAACCTTTCAGGATGCCGTTCACACTAGGACACAATGTACAACCCTAGAATCTATTTGTGGAAGCAGTGCGCCATCCATGTTACCAGATGGTAGCAGTTCAGAGGCAACACCGCCGGAGAGCAGTCTGAGCACAAATATTATAGTGCTTAAGGCTCTACTAGAGGGAGAAAGAGATGGTGTGGCTGCCATGAATGAAGTAATCTTTATCTTGATGCTGGAAATTACGGAATTAGCGGCACGCATTATGCAAGCAACCCAAGAATTGGAGGAAGTAAGAATGTTGCATTTGAAGACGGAGGAGGTCCTGTTGTTTCTGCTATTTGAAGCCCAAGGTAATCCTGGTTCTTCTTTAGATACTAATTGAAATTGTCATTAGATTATTGTACTTGCATGTTGTGTCATGTCTCTGAATGGATTATGTTGCAAGACCCCCTATGTTGTCCATGTGTTGTAATGATCCGAATTTTTTAGGCGAGGTAATCCTGAGTACTTGTATGATTGACATAAGTTGAACTGTTTTTCGTGTGAGCATATTGTATTGGATGAAATAACTGTTTGACTCAGAGTGTATCCAACCTACTGAATTCGAAGATCACGACATTTCTAGATCATAATCATATATAAAGGTGGAATAAATCTTTGTTGTGGTTTTGAAGAAATAAATAACAAAAGGTATAATTATCTGTGGATATTCGTAATCGAATACAAATTTGATTTGAATTTAGTTTGCCAGGTCCCAGGACAAACGTGAATGCTAATTCTCCCATGTTTTGAACGAAGCGGCTAAACACCCACTATAGTTTGTGGGCTGCCCGAAGCAAGTGTTTGCGAGATGGAAATTACTGTCTACTGATACGTCCCCGTCGTATCTACTTTTCCAAACACTTTTCCCCTTGTTTTGGACTCTAACTTGTATGATTTGAATGGAACTAACCCGGACTGATGCTGTTTTTAGCAAAACTGCCATGGTGTTGTTTTATGTGCAAAAAACAAATATTCTCGGAATGACCTGAAACTCCAGGGAACATCTTAGAAAAAAAATAAAAAATCCTCGCCAAGGATGAAGACCAGGGGGGCCACACCCTTCTCACGAGAGTGGGGGCACCCCCCTAGGGCTGATCTGGAGTCCGTTCGGGGCTCCGGAGAGGGGGATTCGTCGCCGTCGTCATCATCAACCATCCTCCATCACCAATTTCATGATGCTCACCGCCGTGCGTGAGTAATTCCACCCTAGGCTTGCTGGACGGTGATGGGTTGGATGAGATTTATCATGTAATTGAGTTAGTTTTGTTAGGGTTTGATCCCTAGGATCCACTATGTTCTGAGATTGATGTTGCTATGACTTTGATATGCTTAATGCTTGTCACTAGGGCCCGAGTGCCATGATTTCAGATCTGAACCTATTATGTTTTCATGAATATATGTGAGTTCTTGATCCTATCTTGCAAGTCTATAGTCACCTACTATGTGTTATGATCCGTCAACCCCGAAGTGACAATAATCGGGACCACTCCCGGTGATGACCATAGTTTGAGGAGTTCATGTATTCACTATGTGCTAATGCTTTGTTCCGGTTCTCTATTAAAAGGAGGCCTTAATATCCCTAAGTTTAAAATAGGACCCCGCTGCCACGGGAGGGTAGGACAAAAGATGTCATGCAAGTTCTTTTCCATAAGCACGTATGACTATATACGGAATACATGCCTACATTACATTGATGAATTGGAGCTAGTTCTGTGTCACCCTATGTTATGACTGTTACATGATGAACCACATCCGGCATAATTATCCATCAATGATCCGGTGCCTACGAGTTTTCCATATACCAGTTCTCGCTTATTTACTTTTCCGTTGCTACTGGTACAATCACTACAAAATACCAAAAACATTACTTTTGCTGTCTTTACTTTTATTGCCGCTACCACCACTATCATATTACTTTGCTACTAAACACTTTGTTGCAGATACTAAGTTTCCAGGTGTGGTTGAATTGACAACTCAGCTGCTAATACTTGAGAATATTCTTTGGCTCCCCTTGCATCGAATCAATAAATTTGGGTTGAATACTCTACCCTCGAAAGCTGTTGTGATCCCCTATACTTGTGGGTTATCAAGACTAATTTCTAGCGCCGTTGCCGGGGAGCATAGCTCCATTCTTTGAGTCACTTGGGATTTATATCTGTTTATCATTATGAAGAACTTGAGAGATCCAAAAACCAAGATCTATCCATCAACTACGAGGGGAGGTAAGGAATTGCCTTCTAGCTCTGCACTTGATTCACCTTCTGTTATGAGTAAGTTAGCGACACCTACACCTGCTTCTACTATTCGTTTTGATATGTCGCATGTTATTGATGATGCCACTTCTGCTATGCATGATGCTTATGATGAAACTGCTTCTATTCCTGATACTACTGTGCCCCTTGGTGAATTTCTTGATGAACAAATTGCTAGGGCTAGAGAAAAAGAAATTATTGAATCTGAATAGGATGATGAAAATATGCCTGTTATCCCTGAGGGCTATCTTTTTGATATGGAATCTTCTGCCGCTATTTTAGCTTGCAAAGATAGATATGAGCTTAAGAGGTTATTAATTAAATAGAACAAAGAATCACTTAGAGATGAAATGAAACCCGACCCTGCTTTTGCTACTTCACCTATTTGTGTTCCTGATATAATTACTTCGGTTTAATCTGATCCCTTTTATGGCTATGAATCTAAAACTATTGTGGCACATCTTACTAAGTTAAATGATATAGCTGCCCTGTTTACTAATGATGAGAAATCGCGTTACTTTTATATACTCAAAATATTTCCATTCTCATTAAAGGGTGATGCTAAGATATGGTTTAATTCTCTTGATCCTGGTTGTGTGCATAGTCCCCAGGATATGATTTATTACTTCTCTGCTAAATATTTCCCTACTCATAAGAAACAAGCTGCTTTGAGGGAAATATACAACTTTGTGCAAATTAAAGAAGAGAGTCTCCCACAAGCTTGGGGGAGGCTTCTCAAGTTACTTAATGCTTTGCCTAATCATCCTCTTAAGAAACCTGAAATACTTGATATCTTTTATAATGGACTAACCAATACTTCCAAAGATTACCTGGATAGTTGTGCTGGTTCTCTTTGCAGGGAAAGAACACCGGATGAAGCTGAAATTCTATTGAATAATATGTTGACAAATGAAAATAATTGGGCGCCACCTGAGCCAGCTCCTGAGCGAACTCTTGCTCCAATTACTGAGCCTATTCTTAAACCAACTCCGAAGAAGAGAGGTATTCTATTTCTCAGTCCCGAAGATATGCAAGAGGCAAAGAAATCTATGAAAGAAAAAGGTATTAAAGCTGAAGACGTTAAGAATATACCTCCTATTGAAGAAATACATGGTCTTAATATACCGCCTATTGAAGAAACATATGATCTCAATTCTTTATTTACTGAAGAACCTCCTGACCCTGATATCCCAACACAGGTAGTAAAGGTAAATTCTCTCTATAGATATGACAAAGCTGAAGTCCCTCCTACTAAAGTTGCTAGTCAGTGCTTGGATGAGTTTGATAACTTTATGTTTAAGCAAGATGACTTCAATGCTTATTTTGGTAGACAATTAAAATAAAATGCTTACATGATTAGACGCTTGGGTGATTATATGGCTGATATTAAAGGTGAACTTAAACTTGTTAGCAAGCATGCTTCTATGGTTACCACTCAAGTAGAACAAGTACTTAAGGCTCAAAAAGAAGTGCTTGATGAAATGAATAGTAAGAAAAATGATTATGCTGTTAGAGTGGCTACTAGAACTGGTAGAATGACTCAAGAACCTTTGTATCCTGAAGGCCACCCTAAGAGAATCGAGCAAGATTCTCAGAGAAATAATATTGATGTTCCTAGTTCTTCTAAAAAGAAGAAGAAGAAAAATGATAGAACTGTGCAAACTTCTAGTGAACCTATTGCTGAACCACCTGATAATCCAAATGATATATCTATGTCTGATGCTGAAACATAATCTGGTAATGAACATGAACCAAGTAAAAATATTAATGATGATGTTCATAATGATGCTCAACCTAGTAATGACAATGATGTAGAAATTGAACCTGCTATTGATCTTGATAACCCACAATCAAAGAATCAATGTTACGATAAAAGAGACTTTGTTGCTAGGAAACATGGTAAAGAAAGGAAACCTTGGGTTAAGAAACCCATGCCTTTTCCTCCAAAACCATCCAAGAAAAAGGATGACGAGGATTTTGAGCGCTTTGCTGAAATGATTAGGCTTATCTTTTTGCATATGCAATTAACTGATGTGCTCAAAACAAATCCTTATGCTAAATATATGAAGTATATCATTACTAATAAAAGAAAAATACCAGAGGCTGAAATTTCCACCATGCTTGCTAATTGTACTTTTAAGGGTGGAATACCAAAGAAACTTGGAGATCCTGGAGTACCTACTATACCTTGCTCCATTAAAGGAAATTATATTAAAACTGCTTTATGTGATCTTGGAGCCGATGTTAGTGTTATGCCTCTCTATTTATATCGTAGACTTGACTTGAATAAGCTGACGCCTACTGAAATATCTTTGCAAATGGCTGATAAATCAACTGCTATACCTGTCGGTATTTGTGAGGATGTGCCTGTTGTGGTTGCAAACATTACTATTTTAACGGACTTTGTTATACTTGATATTCCCGAGGATGATAGTATGTCTATTATTCTTGGAAGACCTTTTCTTAATGCTGCAGGGCTGTTATTGATTGCAACAAAGGCAATGTCACTTTTCATGTTAATGGTAATGAGCATACAGTACACTTTCTGAGGAAACAACCTCAAGTTCATAGTATCAACTCTATTGGAAAAATTCCATCGATTATATTTGGAGGTTTTGAATTTCCTCTTCCTACTGTCAAGAAGAAATATGATATACTTATTATAGGGGATGTGCATATCCCCGTTGAGGTAACTTAGTGTTATTCGAAATTTCTCCAGTTTCATGATTATCATAATGAGTTTGTTAACAAGACTTGATCAACCTTGTTAGTGGATTCTTTTGGATCAGCATGAGATGGATGAAACTAGAAGCACAAACTTCTGTACCCCACTTCTACTTTCTGTAATTATTATTAAACAAAGTAAAAATAGTATTTTCAGTCTGTTTCCTGGTTTATCCGCGTAATAAAAAAATATCCCAAAAATAAAAGTCCTCAGAGTGCCATGCCAATTCAATATGATTTTTTGGGAATATTTGAGGATTTACTGTGCAAAAATTACCGCGGGAGGAGCTGCCACCTGGCCACGAGGGTTGTGGGCACCCCCCTATAGGGCGCGCCCCCTGCCTCGTGAGCCCATCATGGCCATCCTCCACTTATCCCAGCACCCATCTTCTTCCTCTGTCTCACACAAACCCTAAAAACCAACTCAAGCACGAGTTCCAGCCACTTTTGCTGTGATTTTCGATCTCCTTGCTCAAAGCACCTCTCGCAAAACTGCTTGGGGAGATTGTTCCTTGGTATGTGACTCCTCCATTGGTCCAATTAGTTTTTGTCCTAGTGCTTTATTCTTTGCAAATTTGTGCTGCATAGGTGACCATGTTCTTGAGCTTGCATGTCAAATTTATATGGTTCCAAGTAGTTCTAATGCTTGATATAGGCTCTAGGTACTTCTAGGAGTAGTTGCTATCAGTTTTGTTGAGTTTGGTTTACTTTTATTTTGAAGTTACTAAAAATTACAGATTATTTCAGAAAAATAATGAGGAGATTTTTGAGGGGCTCATCGAGCCAAAGCTCGAAGGAAAAGGCACCGAAGCCTAAGTATAATTTGCCGCGCACCGCGGAGATTCGGGCGTGTGAATGGCCTTACGAAGATTTCTTGAGAGCAGCCGATATCTATGAAGATTTTCATGAATTGGCTCGCAATGCAGGCCTCACCGCTTTCCTCCACGACCAATGCGATCAGTATCTCTTACTCACAAATACCTTTGTGCAAAACTTTCATTTTCATTCTAGGAACTCACCACCTACGGTGGAGTTTCATTTATATGATGAGCATAAGGAGATGTCACTTTATGATTTCTGTCAGATTTGTTTAGTCCCTTTTGAGGGCAAGACAGAAGAACCACATCATGATGATGTGGCTGGGTTTATTGATACTATCACTGTAGGAGAAACTAGGAAGGTTTCCGATGCATGAATCACTAGCATACATTTTCCTGTTTTACGTTACTTTGCATTATTTGCTAGTCGTTGTTTAATTGGACGCGGAAACTGTGGAAATCTTAGCATCCCTGATATAATTATTCTGCACCACGGTTTATACAGTGATAACACTTTTAGTATGGGCGGTATTATTGCTAGACGGTTAAGTATGAATCGTACTAAGGGTCCCATCTTTGGAGGCGTCTATGCCACACGCCTACCTGCACATTTTAACATACCTATTAGGCATGCTGAGAAGGAAGAAAAGGTGTTGCCCCGTGTTTATCTAGATCATAAAAGTATGGTGGCACATGATTTTATTGTTAAGAATAGGCCAGGAGAGCTTAAGTATCAATTGTTCTTTAACAAACATCACCCTGAGACTATTATCCTGCCTGCTCCTTTTTTGCTTAATTTTGTAGGACCCTACCTCCTTACGTGGGCTCCCATCCAAGCTTACAAGAATCCTGCACTAGCCCCGGAACAGGAACCACAAGATGAGCCTCCACGACAATCTGTTTATTCTTCGGATCCAGAGATGACTGTCAGCCAGTGGCAGTCAGAGTCTTCTTCTTCATCACAGTATGATCCCAACTATTCCTCCTCGTCACAGTACGACCCCAAGAACTATTATTATGGATATCCGCCAGGCCAGCCGTGGCCATAGACCAACTTAGGCCAAAAGCCTAAGCTTGGGGGAGTAAGTATTTCTCACCGACATTACATTCATGTTCACACACACTCATTGCTAGATGTCGGTGCTCATACTTTTTCACTGTAATATCCATGCTAGTTTATTTTCTTTTTCCTGCTTTCTTCTTGTGTGCTTGTTAAACCTTAAGAAAAACCAAAAAAAATAGTAGTAGTTTATTTTTCTGCTGTAGTAGTAATAACTAAAAAGAAAACCCAAAAATATTTCTCGTTCATCTATTGCTTGTTGGGAGCTTTCCCGTGTAAATAGTTTTATTTCTTCTCTTTTCTTTTGGGGGTCAGTAGGAGAAGACCATAATTAAATTGTTGAAGTGGCTCTTATATGCATTATTGTTGATTTAACCAAGAGCCCATATTGCCTTGTCTTCTCCTATTTATTGAATGCTCGCAGATTCCAACTTAGTCCAATGCACGTACACTCTTATTATTATTCACACCGTTCGGTCGTGCAAGTGAAAGGCAATTATGATGATATATGATGGACTGACTGAGATGAGAAAAGCTGGTATGAACTCGACATCTTTTGTTTTTGTAAATATGATGAGTCCTTCGTTCTTGATTCAGCTTATTATGAATAAACATGTTTGCAATGACAATTAGAGATCATAGTTGCTTGTGCCATGCTTGATTAGCTATGAGTTATAATAGTTTACCTTTGTGTGCCAACATGCTATTGAGATGATTATGATGTGGTATGATGGGGTGGTATCCTCCTTTGAATGATGTAAGTGACTTGACTTGGCACATGTTCACGCATGTAGTTGAAACAAATCAACATAGCCTTCACGATATTTATGTTCATGGTGGATTATATCCTACTCATGCTTGCATCCAATGTTTATTAATTTTAATGCATGTACATGGCTTTGGTCACTCTCTAGTTGGTCGCTTCCCAGTCTTTTGCTAGCCTTCACTTGTACTAAGCGGGAATACTGCTTGTGCATCCAATCCCTTAAACCCAAAAGTTATTCCAGATGAGTCCACTATACCTTCCTATATGCGGTATCTACCTGCCATTCCAAGTAAATTTGTATGTGCCAAACTCTAAACCTTCAAATAAACATTCTGTTTTGTATGCTCGAATAGCTCATGTATCAACCAAGGTTGTCCTTATCTTCCGTGTTAGGCGGGTTATTCTCAAGAGGAGTGGACTCCGCTCCTCACTCACGGGAAAATGGCTGGTCACCGGGATGCCCAGTCCCATGCTTTATGCAAACTAAATCAAAATTAATTGCAAACAAAACTCCCCCTGGGACCTGATGTATGTTGGAGGCACTCGTTGTTTTGAGCAAGCCATGGATTGATGATTGTTGCTGGAGGGGGAGTATAAACTTTACCATTCTGTTTGGGAACCGCCTATAATGTGTTTAGCATGGAAGATATCGCCAACTCTTAGTTGTTACGTTGACAATGAAAGTATACCGCTCAAAATACAATTTATCTCTATTTCAAAACCGAGCTCTGGCACCTCTACAAATCCCTGCTTCCCTCTGCGAAGGGCCTATCCATTTACTTTTATGTTGAGTCATCACCCTCTTATTAAAAAGCACTAGCTGGAGAGCACATCTGTCATTTGCATTCGTCACTATTAATCTATGTTGGGTGTGACTATGATTGGATCTCTTTTACCATGAATTACAATGTCTAGTCAGTCCTTGATCTTTAAAGGTGCTCTGCATTTATGTTTTGCGGTCTCAGAAAGGGCTAGCGAGATACCATCTTGTTATATCATATTATGATTGTTTTGAGAAAGTGTTGTCATCCGAGATTTATTATTATGACTTGCTAGTTGATTATGCTATTGATATGAGTAATTGTGAGACCTGAGAATTATTGCAAATGTGGTTAGTTATGATTTATGCTGAAAACTTGAATGCTGGCTTGACATAATTGCAACAACAAGAGCAAACAGAGTTTGTAAACGTTGTTCTTTCTTTCTTTCAGTTTGTCAACTGAATTGCTTGAGGACAAGCAAGGGTTTAAGCTTGGGGGATTTGATATGTCTCCGTCGTATCTACTTTTCCAAACATTTTTGCCCTTGTTTAAGCTTGTTTAAACTTGTATGATTTGAATGGAACTAACCCGGACTGATGCTGTTTTCAGCAGAATTGCCATGGTGTTGTTTTATGTGCAGAAAACAAATATTCTCGGAATGACGTAAAACTCCACTGAACATCTGAGAAAAAACAATAAAAATCCTCGCCAAAGATGAAGACCAGGGGGGCCACACCCTTTTCACGAGGGTGGCCCCCCCTAGGGCGCGCCCCCCTACCTCGTGGGCCCCCTGGAAACCCTCCGACGCCAACTCCAACTCTATATATTTTCTTTCGGAGAGAAAAAAATAGGAGAGAAGAAACCATCGCGTTTTACGATACGGAGCCGCCGCCAAGCCCTAAAACCTCTCAGGAGGGCTGATCTGGAGTCCGCTCGGGGCTCCGGAGAGGGGGATTCATCGCTGTTGTCATCATCAACCATCCTCCATCACCAATTTCATGATGCTCACCGTCGTGCGTGAGTAATTCCATCGTAGGCTTGCTGGACGGTGATAGGTTGGATGAGATTTATCATGTAATCGAGTTAGTTTTGTTAGGGTTTGATCCCTAGTATCCACTATGTTCTGAGATTGATGTTGCTATGACTTTGCTATGCTTAATGCTTGTCACTAGGGCCCGAGTGCCATGATTTCAGATCTGAACCTATTATGTTTTCATGAATATATGCAAGTTCTTGATCCTATCTTGCAAGTCTATAGTCACCTACTATGTGTTACGATCCGGCAACCCCGAAGTGACAATAATCGGGACCACTCCCGGTGATGACCATAGTTTGAGGAGTTCCTGTATTCACTATGTGCTAATGCTTTGTGCCGGTTCTCTATTAAAAGGAGGCCTTCATATCCCTAAGTTTCCAATAGGACCCCGCTGCCATGGGAGGGTAGGACAAAAGATGTCATGCAAGTTCTTTTCCGTAAGCACGTATGACTATATACGGAATACATGCCTACATTACATTGATGAATTGGAGCTAGTTCTGTGTCACCCTATGTTATGACTGTTACATGATGAACCACATCCGGCATAATTATCCATCACTGATCCGGTGCCTACGAGTTTTCCATATACTGGTTCTCGCTTATTTACTTTTCCGCTGCTACTGTTACAATCAATACAAAATACCAAAAACATTATTTTTGCTGTCTTTACTTTTGTTGCCGCTACCACCACTATCATATTACTTTGCTACTAAACACTTTGCTGCAGATACTAAGTTTCCAGGTGTGGTTGAATTGAGAACTCAGCTGCTAATACTTGAGAATATTCTTTGGCTCCCCTTGTGTCGAATCAATAAATTTGGGTTGAATACTCTACCCTCGAAAGCTGTTGCGATCCCCTATACTTGTGGGTTATCATCTACCCCTGACACTTGACATCCTTATCGACCGGATTTACACTGCTGTCGATAGAGGTAGACTAGTAACTTCAATCAGACGTGACACGACGGCCTCTAAGCCCATTTAGACACGGTGGGCGCCAAACGTGGGTGGCAAAACACATTTGATTCAAGCTCGTCCGAAAGACATGTGTCTCTTCCTCCATTTCCCCATTCATACATGGTGGGCAGCAAAAAAAACACTCCTCGTCCGAAATCAATGTAGGCTAATATTTTAAATAGGGGCATATGTGTAACTTCCATCAGACGTGACACAACCGCCCTACCTGTCAGCCCCGTTCATACACCGTGGGCGCCAACCGTGGGTGGCAAAACACCCTCTCCTCGCCCAAAATAGTTACCGGCAAATATTTGGGAGATGCGAGATTACCATCCTATCCCCAACCGACGCGATGTCCGAAATTTTAAACGGGGGATAAGTTCGTAACTTTCCCCCATTTCAGAGAAGCACGTCCCAAAGTTTGAGATCCCCCTCCCCTCCATTTCCCCATTCATACACCATCGGCGGCACGACAACCTCCGCACTGCGGCCAGCCTCCTCCGTCCGCCACCCCATCCTCCACCTTGCCAGAGCCGCTACCCCTACCCTGTCGTCCACTACAAGAGATGGATGTCTCTCATCCATGGCGCTGGACCAGGATCCTTTCATCGCCTCCTCTTGCTTCATCGGCACCGTCGTCCACCTTGCCGTTGCCGCTCCTACGACCGCCTCGTCCACGGCAACAGGATATATCCCCCGACCTGGCCGCCTGCCGTCTAAAGTCTTCTTCCCCGCTGCCGACTGCCATCACACCCGCAGCACCCTCAACGTATCAGCATAGGCCTACATGGCGTCGCAAGAGAGGTGGTACTCTTCCATATGTTCTTAAGTTATTGATCTCACCCAGAAAATAGATCGTAATTTCTTTACTGTACTTTTCTTGTCCATACCAAATCGTAGTGGCTAGTTGAAAGCAAACATTGGTTGCGAAGTAGCTTTGTTCGGTTTGCACCTTCAAATCCGCCATGGCACGGGCACTATACTCGTAAAGCTTGTGGTTTCCCCCTTTATATTCACTACCATCATCGTAGGTGCTTCGTGTTGTGCTAGCACTGCTCCTCAAGACCTCAACCCAATGCTTACGTGTTGAAATACGAATCTGATATGATGCTCATATCACTAAAACATAGAACATTTATTTGGTCACCTAATGTTCCTATATTCTCAAAGCATGTGCGCCACCCACTGGTCCAGCTAGTTCCACTTTCCTGATTTTTCTCTTGATGCTTAGGGTTTTCCCCTTTTATCTACTCTACTATGATCTGCGTAGGTGCTTTCTATCGTACTAGCACTACTCCACCCTTCAAGCTAAACAACACAACACTTAGAATTTGAAAGCTTAGTTGTTCAAATATGATTGTGATATGATACTGATATTAGTTAACACACATTTAATTGGTTAGCTAAAGGTCCCACTTGAGTTTCCAAATGCATGCCGCGACATATAGAGAGATAGCATAATTGCATTTCTTTGTCACTTGTCGACCGTACTTTCTTGTCCATACCAAATCTTAGTTGTTATTTCAAAGAAAACATCGGTTGCTAACTACCCTTTGCGCGGGTTGTAGCTTCAGATCTGCCATCCCACTGCCACGGTCAACACTATACTCATCATGCTTATGTTTTCCCCATTTTATGATGACCACAATCAGCCTACATGGTTCGTCTCGTAATAGCACTGCTCCACCCATCGAGTTAAACAAGCTTAGTTGTACAAATTCATATATGATATTATTGCTGATATTAGTAAAACTGGGAGATGTTTAATTGGTTAGCTAAATGTTCCTACTTTAGTTTTGAAATGCATGTGAGCCACATATGGAGAGACCGGAAAGAATAATATTTCTCTGTGCGCTCTGGTTCATCATGGATGGCCAACCGACATTGTATTGAAAGACTTGTAATATCTTCAATCTGCTTGCTCTTATGCTCTTCTTTAAGATGATACTCTTCTCTTGCGGTCGACTGGTCAGGTCGAGTTGTTCTCCCTTAGTATATTTTGAATCTGTCAGGTCAGGTCGACTTATTCTTCTTTACTATATGTTGAAGCTATCATCTGCGAAGTGTCATCACTTCTGGCTCTCTCATATTTTGAGTAGTAGGCCACATTATATTAATGCACACAACAAATTACAGCATGCATGGCATCTTTTAAAAGAATTGCAGAGATAGCACAAAGGGTTTGCAGGGAGGCAGTATTGGATTAGAATCACTTCTGCATTACAAAGAAAATCTCACTTGTTTTTATGTTTTCATGCATGTCAGATATTGAACATTATCAAAATGAATATGAGAATGGGCGCACGAGAGGAATATTGCGGAACGATCCACTGGCTAACAAACTTGGCATGGTGGAGGATGGCATATCTTATTCACCCATCAAGGTGCTTGCTCTAACTTTGCAAAGTTGTATTGGTCGCACATATTTTGCATCTGACCTCTTGCATTACTTCTACTTTGTTACACCATCTAATTAGTTTAAGCATCATATACGAGTATATGCCATACCTATCCATTTTCTGTACCTATTCCATGTGTCGTCACACTGTTTTTCCAGTCAAATGCTGTTCTTTCGTAATAGATGTACAAAAGGACGAGGGTGAGTGCAGATCCTCAAGGAGTACAAACTAGATATTTGGAAAAGGTAGTGACACATGTTAAATCAGATAGATCAGCAGCCACAGAAAACACAGGCCCAACTGTACCACACTTTACCCCTACTCCAGTGGCCAAACCCCTATTAGAACTGCTGGGATCCCAGCATCAGGTACTGTCTATGATATCAATTAAACATTTGAACTCCTAAATTTCTGCTTGTGCCTTACCTTCTCTCTTGTATGAAAACTAATTTCAGATGAATCTCCTTGCTCAAAGGATCATACGATCTCAAAACAATAATGGGCTCTGCATTGCTCTTGTCAGTACCTCTCTCCCTTTTGCCTTGTAACGATGTACTTAATTAATTGCTATTTGATTTTGTATCATCAGTCTGCACCTGAGCTTCATTATCCTCTGTTTCTTCCAATATTATTTGATCTATATTTACTCTTTGCAAAATGTAGAATAATGGCAACGCTTATAAAGAATTTTCTTTGGGGAATTTATTGAATTATCCTTCCATCAACATGGAGAAGGCCTTTGTCCAGCCCGTGTTAACATGTAATGTAAGTTCATCCTTCTCAAGCCTTCAAACTTTTTTCTAGTATAGATTTGGATAGGCATCATTTCCTCCACTGCTGTTTGCTTTGCTATTTACATCTGATTGGATGTTTGCAACAGCTACCAGTTTCAAATTGTAGTTGTAAAAACATGTTCCTTATGCAGAACAGATCCATTTATTTGCTTATATAATTGTGAAGCCTGTTAAGTGTCTCCTTGTTTCTCTTTCAGACTCGTATCTCTTACGCCAGGCAGAACTTTAGGGAAGATAGTGAGCCAAACCATCTTGAGGACAACGAGATCACCCCAAGGTCCTGTCTTGATGAACACAGTGAGTTGAAGCTACTCACCAGCGGGTGTGAGACAACCTCTATGCAGTCGCTGCCTCAATCAGTTCGACTTCTTCAATCTCAACTTAAAGCGGAAAGGCTTGCTTCAGCTCAGCTCCGACTTGAAGTCAAAGATGCAATGAAGATGTCAGAGGACTGCCGTGCGCACCAGCATGCCTTAAATCTAGTGTTGATGCATCTATCGTTGACACAACTGAGGTCTACTCAGCTTCTTCAGCTGTTTGGGGGCCCCGACCTCGCCAGGCCTAGTGCCTTCTGAAGTGCTCTTAGTTTTGTATATTCTTTTGTCGGCGTGTTTATTTGCACTGGTGGCGAACTTTGATGCCCATTGGATGTAATATGTGTGATAGCAGTGATAGCCTAGCGTAAGTTGCTTGCTTATTTATTTCCTTGTTGTCTTGTTTTTTTTGCTTGTAGTCATTGCAGTTCTTTTTTCGTGGTTTGCTAGTGGCTGCAATAACCTATTTTTTAAAACTAGGCCACAATAACCATGGGCTAATATTTACTGTAGTGACACTGGGCCTCCTACAGGCCGTAGAAATAGTGGGCCTTCTACGGGTCGTAGAATCAGTGGGCCTTGGGCCTTCTATGGGTCGTCGAAACAATGGGCCTTCTACGGGCCATAGAAACAATGGGCCTTCTACGGGCCGTAGAAACAATGGGCCTTCTACGGGCCGTATCATCAATGGGCCTTGTACGGGCAGTATGATCGATTGGCCAAACATGGGCCAATAACAGGCCGCATTATGGCCGTAAATGGGCTAGAGTTGGAATCGTCTGTTCATGGGCTGACCATAATGGACCATCATTAATCGGCCATATTTGATGACGCTATGAAAATGGCCCAACATATTAACGGACCACAAACGGGCCGACTGTAACCACGGGCTGAATTTGGCCCACAAGCAGAAAATGACAGTAACGGGCCGTAAGTAAACGAATGCTGGAAATGAGCCCAAGAATAAATGGGCTCTGAGAAGGCCGAAAGATAACATGGGCTGGAAACGGCCCAACGGAATAACGAGCCGTTAATGGGTATAAAGTGACACACTGTTCATTACGGGCCAATTTCACCATGGGCCGTTAATGGGTGTAAAGTGATACACTATTCATTACGGGCCAGTTTCACCACGGGCCGTTAATAGGCCAAGAGTTACATAGGGCGTCATATGGGCTGAAAGACGTCATGGGCCATACATGGGCCAGAAGTGAAAACGGGCTGGAATCATATTGGGTGGCCTAGATGACGCTACGGGGCCTAATTCGGATAGGGCGTAACGGGCCTTGGGTTAGCGGGCTGTAAATGGGCTATATGTGAACAGGCCGTTAACAGGCTTTACATGGGCCGGCCCGCCACCTTTTGACCAAGTCAAACGGGCCGGCCTTTTCACAGGAATGGGCCTCTGTTGGGTCGTGTCACGTGTCGGCGTATCATAGGCGCCTTCTGTCCAATGAATGGATGACATCTGTCCCAACGATCAGCCGACACGTGTTTCCTCCAGCCAATGATGATTTTACACGTGGAAAATCCCCATTGGTCGGGGCTGTTAACGGGTTATCGGATCCAAAACCCGACCCGATAGCTTAGTGGCGTCTCGTTATGGTGGATGCCACGTGTAGGTCACCATTGATGAAAGCACTTCTGTGACGTGGGATTTATCATCATGGAAGTGGACACTTCCGTGATGATAATTTTGGTAATGTCATGGAACACTACTACGACAGCACATGTATGACTATCTTGATTCTGTCATAAAATCGTCATGGATGTACATGCATGACAGAAAATGCGACCTACTATGACAAACACGTATCATTATGGAAGTGTATTTTTTTGTAGTGTTGGTTTGTTCATTGTGCAAAAGTGGCCATACAAAAAAAAGAATAAGCTTTTAAGCAAAAGAGAAAGAGCAAAGAAGCTTGTAAGCAAGTGCCATAGCATCATACAACATTGTCATATCCGATCATCTTGGATCATACGACCAGAACATCATACATAGCATACTTGGGATAGAAAGTTCATACATTTTGCATCTTATAGGTTTTGCACAAATGTCGTATCCGCCTATAGAGCAATCGTGCTAGCGTCTCTCTTGAGTTATGCAACACAAGTGTTTTCCATGGATTCCACATTTTATGCTCATTCCTTGGTTGCACGACCCCATCTATCTATCCGTGTGTGCGTTTCCGTGTGCCATTCTTTGCTATTGGTCTACTTGTTACACATGCAAATTTGTGAATCTCTTTCAACATTATTGACTCTTGCTAACATTTTACATCAAATTTTTTGTGCCACTATCCTCACCGAGCTCCACCATAAGCCTTATTTGTGTAGGTGTGAGAAACCGACAGGAATTGGTACCAATTGTGCTATTTCCTTGTTACATCATTGAGTGATCATTGATCCATCTTCCACATCGGTGAAGGTACATTTGGTATAAATTCTTCTCTTTCTCCCACTCATATTTGCTCGAATATTGTGATGATAGGCAAGGCATTTCATCTCCAGTCTTCCACAACAATGACGGCGTGAACAACTACATCACCAAAGTGTCAATCTTCGATCTACAACGACAAATGCAAGGCGCACAATCAAGATTGCGAGAGCGCATCGAGAACCTCTCCATTGACATTCGCCACTCCGAAGCAAGGAAAAGGGACTACATCGACAACAAGATTTCCGCACAAAAGGAGGAGCACGATGCAAGTATGGAGGAGATTCGGACCTTGTTGATCAACCATTCTTCCCCTTCATCATCCTCAAGGCGGCGACGTTCGAGTCACAAGTCTTCGGAGTGCAAAAATAATGCAAGCACAAGTCATCCATGTCCACATCTCCATGGAGACCACCATCACATTCGTGATACACATTGTCATGAAGGGCAAGTAACCTCCAAGCAACATGTGCATGACGACGACGAACAACATCTACTACGAGCTCAAGCACGACAACGACACCATCATCATGATGATGCTCCACGAGCGCAAATGCACAAGTCCCAACAAGCCCTACTTCACGCCAAGTCCAAACATCATGAGCACAAGAGAAGACCGCGAGACAAGCACCACCAAGACGGAGCTATGGCTACACCAACCACTTCGGCATCTTCGCCAAGTGTTCTCGAGGCATCTTCGCCTTCGGATGTACGCCATCTTAGCCTACTTCCCATGAGTTTTCCTACATTGACATCTTCACCAATGAGGCGACCACCCACGAGCGAGGGCGACACTTCCATCTTCGGAATCCCCTCAAGGAAGATGGCCAAGCATGGGAAATTCCCTTCTTTCATGGAGACGAGCTACGAGGTGCCACATCATATGGGCCTCCTACAACAAGACGACGACAAGAAGGTCGAGCAAGGGACATCCCCTTCGACCACGGCGACGAGCACGAACCTCTTCAACAACATGAAGATGACGCACATATTGGACTCATTCTCTGAGTCAAGCTACGAGACCGCACATGAGACCTCATCTTTGGTCCTAGAGGAGAGTGATGATGTGCCATCTTCGGCCTTCATCCACGGCTACGACTACGACATGATTGAGCATCGAGACATTTGCACCTACATCTCTCCGACACACACATATGACGAGATGCCCCAATTGCGATGTGAGGAGAGCCACCACCACATGAGTGACATGAGTGACTCCTCCATACGTGACATTGAGAGCATTTCCTATGAGAGGATGAGTGTGACCACCACTAGCCCCACACTTGAGAGCATGCCACACATCCTATGTGAGGTTGAGAGCCATTTGAGTGACTCCACCAACCATATGAGTGAGAGCATCCAAGAGGGAGTGAGTGAGCCACAACACTTATTGAGTGAGTTATTTGACACGGCATGTGAGGCCACTAAGATTTCTAAAGACTTAACCTCTACTCCGATTGTGTTTTCTTATTTAGTGCTAGGTCTCCTACATGACGACATGCCTATCCTCGATGAGTCCATACCTCCAATGGAGACAACGATGGCCATGATGGAAGAAGATGCACCCCCACATGGTTCCATCAAGATGAATATGACCACGTCTTGGTCTTCGACACCTCACCTACAACACATGAGCGATGCTCTAAAGGTAATATAAGTGATGGTGCTTCTCTTATCCCACTAGTGGACTATCTCACCAATGATTGCTTGCATGATGTTGATCCACCTATTCCCATGCTTCATGCTAGTGCGACTTTTTCATGTCATGACTTACCTATTTATGATGAATATGATGATGAGCATGTTGATTTGCCTAGTTGTGATTCTATGCTCCATAGGATATCATGTGAAAATTCTTTTGGTCACATCATGTTTGACAATCCTTTGAACTTGTCATATGCTATGAGTGAGATCTCCTACATTGCATCATTTCAATCTCAACATAGTAACTATGCATGTCCCATTAAAATAAATCCCATTTCCACTTATGGCATAGATGACAAAATGATGGTCATTGGCTTTTGTTCTTCATGTGATGATATTGACATGCTTCCTTTACATGATTTGCGCAATTCATCTTCCTTTACACGGTCTAGCCTAGGACCAGCACAATACCGTCGTTGAGCGTTTATTCAACTTTGCATCTCTGAATTGATTATTGCTGACCCTTTTTGCTACCATATTATAAGCCTTCCCAGCTCCACATACATCTACGTCGTGCGTTTGACTCTCCCTGGTAATCTCTCTATCCAAGCTTTGAGAATTTTGACTACGATGGTTGCCGATCACCGCATGCTACTGGGTAAGAACTGGTAAGAATTTGAGATTTGCTTGACGGATTTGTGACACCCACCATCACCTCTTGTTAGTAGTCTGTAGGATCATATTCTTATGTGTTTCTATTGCTGCTAACCATGGCAGGATCACAAGCCGACGAGACTGACTAGGAGAACATGACGAATAAGGAGTTGCATGATAAATTTCAGCAAATGATGAGTGGACATGTGCAAGATGTGCTAAACAGATTTGAAGAGGCCATGGAGAAGATAGATGGCATGGAGAAGACGTTCGAAACAGAGCTCGATAACAAGTTTAATAAATTGCTCGCACGTCTTCCACCGCCACCACCGGCTGCACCTAACACACCTCTACAACAACAACGTTGCCTTCCAAATCAAGTGGGACGAGCACAGCTCGTTCCCATTGACCCTAGGCAAAATTCTGGTGCCGCTGTTGATGCTTCTGTAGCTCCTGCTGCTACTACAGAGGCGGAGGACCATTACGAGGGTGAGGTTGATCAAAATCAGAACTACGTGCAACCAGCAGCAGCACCACCACCAGGTCGTCCTCAGGTATATCATCGCAATGGTAGAGCTGCACCACCATATGAGGTACGAGATCATGACCATCTTCCTAAATTGAAATTGAATATTCCACCATTTGAGGGTAGATATGTTCCTGATATATATCTTACTTGGGAGTTAGAAACTGAACAACGTTTTACATGTTTACAATATCCTGAGGAGAGACGTGTTCCTGCTGCTGTTTGTGCTTTCACTAGCTTCGCATGTGTTTGGTGGTCTGAACATTGTAGATTATATCCTATTCCAACTACTTGGGCTGCTTTGAAAACTGCTATGCATACTCGTTGGGTTCCACCATATTATCAACGTGAATTACTTCAAAAATTACAGCATTTAAGACAAGGAAATTTTTTGTAGAAGAAAATTATCAGGAATTACAAACTGGCATGATTAGATGTGGTATTGTTGAGGAGAATGAAGCTATGCTTGCACGTTTTATGGGTGGATTAAATACAGAGATTCAGACCATTCTAGAGTATATGGAGTATACTAATATCACTCATTTATTCCATTTTCCTTGTAAAGCTGAACGTGAATTGCAGGATCGACATGCATTGGCGTGAACTAATTTTTCTATAGGTCGACCTTCATCATGGACACCACGTGCATCCTCTACTTCCACTGCACCAGCACCTCCATCAGGTGCCACATCCAGCCGTGATACAAGAAAGCAGGCACAACCACCACTATCTGCCAAGAGCACAGCTGCCAGGCCTGCGCAGAGCTCTTCTTCTTCCATGGCATCAACAGGGCACACAAGTGATATTATTTGTCGTCATTGTAAGGTAAGAGGACATTTTGCGAGAGAATGCAAATCTCAGTGTGTGATGATAGCTACTGAGGATGGTGGGTATGAGTCCGCTAGTGACTATGATGAGGAGACTTTGGCTCTCATTACACGTGAAGAACAAGGTGGAGATGATTCTGATCATGAGACGCAATACGTGGCTCCTGAAGATGCTGACAGGTATGAATGTTTAGTTGCTCAATGTGTTTTGAGTATGCAGGTCACACAAGCTGAGCAAAATCAGAGGCATAATTTGTTCCATACAAACGGAGTTGTGAAGGAATGTTCTGTTCGAGTCATCATAGATGGAGGGAGCTGCAACAACTTGGCTAGCATGGAGATGGTGGAGAAGCTATCTCTCACCACAAGACCACATCCACATCCTTACTACATCCAATGGTTCAGCAATAGCGACAAAGTTAAGGTAACACATACTGTTCGTGTGCATTTTAGTATCTCTACATATGCTGATTATGTTGATTGTGGTGTGGTACCTATGCAAGCATGTTCCTTATTACTTGGTAGACCATGGCAATTTGATAACAAATTCTGTACACCATGGTAGAAAAAATCAGTATACTCTTGTTCATAAGGACAAAAATATTACTTTGCTTCCTATGACTCCTGATTCCATTTTGAAAAGTGCATGTTTACTTGCCACTAAATCTGATATTGATGATCTAGATTTTAGCAAATCTGTTTGCTATGCTTTTGTGTGCAAAGAGGCATTATTGTCATTCGAGGACGTGCCTTCCTCTTTGCCTCCTGTTGTCACTAACATTTTGCAGGAGTTCGCTGACGTCTTTCCAAAAGATGTGCCACCAGGATTACCACCTATTCAAGGGATTGAGTGTCAAATTGACTTAATTCCCGGTGCATCATTACCCAACCGTGCGGCATACCGTACCAATCTAGAGGAGACGAAGGAGATTATGCGTCAAGTACAAGAGCTGCTCGACAAAGGTTATATACGCGAATCCCTTAGTCCTTGTGTTGTTCCTATCATTTTAGTGCAGAAAAAGGATGGTACGTCGCGTATGTGCATTGATTGTAGAGGCATTAATAATATTACTATTCGTTATCGTCATCCTATTCCTAGGCTAGATGATATGCTTGATGAATTGAGTGGCTCTACTGTAATACCCATGATGCGGCTATATCTCCCACGTGTCGGAGCATGACTTAGAGGCATAACCGCATAGTAGGCATGTCGCAAGAGGGGTAATCTTTACACATCCCATGTACTGAATAAGAAAGGGATAAAGAGTTGGCTTACAATCGCCACTTCACACAATACATAAGTATAACATTACAACATTCAGAATACAATCAAGGTCCGACTACGGAACCAAAAAAAAGAAAGACAACCCCTAATGCTAGATCCCCGATCGTCCCAACGGGGCTCCACTACTGATCAAAAGGAAAACTAAACAAAACAACAATCAAGATCTTCATCGAGCTCCCACTTGAGCTCAGTTGCGTCACCTGCACTGGTATCATCGTCACCTGCAACTGTTTGGAAGTATCTGTGAGTCACGAGGACTCAGCAATCTCACACCCGCGAGATCAAGACTATTTAAGCTTATGGGTAGGATAGGGTAATGAGATGGAGCTTCAGCAAGCACTAGCATATATGGTGGCTAACATACGCAAATAAGAGCGAGAAGAGAAGCAAAACAACGGTCGTGAACTAGAAGTGATCAAGAAGTGATCCTGAAACTACTTACATTCAAGCACAACACAAGACCCATGGTCACTTCCCGGACTCCGCCGGAAAGAGACCATCATGGCTACACACGCGGTTGATGCATTTTAATTAAGTTAAGTGTCAAGTTTTCTACAACCGGATATTAACAAATTCCCATCTGCCCATAACCACAGGCACGACTTTCGAGAGTTCAAAACCCTGCAGGGGTGTCCCAACTTAGCCCATCACAAGCTCTCACGGTCAACGAAGGATATTCCTTCTCTCAGGAAGACACGATCAGACTCGGAATCCCGGTTACAAGACATTTCGACAATGGTAAAACAAGACCAGCAAAGCCGCCCGAATGTGCCGACAAATCCCGATAGGAGCTGCACATATCTCGTTCTCAGGGCACACCGGATGAGCAGTCCGTACAACTAAAACCAACCCTCAAGTTTCCCCGAGGTGGCGCTGCAAGGGGCTCTAGTTTGGACCAACACTCAGAGGAGCACTGGCCCGGGGGGGTTAAAATAAAGATGACCCTCGGGCTCCGAAAACCCAAGGGAAAAGGCTTAGGTTGTTAGGCAAATGTAAAACCAAGGTTGGGCCTCGCTGGAGGAGTTTTATTCAAAGCGAATTGTCAAGGGGTTCCCATTATAACCCAACCGCGTAAGGAACACAAAATCACGGAACATAACACCGGTATGACGGAAACTAGGGCGGCAAGAGTGGAACAAAACACCAGGCATAAGGCTGAGCCTTCCACACTTTACCAAGTATATAGATGCATTAATTAAATAAGAGATATTGTGATATCCCAATAAAATCCATGTTCCAACAAGGAACAAACTCCTTCTTCACTTGCAACTAACAACGCTATAAGAGGGGCTGAGCAAAGCGGTAACATAGCCAAACAAAGGTTTGCTAGGACAAGGTGGGTTAGAGGCTTCACATGAAAATATGGGAGGCATGATATAGCAAGTGGTAGGTATCGCAGCATAGCAATAGAGCGAGCAACTAGCAAGCAAAGATAGAAGTGATTTCGAGGGTATGGTCATCTTGCCTGAGATCCCGCAAGGAAGAAGAACGACTCCATGAATATGATAAGCGGACATAGTCGAAACGGATCCTCACAACTCCGGAACGAAACCGAAGCTAACACGAGAAGCAACCCGGAAAGAAGCAAACAACATAGTAAACGACCATCACATAATCATGGCATGATGCACAACCAAGTATGATGCATGTCCGGTTTAAAGAGGCATGGCATGGCAAAGTGCACAAACAATACTACAAATTAAGTGGAGCTCAATATGCAACAAGTTGCATATTGACGGAACACCACAACAATTATTTAGTTCTCTCTCGTTTATGTACTCAACAATATTAAATGTTGTTAAGCATGGCAAGAGGTGAAGCATAAGTAAACTACACATCTTAGGCAATTTAAGTGAGGCCGGAAACAACAAATAACCTTTTCGGTAAAAATCCCCACATGCATTTAGCAATTTGGTGCAACAACAATTTTAAACATTTAAATGTTATTATCATGATGCGAATGACATGTGCAAGTTTATGCAATTTTTATTAAAAGTTGACAAGAGCATTATGAAGCATTAGTCATCGTGGCGGAAACGAAAGGGGTGCCACGGCAACGAATCTGAAAATGGTGCCACAGCAACAGATCGGTTCCGGTAGCTCATGGAGATACCGGTGCAAAAAGGATAAATGACGTGAGCGTGTCATGCAAGATGGTGGGATGATCCCGGTAACCGGGTTCCCACGGGTCGATGGCATGGCAAACGGAGACGTGCATGAACAAACGGGCATGGTGCAAACACGGAGTTCATCTCAAACATCGCAAGCATTCGTTCACGGACGTCGCGTCGGGGTTATACCTTCGAAGCGTGCAAACGGGACTGTTCGGGTTCGGTGAGGTACAAGAAGTAGACGTTCTCGGGGCGCTTGTAGTGGAGGTAGTCGTTCATGTTCGGGAAGCGGTGAAGGTACGGGTCTTCGACAACGGTCATTGTACATGTTCCGAGTTCGTCGGTAGAGGTTCTCCCGATCTCAGCGACAGTACTGATACACATTTTCGTAGATGTTCGAGTCATCGGTAGCGGCACTTGATGAATCCCGAAACGGTCTTAGGCGCCTTCGTGCGTAGGGGTACTTGGCGTTTCCGTGTCGTCGGTCTTGCCGGTCCCGGTCTCGGCAACATAGTTGTACAAGAGCATCATCGGATTTGTCGAATCCGAAGTCTTCGAGGGTCTTCGTGTTACTTGGCGCTTGCGGTCTTGATATCTTGAAGGGGTACTTGGCGTTCTTGGTCTTGGGGGTCGTGGTACTTGGCGTTTGGTGCAGTACTTGTCGAGCAAGAGGCGAAGTCGTGGTACCTGGCGACGTTTCCATGAAGCAACAAACAAAGCACCCGCAACCAAAAGCAACCAGTGCACCGGTGCTCTGTATGATGGTCGATGCACTTGTGGCCAAACAAAAGAGGAAACAAGGCGTCCTGGAAAAGCATGGAGTGGCCTGGAGCAGCACCGATCCCGTCAACGCAGCGGGTCTCCTCCCGTTGGATGTATAGGAGGCCATCCATGGAGGTTGAGGCCGCGACAGCGACCGACGAACTGAAGGAGGCAACGTCTCGGCTCCTGCAGCAAAATGACAGCGAGGTGGAGAAGGGGCCGGTAGGCAGAAGAGGTCGCGAGGAATGCAGGGGCCGCAAGCGAGCTCACTCAGGGAGCTCCTCGGGTGCTTCTGGTCGGGGTCAAAGCTGAGACGGCGAGAGGCGTCGGGCTTCGCAGGTGGAGCCGAGGTCGCAAGGCACTAACGGGGAGATAGGGGAGGCACCGGTCGCGGAGGGTCCTGTGGAGCGCGGCGGCGGCGGTCGTAGGCCGACGGGGAAACAGCCGCAGGGGAGGAGAGGCCGGCGAGGTCGCGTGCGCAGGGCGGCGGCCTACTTGGCGGCGAAGGACGCGGGCTGGAGGTGCGCGCAGGCTGCGAGGGAGGAATGAGAGGGAGACGACGAGGGAGAGATGGCGGCGCTGGGGATCGAGAAGATGGGGGTTTCGAGCGAAGGGTTCGCTGGTGACGGCGCTAGGAGGAGGCATGGGGAAGTTGGGGATCGAGAAGATGGTTAGGGTTAGGTGGGGTCGAGGGTTTAGGTGGGCTTTGGTGCCAATGGGCCGGCTGGGCTGCGCAGGAATCCCTCTCCCTCTTATTTATCTTATTTCCTCTAGCAGAAAAAGGAAAGAAAAGAGAGAAATGCAAGACTAGGGAAGGAACTTGGGCAGCGGATAATTTTCTTGAGCTCCCAAAAATGAGCATGTTCACAGAAAAAATAGAAGTGTCAAGATAGCATGAGTTAAATTCAAATTTATTTGAATATAATTCAAATGGTTTTGAATTTCTAGGTTTGGTGTGGCCAAAAATGTTCGGATTTTTGGTGGGGCTTGGATAAGGGAGAAAAGAATTATCGACAGAGTTTAAGAGTCGAAAACCAGAAGAAGGAAAGGTCAAGGATTTAACATGCAAGTGGGTTGCGGATAATTCCAAGTTAATGGAATACTTTATAATAGCTCCCTAAATATTGAGAGGGCATGTTTTAAAGAGAAACCACCATGTGAGTTCCCTCGATTTAAATGGATCGAAGACCCATACAATTTATTTAAGTGATTTTTAAAAAAGGGGGGCGCATGATGACATGATGCAATGCAAGAGATGCCATGATGAATGCAACAAAGCAATTGAAACACATGACAACAACGAAAAACAAGAAAGCCGTCTAGAGCGTCGGTCTCGGGGCGTCACATCTACAATATTCTCCAATGTTGATTTGCATAGTGGATACCATCAAAATCATATGAAATTGGGAGATGAATGGAAAACAACATTTCAAACTAAGTTTGGATTATATGAGTGGTTAGTCATGCCTTTTGGGTTAACTAATGCACCTAGTACTTTCATGAGATTAATGAACGAAGTTTTATGTGCCTTCATTGGACGATTTGTGGTAGTTTACTTTGATGACATATTGATTTATAGCCAATCTTTGGAGGAACATTTGGAACATTTACGTGCTGTTTTTATTGCTCTATGTGATGCACGTTTGTTTGGTAACCTTGGAAAGTGCACCTTTTGCACCGACCGAGTATCTTTTCTTGGCTATGTTGTCACTCCACAGGGAATTGAAGTTGATAAAGCCGAGAGTGAAGCTATTGCGAGTTGGTCGCAGCCCAAAACGGTCACACAAGTGAGGAGTTTCCTTGGCCTCGCCGGCTTCTATAGGCGTTTTGTTAGAGATTTCAGCACCATTGCTGCACCTCTCAACGAGCTTACAAAGAAGGATGTGCATTTTGTTTGGGGTACCGCACAGGATGAAGCCTTCACGGTATTGAAAGATAAGTTGACACATGCTCCTTTACTCCAACTTCCTGATTTTAATAAGACTTTTGAGCTTGAATGTGATGCTAGTGGAATTCGATTAGGAGGTGTGTTATTACAAGATGGAAAACCTGTTGCATACTTTTCTGAAAAATTGAGTGGGCCTAGTCTGAACTATTCTACTTATGATAAAAAATTATATGCTCTTGTTCGGACCTTAGAAACATGGCAACATTATTTATGGCCCAAGGAATTTGTTATACATTATGATCATGAATCTTTGAAACACATTAAAAGTCAAGCAAAACTGAATCATAGACATGCTAAATGGGTTGAATTCATTGAGACTTTCCCTTATGTCATTAAACACAAGATGGGTAAAGAAAATGTTATTGCTGATGCATTGTCTCGTCGTTATACTAAGATTTCACAACTTGACTTTAAAATATTTGGTTTGGAGACCATCAAAGATCAATATGTGCATGATGCCGAATTTAAAGATGTATTGCAGAATTGTAAGGAAGGGAGAACTTGGAAGAAGTTCGTTCTTAACGATGGATTTGTGTTTCGTGCTAACAAGGTATGCATTCCAACTAGCTCCATTCGTCTTTTGTTGTTGCGGGAGGCGCATGGAGGAGGATTAATGGGACACTTTGGCATCAAGAAGACAGAGGATATACTTGCTACACATTTCTTTTGGCCAAAGATGAGGCGGGATGTTGAGCGTTTTGTTGCTCGCTGCATTACATGTCAAAAAGCTAAGTCGCGACTCAATCCTCATGGTTTATATATGCCTTTGCCTGTACCTAGTGTTCCTTGGGAGGATATATCTATGGACTTTGTTTTAGGTTTACCTCGAACAAAGAAGGGGAGGGATATCATATTTGTTGTCATGGATAGATTCTCGAAAATGCCACACTTTATACCATGTCAGAAAAGCGATGATGCTGTTAATGTTGCTAATTTGTTCTTTCATGAAATTATTCGCTTGCATGGTGTGCCAAATTCTATTGTTTCAGATCGTGATACTAAATTTCTTAGCCACTTTGGAGATGTTTATGGGCTAAGTTGGGGACTAAATTGCTTTTTAGTACTACCTGTCACCCCCAAACTGATGGACAAACTGAAGTAGTCAATAGGACATTGTCTACTATGCTTAGGGTTGTTTCGAAGAATAATAAGAAAATGTGGGAAGAATGCTTTCCTCATATTGAATTTGCTTATAATCATTCTTCGCATTCTACTACTAAGATGTGCCCTTTTGAAATTGTGTATGGTTTCCTACCTCGTGCTCCTATTGATTTGTTGCCTCTTCCATATTTGGAGAAGGGTAATTTTGATGCTAAAGAACATGCTGAATCGATTTTAAAAATGCATGAGTTAACTAAGGAAAACATTGAGCGTATGAATGCTAATATAAACTTGCTAGAGATAAGGGTAGAAAACACGTTGTGTTTGCACCTGGAGATCTTGTTTGGTTACATTTGCGTAAGGATAGATTTCCTAATTTGTGCAAATCAAAGCTAATGCCACGTGCTGATGGTCCTTTTAAGGTGTTAGAGAAAATAAATGATAATGCATATAAACTTGAGCTGCCTGCAGATTTTGGGGTTAGTCCCACTTTTAACATTGTAGATTTAAAGCCTTATTTGGGTGAGGAAGATGAGCTTTCATCGAGGACGACTTCATTTCAAGAAGGGGAGGATGATGAGGACATCAATACTGTCGGCGTTCTGGGAATGGGGGCCCCCAGACTTGCCTGCCTGCGGCCTGCGGCGTGGCTGAAAGGGGGGCCCAGCACAGCCCATCTTCACCAACACAAACCCAAGACCCTCGCGAGGGGCCAAACCTCGCGGGGCGGACGACGCGAAGCTTCCTCAGGCATGGCCTCGTCAGGCTGGCTCACGAGGAGGCAGAGGGATCAAGGCGGGGTACCTCACGAGGTGCCCATGACGCAAGCCATGACAACTCAGGGCGCCAGGCGGGTGCCAGCCCGCGCAGCGTCCTCCTTTCCTCCTTGGTGCAAAGGGGCAAGCGTAGCCGCGGAGTACCGAGGCATTAGGCAAAGGTTGCCATTTCGGTGCAACGAGACCAAGACCAGGAGGACTACGAGACGGAGGTCACCGTGGAGCCCAAGACGGCATCATCACCAGAGCTTTGCGCAGGCGAAGACTACTTTTGTCAGGATAGCTGATACTTGCTGTCCCCCTTCAAACTAGCCCGCCATTGTTGGCTCCCTTCCCGCTCAATATTTGGGAAGAGGACCAGGGCCTCTATAAATAGGACCAGCCACCCACATAGAGGGGGGGGGGGGCAAAAAAGAGGTAGGAAGGAAGAGGCTCGTTAGAAGGGTCGGCCAAAGGAGAGCAGAGAGAGAGAGAGGGGGGGAGAGAAAGGTGGCTAAACTCCTCCCAGCAGTTCATCGCCTCAGCCAAGAACAGACCCTCGCGAGGCTGTTCTTCCTTGTATTGTTCATCATCATCAGCCCAAGAGGCAATCCACCACACCACACACTGGAGTAGGGTATTACACCACAACGGTGGCCCGAACCAGTATAAACCCTGTGTCTCTTGTGTTGTTCTTTCCTTAGTTTAGATCCTAGCACGGCGGAGGGGTGCAGGAAGGTAGGAGGAGAAATCTCTGTGCACACCCCAGTGTTCGAACCTCAAGGGTCTGCCGGAACCCGAAATCCGACATTTGGCGCGCCAGGTAGGGGTGCGCCGGAATTCGTCTTCCACCGCCCCGTTCTCCTCCGACTGTCACGCCCATGTCTGACGCTCGTCGGGCCCGCGCCGAGCGCCGGGCCGCACTCGCTTCCCGCGTCGCCTAGACGGCCCCTGTCGGCGGGCATCCACGCCGTTCCCCGTCACCTGCCGTCAACGCCGCCACCGGCCCGACGGGGGACGAGCGGCAAGCATCATCCCAGCATCCGTCCGTGCGGCAAGACGGCCGCACCGCAACTCCCTCGCTCGCCCCAGATGGATCTTCGTCCCACGCGCTCCGCGCGCCCATGGAGGCTCGGGCTGCACTCATCGCGGCAAACGAGCTCCTGCGCTACCGTCCCGTCAACGACGTCTACGAAGAATGGCTCGACCACGTCGCTGAGCTCGTCCGCGCTGCAGGGGGCTCTTCCGCGCCGTGCGTTCCGTTGCACCGCACCCCGTCCCGCGTGGGCCAAGAGGCTCCAGCGGCGCCCCGGCCGCCTCCTCCTCAAGAAGACGCCATGGCTCCAAGGCGCATGGCCCCTGGGCAGAACCCGCTCCGTCAGGTGCCAGCGCAGCAAGAACAGAGCTGCCAAGAAGTCCTTCGCCCGCTAGAAGCTGCCCGGGCGCTCCCTGCTCCAGCACGACGCGACCATCCCCCTGCTCCGACACGTGGGGGCATGCAAGACCAGGCTCTCCGTCACCTAAGGCCTCCCGTGGCCACAGCAGGCTGCCGCGCCTACACCACCGAACAACGCAGCGTCGCGTGGCCCGGCAAGTTCAAACCAGACTTGCCTCCTCGCTACGACGGCACGGCCGACCCTGCGGAGTTCCTCCAGCTCTACGAGCTGGTCATCGAAGCTACCAACGGAGACGAGAAGGTCATGGCGAACTGGTTTCCCATGGCGCTCAAGGACGGGGCCCGCACCTGGCTCCTGAACCTGGCTCCAGGCACAATCTCCTCCTGGGAAGAGATGCGCACCCGCTTCATCGCCAACTTCCAAGGTACTCGCGACCGACCACCCGCCGTGAGCGACATGCGCCGCATCAAGCAACAACCCGGGGAGACCCTGCAGAAGTACATCCAGCGCTTCAACAACGGACGCCTCAAGATCCCCAAGGTGACTGAGGAGGCCATCATCTCAGCTTTCTCCGATGGAGTGCGCGACGTCAAGATGAAGGAGGAGCTGGCGATGCATGAAGACTTGTGCACTTCCTTGGAGCTGTTCAACTTGGCAAACAAGTGCGCCAGGGCTGAGGAGGAGCGTCTCTCCCTCCTCGAGCTGCCTGCCGCAGACCCAGAAGAGAAGAAGCTCAAGGCCAATGATGTGAAGCGCAAGGGGGCTGCAGTGCTCGCGGCAGAACCAAACACCAAGCGGGGCAGAGGTCAGCCCGAACCTCCCAAGGGCAGCCGGTACTGCGTGTACCACGACCTCCACACCCACAACACCAACGAATGCCAAGAACTCCGAGCCGTGCGTGAAGGAAGGATCGGCCGTCGCCCCGACCGCGGTGACCGGGGCCACGGTCGAGGAGGAGGAAGAAACACAGGACGCTAGGAAGACCGTGGGCCGCGCCAAGGGTGGCGCGACCAACCTCGCGAGGATCGCTGGCAAGACCCGCCTCGCGAGAGAGGATGGAGGGATCAGCCTCACGAGGGAGACTAGAGGGATCAGCCTCGCGAGGATCGCCCGCTAGGCAACGCAGGCCTCCCACCGCTGCCGCCGCAGCCAAGGAGAAACGAGGACCGCCATCAGGACGAGGAGGCTGGGGGCTTCCAGGAGCCGCGCGCGATCGCCTGCATCTTGGGCGGAGCACAAGCCCCATCCTCTCAGCACATCTTCAAGCAGTTCGCCCACGAAGTGAACGCAGCACTCCCCAGACTCGAAGCCACACGCCCTCTCAGGTGGTCGGCGTGCGCCATCACGTTCAGCTCAGCAGATCATCTCAAGTGTGCGGCAACAGCCGGAGTCCTCCCGATGCTTTGTTCCCCAATCATCAGCAACGTGGTGGTCACCAAGACCCTCATCGATGGCGGGGCAGGGCTCAACGTCCTATCCGTGGAGACGTTCAACAACTTCCAAGTGCCCTATAGCCAGCTTCAGCCAACCAAGCCCTTCTCCGGCATCACTGACGGCTCCACGGTCCCGATTCGGCAGGTCTGCCTCCCTGTCACCTTCGGGGCACGCGACAACTACCGCACCGAGCTCATCGACTTCGATGTCGCTCACATTCGCCTGCCGTACAACGCCATCCTTGGGTACCCAGCGCTGGCCAAGTTCATGGCCGTAACTCACCACGGCTACAACGTCCTCAAGATGCCAGGAAGTGGCGGAGTCATCACGGTGCCCGGTGAAGAGAAGGACGCGGTGTGTTCCCTGGAACGAGCCTTTCAGGCCGCATCACTGGAAGACCGGGATCGCGGAAGAAGGAGGCCTCCCGAGACCACCCCCAAGAAGAAGAAGACATCGTCCGGCTCGACCACTCAGGAGGCAGGCCCCTCTGGGCCCGCGCCTGCCCAGGGGGAGCCTCCCTCCATTGCATAGGAAAGCGCGCCTAGCGCCCTCCTCAGGTAGGGCTCGGGGGCTCTCCTCTGGAGGGCCACTGACCTAGCTAGGGTCACGAGGGAGGCGCTTGGGCACCACATGGATGCGTGTTTTGAAGCATGTTTCCCTCAAGAAGGAGCAAGGCAAGGAGATCCAGACCCACAGGAGTTTGTTAGCAAGGCCATTCAGGGGCTACAGGAGTCAAGAGTCATGAGAGGCGCCCGCCGCCTACCAGCAGTGGCCCCCCATCCAGGTGAGGATGGTGGGCTGCGCGTCTGCATCGACATACCAGGGCTCAACCGAATCGCCTCTCTGGAGCGCCTCTGGCCCTCGTGAGTGGGGCGCTGCGGAGGTCCACCGCACAGCTACGTTCGCATGCCTTACGGCTTGCCGAACGCGGCTGACGCGTACCAGCGCCTCATGAGGGGCATCACGGAGGTACGAGAGGCCAGGCGTTCCGCAGCCCTGGCGGAGATGGAGATGGCCCGCGAGGAGCCGCCAGCGCCTCCGGAGCCTCCCGAGGCCCCCGGGCCTGGGGGCTCATGAGGATCGGCTCCCGCAGCCCCCCGAGCCTGCTACACCAACACCCCTTCATCCTCAACATCATCAGGTGACATCTTTCGAGTTTTACTTCCAGCTGGGAGCGCCCCTAGCGCTGCATTATTCCCAGGCCATGTGGGTCCGTCCCTGCGGCGTGTATCCCTTTATTCCATGATGTTAGCTTACCTTGTTGGGGGCGCCCCTCAGGCTGCATCACCCCCAAGTCGCTCCGGCCTGACCCAGTGATCTCCGCATTCCCAGCATCTATTTGAATGAATCCACTCCTTCGCGGCTAACGTGTTTACCTAGTTGCATACTCAGCTGACGCCAACTAATGAAGCTGCTCCCGAATGGCACGACGCTTGCGCATGGGTCCGTCCCTGCAACGCCGACAAACCTGGATGGCTGAGCTCTGGCCGCGGCAGCCCCGCACAGCGTCACCTCGTCAAGCCTTCAGTGCCTCACCACCCCTCAGAAGCAACCAACGGCTGACCGTCAATTGTATAGCAACCCCTTGCTTTTTCTATGATGGACCTGCAGGACCTCCTGAAGGAGCTGCGTCAGGCGAGGCTCTTGCTGTGCCTCCTTCGCTCTCGTCCGCGCGAACCGCTTGCATGTTAAAGGGGGGGTGCCTGAGCATCGCGACTCAGGGCTCCTACTGGCTCTCCATCCCTCACCCTCTGGCCTTGACCACGGCATCTCGACCTGGCATACCAGCGACGACTGAGATTCGCTCGAGGGCCGGGACCCAAGGATGTAGAGCAGAAAGGGGAGCTGAGGCGAGAGGGAGGAGACACACGAGGACCTCGCCAAGCAACCCCGCTCCTGCCGACGCACGGACCCGGCCACACACCAGAGAGCGGCCCCTGATCCTCGAGATAAGTTATCGCCCGGAAGCGCCAGCTACCGTGGCACCATCCCCGCACCTAATGCCATCCCTTGTTAGCAACGCTGCTCCCCTTTCTCACCAAACGATGGCTGCTTGGGCGCCAAAGGGGACCTCCTCGGCATCGCAACTCAGGGGCTCTTACCGGACTCCGAGTCACTCACCTCCTAGCCTTGACCACGGCATCGCGACCTGGCATACCAGCGACGGCTGAAGCCGCCTTGGGACTGGGACCTGTCGGCGCAGAGCACCAAGCCCTCGTGAGGTTCGAAAGGGAGGACTGAGCTAAGATGGAATGAGCAACTCGCGCAATTCTACGACAAGTGTTATATATACAAGACAGGATCACAGGAACCTTACAAGCCCCTACGGGACGCGTTTTTGATTACTCGCAGGGAACGGATACTAAAGGGACACAAACTACGCGCGTCCCTGCAAAAGACGCCATCATCAACAGTGGGCCGTCAAGCACCGACGCCAACCCCATCCAGATCAGAGTTGGCGGCCGCCTGACGAGCCCTCCCTGCTCCAGGAGCGGTGCCGGCTCAGGGGCTCTTAGCTGTCGTCGCTCGTCTCCGGAGTCGCGAGGAGCTCGCCGGAGTCGCTGGAACCTCCGACGCCTCCACCGCCTGAGGAGCCTCCAAGGGAGTGGGTGGCATGCCCAGTCCTCATCGCAGCAGGGCTCTGGCCACCTTCCTCGGGGCAGCACTTCAGCCGGCGCCCGCTCGCATCAAAGACCTTGAAGAGCATCACCGAAGCACCGTCGTAGTCCAAGTGGATCGTGAAGACTCCCCTTGTCCTCCAAACTCGGGCGATCTCCCTCCAGCCCCGGGTCATGTAGACCTTGCCCAGGGCGACGACCGCGACCTCTGCCTCAGTCGTGAGGGTGCTGCAGCCGGCGTGCTGCAGTCAGAGCTCCAGGGGCTCCCCCTGCGGGACGATAGAGGCGAAGAAGGGAGGCAGGCGAATCCAAGACTGAAGAGGAATGGCGACGTGGAGCACGAACTCTTGGGAGGAGCCCTCGGTGTGGACCCCAGGGGGGACGACCCACACCTTCGTGACCCGTCGGCGCCGACGACGGCGCCGCCCGTGGAGGTCAGCATCAGCTCCTTCGGGGCCCTCGACGTGGGCGTGCAATGGAAGAGGGAACCCCTGCGGTGCCCGCTCGCCCCAAGGCCTCGGCACCACCTGAAGGGCCCCTTCGTCCGGGCCACGGGGGATGAGCCATTTCTTCGGCGGGAGAGGGTCTGGCCCCTCTCGGGGAGCCTTTCCCTTCTCTGCCGTCGAGAACCGGTGGACCGGAACCATCGCGGCAAGACGGAGCAAGGATCGGGAAGAAGGAGAAGCAAGGAGGGGTGGACTAGAAGGGCGCGCGCCGTTCCGTACTTATAGCCGGCGAAGGCCAACCGCCGGCCTCCATGATCGCAAGTAATCATGACCCGTTTTTGCATGCAGGGAATTGTCCCATCCGTGCAGTTGCCGAGGCGTCGTGGGGAAGTGGAGGCGCCCACGTCCAGTCAACCGCCACACGATGCTCAAGGCCGCAGGCTGTTAGGGCCCGCGGCGCTTCGCTCTTGCCCTTCCGCCTCCCTGCACGGCCAAGTCCTGGCGCGCCTTGGGCCCTGGGCTACTGTCGGCGTTCTAGGAACGGGGGTCCCTAGACTTGCCTGCCTGTGGCCTGCGACGTGGCTCAATGGGGGGCCCAGCACGGCCCATCTTCACCAACACAAACCCAAGACCCTCGCGTGGGGCCAAGCCTCGCGGGGCGGACGACGCAAAGCTTCCTCAGGCACGGCCTTTTCAGGCTGGCTCACGAGGAGGCGGAGGGATCAAGGCGGGGTACCTCACGAGGTGCCCATGACGCAAGCCATGACAACTCAGGGCGCCAGGCGGGTGCCAGCCCGCGCAGCGTCCTCGTTTCCTCTTTGGTGCAAAGGGGGCAAGCGCAGCCGCGGAGTACCGAGGCATCAGGCAAAGGTTGCCATTTCGGTGCAACGAGACCAAGACCAGGAGGACTACGAGACGGAGGTCACCGTGGAGCCCAAGACGGCGTCATCACCAGAGCTTTGCGCAGGCGAAGACTACTTTTGTCAGGATAGCTGATACTTGCTGTCCCCCTTCAAACTAGCCCGCCATTGTTGGCTCCCTTCCCGCTCAATATTTGGGAAGAGGACCAGGGCCTCTATAAATAGGACCAGCCACCCACATAGAGGGGGGGGCAAAAAAGAGGTAGGAAGGAAGAGGCTCGTTAGAAGGGTCGGCCAAAGGAGAGCAGAGAGAGAGAGAGAGAGAGGGAGAGAAAGGTGGCTAAACTCCTCCCAGCAGTTCATCGCCTCAGCCAAGAACAGACCCTCGCGAGGCTGTTCTTCCTTGTATTGTTCATCATCATCAGCCCAAGAGGCAATTCACCACACCACACACTGGAGTAGGGTATTATACCACAGCGGTGGCCCGAACCAGTATAAACCCTGTGTCTCTTGTGTTGTTCTTTCCTTAGTTTAGGTCCTAGCACGGCGGAGGGGTGCAGGAAGGTAGGAGGCGAAATCTCCACGCGCACCCAAGTATTCGAACCTCAAGGGTCTACCGGAACACGAAATCCGACAAATACCATTGTTACCACCATATCCCCTGTTGTATGCATACTGGACCAATTACTAGAGCTCGCGCATGCCAATTGAATTATCAGGTACTTCCGTTTCTTGGTAACGATTCTAATGTTCATGAGAATATGATGCTGCCTAAATTGGATACATTTGTTTTGCTTAGAAATGAAGGGCCTAGCTTGTACAAGAAAGATAAACCTTGGAACAAGTTCAAGCATGGAGATTATGGCATGCGCAAGGGGATCAAGAACGGAGTTGCGAGTGATGATTTTAGGACTTTGAAGCCACCATAAGGAGTGCATGAAGCCTTGGATGGAATATACAAGATGCCACTTCATAAATTTCGTCCAGAGGCTATTCTAGGTGCTGTGTCACCTTATTATTGGGCCAGGCCCATGTATTTTCGAAATACTTAAGTATAGGCTGTTTTTAGAGTCCGTATGTGTGGGGAAACAAGAGTTAGGGTTGGTTTCGGACCCCTCCTCCAAGGGCCATGAAATTCCCCCCTCTCTCCTCCATATATACAGCCCTTAGGGCATTGTTTAGACTTTGGGTTTTGTTTAGATTAAAGTTCGCCATAGCTGCAACTTCGCGTACTTCGTTTGTGTTCAACAACCAGACAAAGGTGTCATAGAACCCCACCTTTGATCAATAAAGCTTTCCTCTTATATTCGCAATATCCAGATTGCAATCTCAGTTTCTTGCTTGTTCTTCGTTTGCCTGCAGGAAATAGACCTTCGTGGTCTGCGAGCAAACGAAGAACAAGCAAGAAACTGAGATTGCAATCTAGATACTGCGAATATAAGATGAAAGCTGTATTGACCAAGGTGGGGTTCTGTGACGCCTTTGTCTGGTCGTTGAACACAAACGAAGTACGCGAAGTTGCAGCTATGCCGAACTTTTAATCTAAACAAAACCCCCAAAGTATAAACGATGCCCTAAGTACTGTATATATGGAGGAGAGAGGGGGGAATTTCATGGCCCTTGGAGGAGGGGTCCGAAACCAACCCTAACTCTTGTTTCCCCACACATACGGACTCTAAAAATAGCCTATAATCAAGTATTTCGAAATTACATGGGCCTAGCCCAAAAATAAGGTGACGCAACACCTAGAATAGCCTCTGGACGAAATTTATGAAGTGGCATCTTGTATATTTCGTCCAAGGATTCATGCACTCATTATGGCGGCTTCAAAGTCCTGGAATTATCACTTGTAACTCAGTTCTTGTTCCCCTTGCGCATGCCATCATCTCCATGCTTGAACTTGCTCCAATGTTCAACTTTCTTGTCCAAGCTAGGCCCTTCATTTGTAAGCAAAACAAATGTATCCAATTTAGGCATCATCATATTCTCATGAACATTAGAATCGTTACTAAGAAACGAAAGTACCTGATAATTCAATTGGCGTGCGCGAGCTCGAGTAATTGGTCCATTATGTATAACAGCAGGGGCTGTGGGTGTAACAATGGTATTGATGTCCTCATCATCCTCCCCATCTTGAAATGAAGTCGTCCTCAATGAAAGCTCATCTTCCTCACCCAAATAAGGCTTCAAATCTGCAATGTTAAAAGTGGGACTAACCCCAAAATCTGCAGGCAGCTCAAGTTTATATGCATTATCATTTATATGCATTATCATTGATTTGCGCAAATTAGGAAATCTATCCTTACGCAAATGTAACCAAACAAGATCTCCAGGTGCAAACACAACATGTTTTCGACCCTTATCTCCAGCAAGTTTATATTTAGCATTCATGCGCTCAATGTTTTCCTTAGATAACTCATGCATTTTTAAAATCGATTCAGAATGTTCTTTAGCATCAAAATTGACCTTCTCCGAAGATGGAAGAGGCAACAAATCAATAGGTGCACGAGGTAGGAAACAATACACAATTTCAAAAGGGCACATCTTAGTAGTAGAATGCAATGAACGATTACAAGCAAATTAAATATGAGGAAAGCATTCTTCCCACATTTTCTTATTATTCTTCAAAACAACCCTAAGCATAGTAGACAATGTCCTATTGACTACTTCAGTTTGTCCATCAGTTTGGGGGGTGACAAGTAGTACTAAAAAGCAGTTTAGTCCCCAACTTAGCTCACAAACATCTCCAAAAGTTGCTAAGAAATTTAGTATCACGATTTGAAACAAATAGTATTTGGCACACCATGCAAGCGAATAATTTCACGAAAGAACAAATCAGCAACATTAACAACATCATCGCTTTTATGACATGGTATAAAGTGTGCCATTTTCGAGAACCTATCCACGACAACAAATATGCTATCCCTCCCCTTCTTTGTTTGAGGTAAACCTAAAACAAAGTCCATAGATATATCCTCCCAAGGAACACTAGGTACAGGCAAAGGCATATATAAACCATAAGGATTGAGTCGTGACTTAGCTTTTTGACATGTAGTGCAGCGAGCAACAAAATGCTCAACATCCCGTCTCATCTTTGGCCAAAAGAAACGTGTAGCAAGTATGTCCTCTGTCTTCTTCACGCCAAAGTGTCCCATTAATCCTCCTCCATGCGCCTCCTGCAACAACAAAAGACAAACAGAGCTAGCTGGAATGCATAGCTTGTTAGCACGAAACACAAATCCACCGTTAAGAACGAACTTGTTCCAAGTTCTCCCTTCCTTACAATTCTGCAATACATCTTTAAATTCAGCATCATGCACATATTGATCTTTGATGGTCTCCAAACCAAATATTTTAAAGTCAAGTTGTGAAAACATAGTATAATGACGAGACAATGCATCAGCAGTAACATTTTCTTTACCCTTCTTGTGTTTTAATGACATAAGGGAAAGTCTCAACTAATTCAACCCATTTAGCATGTCTACGGTTCAGTTTTGCCTGACATTTAATGTGTTTCAATGATTCACGATCAAAATGTAGAACAAATTCCTTGGGCCATAAATAATGTTGCCATGTTTCTAAGGTCCGAACAAGAGCATATAATTCTTTATCATAAGTAGAATAGTTCAGACTAGGCCCACTCAATTGTTCAGAAAAGTATGCAATAGGTTTGCCATCTTGTAATAACACACTTCCTAATCCAATTCCACTAGCATCACATTCAAGCTCAAAAGTCTTATTAAAATTAGGAAGTTGGAGTAAAGGAGCATGTGTCAACTTATCTTTCAATACTGTGAAGGCTTCTTCCTGTGCGGTAACCCAAACAAAAGGCACATCCTTCTTTGTAAGCTCCTTGAGAGGTGCATCAATGGTGCTGAAATCTCTCAGAAAACGCCTATAGAAACCAGCGAGGCCAAGGAAACTCCTCACTTGTGTGACCGTTTTGGGCTGTGGCCAACTCTCAATAGCTTCAATCTTGGCTTTATCAACTTCAATTCCCTATGGAGTAACAACATATCCAAGAAAAGATACTCGGTCGATGCAAAAGGTGCACTTCCCAAGGTTACCAAACAAACGTGCATCACATAGAGCAATAAAAACAGCACGCAAATGTTCCAAATGTTCCCCCAAAGATTTGCTATAAATCAATATGTCATCAAAGTAAACTACCACAAATCGTCCAATGAAAGCACGTAAAACTTTGTTCATTAATCTCATGAAAGTACTAGGTGGATTAGTTAACCCAAAAGGCATGACTAACCACTCATATAATCCAAACTTAGTTTTAAATGTTGTTTTCCATTCATCTCCCAATTTCATATGAATTTGATGGTATCCACTATGCAAATCAACTTTGGAGAATATTGTAGAGCCACTCAATTCATCAAGCATATCATCTAGCCTAGGAATAGGATGACAATAACGAATAGTAATATTATTAATGCCTCTACAATCAACGCACATACGCGACGTACCATCCTTTTTCGGCACTAAAATGATAGGAGCAACACAAGGACTAAGGGATTCGCGTATATAACCTTTGTCGAGCAGCTCTTGTACTTGACGCATAATCTCCTTCGTCTCCTCTGGATTGGTACGGTATGGTGCACGGTTGGGTAATGATGCACCGAGAATTAAGTCAATTTCATGCTCAATCCCTCGAATAGGTGGTAATCCCGGTGGCACGTCTTGTGGAAATACGTTAGCGAACTCCTGCAAAATATTAGTGAGAGCGGGAGGCAAAGAGGAAGGCACGTCCTCAAATGAAAATAATGCCGCTTTGCACACAAAAGCATAACAAACAGATTTGCTAAAATCTAGATCATCAATATCAGATTTGGTGGTAAGTAAATATGCACTTTTCAATTTAATTTCAAAAGCAACACTAGATAGTTTATTATTAGGCTTCATTTGTTGCTCAAATTCTTTTGCCACAATCTGATTTTCACTCTTATTTTGCTCCTGTTTTGCTTTATTAGCTCTATTAATATCGTTTTTCAAAATGGAATCAGGAGTCATAGGAAGCAAAGTAATATTTTTGTCCTTATGAACAAGAGTATACTGATTGTTTCTACCTTGGTGTACAGAATTTTTGTCAAATTGCGATGGTCTACCAAGAAATAAGGAACATGCTTGCATAGGTACGACATCACAATCAACATAATCAACATATGTAGAGATATTAAAATGCACACGAACAGTACGTGTTACCTTAACCTTGCCGCTGTTGTTGAACCATTGGATGTAGTAAGGATGTGGATGTGGTCTTGTGGTGAGAGATAGCTTCTCCACCATATCCATGATAGCCAAGTTGTTGCAGCTCCCTCCATCTATGATGACGCGAACAGAATGTTCCTTCACAATTCCCTTTGTATGGAACAAATTATGCCTCTGATTTTGCTAAGCTTGTGTAACCTGCACACTCAAAACATGTTGAGCAACTAAACATTCATACCTATCAGCATCTTCAGCAGCCATGTATTGCATCTCATGATCAAAATCATCGCCATCGTGTTCTTCATGTGTAATAAGAGCCAGAGTCTCCTCATCATAGTCACTAGCGGACTCATACCCACCATCCTCAGTAGCAATCATCACACGCTGAGATTTGCATTCTCTCGCAAAATGTCCACTTCGCTTACAACGACGACAAATAATATCACTTGTGTGCCCTGTTGATGCCATGGAAGAAGAGCATTGTGCAGGCCCGGCAGGTGTGCTCTTGGCAGATAGTGGTGGTTGTGCCTGCTTTCTTGTATCATGGCTTGAGGTGGCAAATGATGGAGGTGCTGGTGCAGTGGAAGTAGAGGATGCACGTGGTGTCCATGGTGAAGATCGACCTGCAGAAAAGTTAGTTCACGCCAATGCCTGTCGATCCTGCACTTCTTGTTCAGCTTTACAAACAAGATGGAATAAATGAGGGATATTAGTATACTCCTTATACTCTAGAATGGTCTGAATCTCTCTATTTAATCCACCCATAAAACGTGCAAGCATAGCTTCATTATCCTCAACAATACCACATCTAATCATGCAAGTTTGTAATTCCTGATAGTATTCTTCTACAGAATTTTTTCCTTGTATTAAGCGCTGCAATTTTTGAAGTAATTCACATTGATAATAAGGTGGAACCCAACGAGTACGCATAGCAGCTTTCAAAGCAGCCCAAGTAGCGGGAATGGGATATAATCTACAATGTTCAGACCACCAAACACATGCAAAACTAGTGAAAGCACAAACAACAGCAGGAACATGTCTCTCCTCAGGATATTGTAAACATGTAAAACGTTGTTCAGTTTCTAACTCCCAAGTAAGATATATATCAGGAACATATCTACCCTCAAATGGTGGAATATTCAATTTCAGTTTGGGAAGATGGTCATGATCTCGTACCTCGGGTGGTGGTGCAGCCCTACCGTTGCGATGATATGCATGAGGACGACCTGGTGGTGGTGGTGCTCGTGGTTGCACGTAGTTCTGATTTTGATCAACCTCATCCTCGTAATGGTCCTCCACCTCTGCAGTAGCAGCAGGAGCGACAGAAGCACCAACGGTAGGTACAGCAGCACCAGAAGTTTGACCAGGCTCAATGGGAACGTGTTGTGCTCGTCCCGCTTGATTTGGAAGACGATGTTGTTGTTGTTGTAGAGGTGCGACAGGTGCAGCGGGCGGTGGAAGACGCGCGAGCAATTCATTAAACTTGTTATCGAGCTTTGTTTCGAACGCCTTCTAAATGCCATCTATCTTCTCCATGGCTTCTTCAAATCTATTAAGCACATCTTCCACCTGTCCACTCATCATTTGCTGAAACTTATCATGTAACTCTTTGTTTGTCATGTTCTCCCAGTCAGTCTCGTCGGCTTGTGATCCTGCCATGGTTAGCAGCAATAGAAACACACAAGAATATGATCCTACAGACTACTAGTAAGTGGTGGATAGTCACAAATCCATCAAGCGAATCTCAAATTCTTACAAGTTCTTACCAAGCAGCAGGTGGTGATCAGCAACCGTTGTATTCAAAACTCTCAAAGCTTGGATAGAGCGATTACCAGGGAGAGTCAAACGCATGACGTAGATGTATGTGGAGCTGGGAAGGCTTATAATATGGTAGAAAAAGGGGTCAGCAATAATCAATTCAGATATGCAAAGTTGAATAAATGCTCAACGATGGTACTGTGCTGGTCCTAGGCTAGACCGTACTAGAGACGCGAGCCTAGAACACTAACAAGATCACGGCGCTACACGTAAACAAGGGAGGAGCACACTCTGAATTTTTTCCTTTTTTTCACTTTTTTTGCTTCGCAACAATTTTTTTCCGAAAAAGCCTACAAATGTTCTAAAAACTGCCTAGCCAGAATTTTCCAAACATAGTTTTTTGAGTTTGGAACTATTTTTCTTCTACGGATGGCTCGAAAGTTGGGGAGTCCTACTCTGTCAGGACTCAGAGTATCGCGTGATCTGGAAATCGAAAACAAAGCAAAAATTACTGGGACTCGGACTAGGACTGGTGGCGGAGATGAATCTAGTGGAATCTCGGACTGGTGGCGGCGATGAATCTGGTGGAAATCGGACTGGTGGAGAATATATGTTGCAGATGGACTCGGATAGGCATGATGGCGGCGGATATGTGGTGGCATATATGGACTCGAATTGGTGGTGAATATGTGGTGGTGAATATGGCAGCGACGGTGAAGTTGGTGTGGTGGTGGTATATGGAAGCATCGATGATGATGATGCGGTGGTGATATATGGCAGCGGCGACGTGACAACCTGTGAACGGAACTCAAAAATCTAAAGGACTAGACGCTAAGACCAGCAACTTGATACGATGATGCAACCGCAAATTCAACAAAGCAAATACAGAAAAGATTATGCAAAGGCTTAGATTGGTTCGGATAGGATGAACTAACCCTAATTTTTTTTGGCTTTTTCGTGGATTACAGGTATGAAGAACAGACTCGATCTAAACTACGAAAAACTGTAAAATCTCACCGAGCAACCTGGAAATCTGATACCACTTGATAGAGGTGAAGGTGTCCTGTTGTTTTGATGAGATGGTGGCTATCATTTTCTATGGGAGTCGACCTTGACGATCCGACTACGAACGTGCGAGATGTCGCACCTTAGCAATCGCTAAACCAACTTCCGAGGGGTTATTGACCACGCCGGAGCATGATCAACCTGACCACGAGGGTATGTTTCCTGCGAGCAAACGAAGAACAAGCAAGAAACTGAGATTGCAATCTGGATATTGCGAATATAAGATCAAAGCTTTATTGATCAAGGTGGGGTTCTGTGACGCCGTGGTCTGGTCGTTGAACACAAACGAAGTACGTGAAGTTGCAGCTATGCTGAACTTTTAATCTAAACAAAACCCCCAAAGTCTAAACGATGCCCTAAGGACTGTATATATGGAGGAGAGGGGGGGGGATTTCGTGGCCCTTGGACGAGGGGTCCGAAACCAACACTAACTCTTGTTTCCCCACACATACGAACTCTAATAACAGCCTATAATCAAGTATTTCAAAATTACATGGGCCTAGCCAAAAAATAAGGTGACGCAGCACCTAGAATAGCCTCTGGACGAAATTTATGAAGTGGTATCTTGTATATTTCGTCCAAGGCTTCATGCACTCATTATGGTGGCTTCAAAGTCCTGGAATCATCACTTGTAGCTCTGTTCTTTCTCCCCTTGCGCATGCCATCATCTCCATGCTTGAACTTGCTCCAAGGTTCGTCTTTCTTGTCCAAGCTAGGCCCTTCATTTGTAAGCAAACAAATGTATCCAATTTAGGCAGCATCATATTCTCATGAACATTAGAATCGTTACCAAGAAATGAAAGTACCTGATAATTCAATTGGCGTGCGCGAGCTCTAGTAATTGGTCCACTATGTATAACAGCGAGGGCTGTGGGTGTAATGATGGTATTGATGTCCTCATCAGCAAGGGTCACAAGTGCATGAAAAAATCAGAGAAAGAGGCATAACATGCAAAGTGAACACGAGAAAATGGGCATAACATAACAAGTGATATATAGCCCAAAGCCGTGTGAGAGCCAAGTAAAAGAGATGCGCGTAGTCCTTGCGCGAAGGGAATGGTGGGAATGATAATCCACGTGATCCCAAATCGTCTTTGCTCTCAAGAGCTCATTTCTTCAACTCTTGGGATTGAGAGGTTGACGAGTATACGTGAGTACCTACACAAAATAAAGACAAAGGTAAAATTGTGTGTGTGTGTGTGTGGTATATGTACACATCATCCATCATGATGCGCACGTGCTTGTGTTGGTTAGCACAAAATATCCAATGCTCAAATAAATGAGATGCGTGATATAGAAACATGTCATCCATCATGATAGGTTTGTTGTTATGTATAGCATAATGGAGACCCAAATTGTGTAATGCATCATGGGAAATATCTAGAGCATTGTTATGCGTGGAATGCATATGGTGCAAGCAATTATGAGAATGATGCAAAGTATGGAATGCATCAAAATCTCCTAATATGTATGAGGAAACTATGGGAGTCTCCTCATGATCATTAGTGGAAACATCACACGGAGAATATTGACAACATCCAAAACAATGCATATTTTGAAAATTGTGATCATGGTTGGTATATGAGATGAATTGCGCAAATCATGTAAAGGAAGCATGGCAATATCATCACATGAAAAACAAAAGCCAATGACCATCATCTCGTCATATATGCCATAAGTGCAAATGGGATTTATTTTAATGGGGCATGCATAGCTACTATGTTGAGATTGAAATGATGCAATATGGGAGATCTCACTCATAGCATATGACAAGTTTAATGGATTGTCAAACATGATGTGACCAATAGAATTTTCACATGATATCCTATGGAGCATGGCATCACAACTAGGCAAATCAACATGCTCATCATCATATTCATCATAAATTGGTAAGTCATGACATGAAGAATTCGCACTAGCATGAAGCATGGGAATAGGTGGATCAACATCATGCAAGCAATCATTGGTGAGATAGTCCACTAGTGGGACAAGAGAAACACCATCACCTATGTTACCTTTGGAGCATCACGCATGTGTTGTAGGTGAGGTGTCGAAGAACGAGTCGTGGTCATCTTCATCTTGATGGAACCATGTGGGGGTGCATCATTGTCCACCATGGCCATTGTCGTCTCCATTGGAGGTATGGACTCGTCAAGGATAGGCATGTCGTCATGTAGGAGACCTAGCACCAAAGAAGAAAAAACACTCGGAGTTGAGGTTAGGTCGTTAGTAATCATACTAGCCTCACATGCCATGTAAACTACCTCACTCACTAAGTGTTGTGTCTCACTGACTCCCTCTTGGATGCTCTCACTCATAGGTGATGTAGGGTGGAACCCTATGTGGCCGATCTTACACGAAAGGAGCGGATCCCAAATAAGAACACGAAGAACACGGGGAAGAACGGAGGGAAATCACTAGGGGAGACACTCAAGAACAAGTCCAATCACACATCCACTAGACAATCAAACACACAAGGTCCACAAGGTACATGAACAACAAAGGGAAAGATACAAGGTAAGGGTCATCTCCATGAGGAGGTCTTGAATCCACGAGGAGATCTTCCCGTGAGGGGTCTTGAATCCAAGGTGGATCTTCTCCGAAGAGGGGCCGCGGTCTCTCCCGTGGAGTAGATCCGTAATGGACGAGCAAACCTCTATCTCTAAATGAGCTACTACTTTGCTAACCCTAGAAAGGAGGTGGAGGTGGTCTATTTATAGTCTTATCCACGAAGGGGTAAGTGGGTAGGGATGGCAATTTTATCCACGGATCTGGATACCCATGGATACCCGACCCGGTTGGGCAAGGGTATGGAGCACATTTTTGCCCATGGTTCCATGGATATGGATACCCATGAACAGCCGGGTTGGGCATGGCTATAGTTTGTGCTCCATGGATATACAATGGATACCCGTATGACATGTGGGGCCATATTCTAGTGATAGTAGAAAGAGCGAATCAATGGGAAATGGCAGGAAATATGCAACTTGTTCCATGAGCTATATGCTGGAGAATCAACCTCTGATATGTCACACATAAGGACTCATCGTATTACTTGTTGCCTACTTATGCATGTAGCTTATGTTGTCATTTGTGAGTGAATGATGATGAGTTAATTTGCTCTTTGGGAAGGCTTCATGCTGACTTTTCTATGCCCATGGAGCTCCATGGGTATGTGGGTATCCAATGGGTTTGGACATGGGCACAAGTTTTGCCCATGGATAATTTTGTGGATGGGCAGAGGGTAGGAAGATGGGTCATGGGTTGGATTTGGACCAGCTCCACCCGCCCCAAACCCGACCCATTGCCATCCCTATAAGTGGGAGAGGGGTACAAGGCGAAAGGCCCGTGGCTGCGCACATGCAGGTACCGGACGACTGGTGGGAGTCGGACGTCCGATGGCTCCGGACGTCCGACACACGTCGGATGTCCGTTGATTCTTCTCGGGTGTAGTGGCACCGGTCGTCTGGTCGGCACTAGTCGTTTGGGCACTATGACTCGCCGGACGTCCGGCTGTTGTAGATCTCCTGGCTGGTCCTGGCGTGGTCGCGTCGGATGTCCGGTTGACGTCAGTCGTCCGGGGGCTGTAGAGTGTCGGACGTCCGGTGGCTTCTAGTCGTCCAGTCGTTGTAGACACCGCAGCTCCTTCCGTCTTCGCTTCCACGCTTCCCTCGCGGATGGTGTAGTTGTACACTTGCGCTCGCACTCCTCGTCATCCATACCGTTTTGACAATACCTATGCAGGCACACGAGTGGAGTGTCACATAGTATACCATCCTCGAAGGGTCAAGTGAGCACGTGTAAAGTTGATGATTCACCTTTGTGTATGTGAAGTAGAAGTCGCACGTGTCACTTGCCGAATGGACTCTTGACATGGTGATGTCTGTAGGATGCTCCGCATCATCTCCCCTCCCTTGGGAAAGATCCAACCTCAGATCGAAATCTGAATCACCATGGGAAAGAGATGGCATCCCCGTGTAGGAGTGGCCGATCACCAAGTTCTCGTCATCTTGAAGCTCGAAATGGGCATTGTCCAATGTCGCACCATCTTGGGGTCCCTTCAAAAGGAGCAAAGACAACAAACCCTTGGAAAAACAAATGTGGTTAGCGTTAGTGCAAAACCAAGCATTCAAGAGGTGATTCACCAAACAAGTTTCGTCATCATGCAAAGCATATGGTTTGACAGAGGATTATGATATGGCATATAAGCACATAAATTGAGCACAAGAAAAGATATCATGGGGACAAGCATGTAAATGTGAGGTATTTGTGCAAATATATGTGAAAAGAGAAGAAGCATCTACCTCAAGTTCATAGCAAGCATTCACAAATTGCTCAATGAAAGGTCTATGGTAGGCATAGGAATCATTCACAACACCAAATAAAATTAAGTGTCTAAACACATGGGTCAAGTGCAAGACAATCCAAGCATAATGTGCATTGGGTGTAGTGAATATCGTGTGGCACTCAACACAATAGAAAGAGCAATTATTCATCATGTGTGAGGCAATCAAGGAAAGCATGTAGCAATCAATGGGACATGGCATATGTGAAGTGATGACTTTGTTGCAACCAAACATGTGGGAGGAGCAAGTAATCCAAGAATTGGATGCAACACACAAGGCATATATATCATGATGCATGGAATGGTGAAAATGACAAGTCAAAGCAAGATCTCTAACAAGTGTGCAATCAAGTGGTCCAAGATGAACAATAAGTCTCATGGTGCAAGCAACACAATTAGTATGATCCGCAATATCCATGCTCATGGTTTGGGGGTTCTCAAAAGAGAAGGATATCACCTTGAAAACATGTCCTTGTGCGTCCTTCACAATGCCGAAGTACAAGCAAGTGCGATGTAGAATAGTCGTGGTAGGAGGTGGTTCGCTCTCAAGATCTCGAATGGTCAACTCATGTGACGTGGAAGTTGACACGAGGTCTAGGTTTCCTACACACGCACAAAACAAGGCAAAGAACGTATGCACATGGTAGATAAACACATCATCCATCATGATGGTGCTCTTCTTTTGCACATAACCATTGGAAGCACAAGTGCATGAATAATATGATGCAACAATGGCTATATTCATGGCTAGGTATATGGTGCAAAGAGGCAAGACAAGCATGCTTCACAAGAAAAATGTCAAAATCTTCAAATATATGCGAGAATGCTATGGGGGCAACTCATTATCAAGACGAAAGGCATACTTTCACTCAATACATGGCAAATCATCTAGCATGAGAGAGGCAACATATGGAGATATATGACGACAAGCAATAACAATCATGTGCAAAGCATGTAGATGGTTGTCCTCAACCGCATGAAGCGGGCAAGTTTGAGTCATCGGTGATGCAACAAGGCAAGCATACATCGTAATCAAGTCGTGCAAGCTATTAGTGCGAATATGCAACATACTAGAGTAAATCATGCCAATCATGTCATGAGAGCAAATAATAGGCATAGGCAATGCACATGACATATCGCAAACACGAACACAAAGCAAGATGAAAGTATCATCATAGGCATGGGGCACAAAGCAAACATGGCAATAACAAGCAATATCTCCACCAAGCTTGCAAATACACATACAAGTATGAGAATCAATCATCATGTGTAATGCAAAGCATGGGTCACAAATGCATGGCAAAAGCATAGGAATGAGCATATCATGCAAAGTGAACATGGCAAGTTGGGTAAAGGATATATAATGGACAACAACCCATAGCCAAGTGAGGGCCATGTAGGAGAAATGCGCGAAGTCTTTGCGTGAAGATAGCGGGGGGAAAGATACTCCATGGGATCCCAAGTCATAATTTCTCTCTAGATCTCGTTTTGTAAACTCGTGGGACTGCGAGGTTGACAAGAATTCATGGGTACCTACACAAAAGAGACACAAACGAAAGATATTGTGTGTATGGTAAATGTACACATCATCCATCATGATGTGTATGTGCACATGAGAGTTAGCACAAGATAAGCATCGCTCAAAGAAAATTGATGCATGGCATAAGAACATGTCATCCATCATGAAAGAATAGTTATTGTGTATAACACGATGGGGATGCAAATTGAGCATACAAGTATAAGGCACAACAATAGCATTTTTATTCATGGGGAGCATATTGTGCACACAAGTATTGGGGTCATGCAAGGAATGGGATGAATCAAAATCTCCTAAAATGTATGAGGAAACTATGGGGGTCTCCTCATGAGCAATATCTAAAACATCATATGGAGAAAATGGAGAACATCCAAAATAATGCATATCCTAAGCTAGGTGGTTATGGCATGGCATATGAGATAAATGATGCAAAGGTAGCATGTCAATATCATCACAAGAGAAACAAATGCCAATAACCATAGGCTTGTCATCTATGCCATAAGTGCAAATTGGGTTAATTTTAATATCACATGCATAGTCACTATGAAGATATTGCAAATAAGACATATGGTTGATCTCACGCATAGCATATGACAAGGCAAGCGGGTTGTCAAACATGATGTGGCCTAGAGAATTGTCACAAGAAATCCTATGTAACAGGGCATCACAACTAATAGACTCCACATGGCAATCATCATACTCATCATAAATGGGAAAATCATCACATGCGGAAGTCAAACTAGCATGAAGCATGGTAATAGGTTGATCAACATCATGCAAGCAATCAATGTCAAGAATGTCCACTAGTGGGACTAGAGCATCACCGTCACCTATGTTACCGTTTTCATTCCACTCAAGTGGTGTAGGTAAGTTGGTAAAGACCAAATGGTGGTCATCTTCATCTTGATGGAACCATGTGCGGGGTGCATCATATTCCACCATGGCCATCGTCTTGTCCAATGGAAGGACGCAGTCATCGCGAATCGGCGCGTCATCATATATGGGACCTAGCACCAAATGAGAATACACAATATAGGTATATGTCAAGTCGTTAGTGTTGAAAGTGGCCTCACATGATCTATCAACTATCTCATTCTCTCTATGTGGTGGTTCACTCACTCCCTCAAAATAGGTGCACTTAATCTCATGTATGGTGGAGTCACTCATTTCACTCAAGTGGTGGGGGTTGTGGCTCTCCTCACATGGGAATTGGGGTAACACATCATATGTGGGGCTATTGGTGAAGTCACTCTCACTCTCAATATGGTGGCAAAAGTCACTCAATTCATCATACGTCGCCGTGGTCGAAGGGAAAATCCCATGCTCAACCATCTCATCACCGTCACCATGGGTGAAGGCCGAAGATGGCACATCATCACTCTTGCCTCCTAAGATGGAAGCATCATCCTTGCTCGTCACCATGTCGCTCGCTTCCAAAGCTTGGTCCTTGATGGTCTCCGTATTTGCAGTCGTCGCCGCACCATCTTGAAAAAGAGAAGTAGACTCGGCATCATCAATGCCACAAAGAGGGATGTCGGTGAAGTCGAACTTGGTAGCATCGTCTTGGAGCTCGTCGGGCTTGGACATCATGGTGGTACTAGCCTCATGCTCGTTCTCATGGAGCTTGGTCATCGCGAAGTGACCTTGGGGTGGAGAAGTGATGCGGAGCATCCCACGTTCGTCCCCATGTACACTCCGACTACTCTCCAAGCCCCAAGGATACATAAGATGAGACCTCGACTATACACCATTGGACACAAGGTGAACTCGTTCCTCTCCGAAGTTTCACTTTCCACATGTGAGACATGGCTACTACCTCAAACTTGTGTGCTATGCATGTCCAGGAACCAAGAGGAAGCCCATGGACCAGAAGGCGAGGACAGCAAGCGCGAGGAACAAGAAGAAGGGCTACGGAAGAAGCTCCAGCAACCGGACGACCAGCCGGGACCAGACGTCCGACGCCCGAAGACCCACCGGACGACCGGCCCGAACCGGATGACCGGCGATCCTGCACCAGAGCCAAATGAGCGAATGTACGAGAAGTCCCGGAGGTCCGACACACTCCAACGTCCGGACGTCCGACCGCCCCTGGAAATCCGGCGCCACCTCAACCGAGCCGAAACGCCGGACGTCTGACAAGTACCGGACGACCAGACCCTCGCGAGCCACCGGACGTCTGGTACCTGTCGGACGATCGGCGCCTGTCTGTGCACAGAGATCGGGCCCGAGGCCGATGTACCCCTTCACTTCACCCCCATTTGCACTAAGACTATAAATAGACCTTCTCCACCTCCTAGTTAGGGTTAGCATTGGTTTAGCTCATATTTAGAGATAGAGCATTGCTCATCCATATCAGATCTACTCCACAAGAGAGACCACGACCCCTCTTCGGAGAAGATACCTTTGGATTCAAGACCTCCTTGCGGAGAAGATCATCATGACCCCCTCTTGGGCGGCCCCATCAAGAACTCCTCATGGAGAAGACCGGTTACCTCTTGTATCGTCCGTTGTTGACTTTGGATCTTGTATCTTCCTTTGTGTTCATGGATCCAACGCATGTGTGATCATTTTTGTTTGTTTGAGTGTTCTCTTGTGTTCCCGTCGTGATTTTCCCCTCGTTTGCCTCCTCGTGTTCTTCTTGTTCATAGCAGGATCTGCTCCTTTCGTGAAAGATCAGCCCATAGGGTTCCTAACCTACATCATCTTGGTATCATGAGCCACGTTGATAATGATTTCGGAGCCTCCCCTCATTGTTTTCAAGCTTGGTTTTGTTGTCTTCTTCCGCAATTTCAAAAATCCCCACCAAAATAGCCTCAATTTTTTTGTGATTTGTTGGTTTGACGAAGTTTTGTTGGATTTGATCTGTAGATTTGCTTGGTTTCAAGTGGATCTAGCATCTCCCCAAGTTTCTCCATCGTTCACCCACGATATGTCATCAATTTTGACCCCAAAATCTCCATTTTCTGCCCAAAATCGCGCCCCGGCTCTAAAATTTCACGTTGACCCCGACCACCCGGATGACCGACACTTTACGGACGTCCGGAGCCCCTGGAACGACCGGACGTCCGACCTTTATCGGACGAGCAGAACCACTAACCCGAGCCGAATTTACGGATTTCCGAGCCCGTCGGGACATCCGGCCCCCGGACATCCGACCTTGTCCGGACGTTCGTAACCTGTAAAAACTGATTTCGCTCAAATGTTGTTTCGGCCATAACTAATTCATCCGAACTCCGTTTTTCGCGTTCTTTAGCTCGTTGAAAATCTCTTCACATACCCCTGCAACAAAAATACTACCATCACCATTTTACTCCATCAAAATTTTGGAACTTTGGCATCTTTGCCTAGGGCTTCCACCACATCATCCGCTACACCACCACCGACTTCCGTAACCTAACCAATATTGATCCCCATCACATTGGTGGTTGCTTGAGGAGTGATTTGAGTCTCCTAAGGTGTCTAGGCTACTCAGGGATGGTTGCTTCTTCATCAACCACCAGCACCACCATAACTTCCGCATAGTTTAGCCCACCATACACTTTCGCCACCCCGACTTAACCCAATTTTGTTTGTGTTGTGAGTTGTGTCTTCTAAGGTGTTTCGGCTACTTAGGGAACGTGCTTCCAACTTCGAAACCGTGTATAGTCCACCACCTTACCCTCCATTTACGCATTGCGTACTCCACAACCCATCATTGCATTTCCGCAATCCCTTTGAGCTTCCGCAACCACCACCGCATCCCGCTACCACCATTTTGACATTTGACATTTGAGATTTTGAGTTCGCAGTTTTTCCGTTTCCTGAGGTGTTTCGGCTACTTAGGGACGAGTCTCCATCATCTTGGTATCTCCATCAAGTTCACCGCCACTCATCATCGCCAAGGACGGTAACCTCCATATCATGTTGGTATCATGGTATCCCTCCATTGTGTATTCCCTTGCCATTGCATTGATAACCCCTAGCCCATTTTGCGTCACTTCTCTATCGAGACTAGCCATTTGAGTATTGCCGGCAATGTTACTTGTGCACATTAGTGATCTACACCTCCAATTGCATATATACCGTATCATATTGGTATCATCATATCATCTCTTGTGCCTCAAGTTTGTCCCCGCATATATACAATTGCTATCTTGGTTTGTGCATTGTGCCAAAGTGGACATACATAAAAAACATAATAAGCTTTTAAGCAAAGAAAAAGAGTGAACAAGGAGCTTGTAAGCAGGTGCCATAGCATCATACCACATTGCACATAAGATTGTCATATCCGATCATCTTGGATCATACCATCGGAACATCATACACATAGCATACTTGGGATAGAAAGTTCATACATTTTGCATGTTCTAGGTTGTCCACAAGTGTCGTATCTGCCTATAGAGAAATCGTGCTAGCGTCTCTCTTGAGTTGTGCAACACGAGCGTTTTCCGTGGATTCCTTGGTGGCACGACCCCATTTATCTATCCGTGTGTGTGTTTCCGTTTGCCACATATTGCTATTGGTCTACTTGTTTCACTTGCGAATTTGTGAATCTCTTTCAACATTATTGACTCTTGCTAACATTTTGCATCAAATTTTTTGTGCCACTATCCTCACCGAGCTCCACCATAATCCTTATTTGTGTAGGTGTGAGAAACCGACAAGACTTGGTACCAATTGTGCTATTTCCTTGTCCACATTGGAGTGATCATTGATCCACTTTCAACTTTGGTCAAGGTTTATTTGGTATAGTTCTTCTCCTTTCTCCACTCATATTTGCTCGCATATTTTGATGGATAGGCAAGGCACTTCATCTCTGGTCTTCGACAACAACGATGACACGAACAACTACATCACCAAAGCGTCCATCTTCGATCTACAACGACAAATGCAAGGTGCACAATCAAGATTGCGAGAGCGCATCGAGAACCTCTCCATCGACATTCGTCACTCCGAAGCAAGGAAAAGGGACTACATTGACAACAAGCTTTCCGCACAAAAGAAGGAGCAAGATGCAAGGATGGAGGAGATTAGGACCTTGTTGATCAACCGTTCTTCCCCTTCATCATCCTCAAGGCGGCGATGTTCAAGTCACAAGTCCTCGGAGCGCAAAAATGATGCAAGCGCAAGTCGTCCACGTCCACATCTCCATGGTGACCACCATCACATTCGTGATCCACCTCGCCATGAAGGGCAAGTCACCTCCAAGCAACATGTGCACGATGACGACGAACGACATCTCTTACGAGCTCAGGTGCGACAACGACACCATCGTCATGAAGATGCTCGCCAAGCGCAAATGAATAAGTCCCAACAAAGCCCTACTTCACGCCAAGTCCAAACTTCATGAGCACAAGAGAAGACCGCGAGACGAGCACCACCAAGACGGAGCTACGACCACAAGAACCACTTCGGCATCTTCGCGAAGTGCTATCAAGGCATATTCTCCTTTGGACGTACGACATCTTCACCTACTTCCCGTGAGTTTGCCTACATCGACATCATCAAGTACAAGGCGACTACCTACGAGCGAGGGCGACACTTCCATCTTCGGAAGCCCCTCAAGGAAGATGGCCGAGCATGGGAAATTCCCTTCGGCCATGGAGAGGAGCTATGAGGTGCCACATCATATGGACCTCCTACAACAACAAAACGGCGACAAGAAGGTTGACCAAGGGCCATCCTCTTCAACCACGGCGACGAGCATGAACCTCTTGAACAACATGAAGATGGCGCCCATATTGGACTCATACTCCGAGTCAAGCTACGAGACCGCACATGAGACCTTATCTTTGATCTTAGAGGAGAGTGATGACGTGCCATCTTCGGCCTTCATCCATGGCTACAACTACGACATGATTGAGCATGGAGACATTTGCACCAACATCTCTCTGATACCCACATATAAAGAGACGATGCCCCAATTCCCATGTGAGGAGAGCCACCCCACCATGAGTGATATGAGTGACTCCATTATTTGTGACATTGAGTGCATTTCCTATGAGAGGATGACTGTGAACACCACTAGCCCCAAACTTGAGAGCATCCAAGAGGGAGTGAGTGAGCCACCACACTTAGTGAGTGAGGTAGTTGACACGACGCGTGAGGCCACTTTGATCTCTAACGACTTAACCTCTACTCCTAGTGTGTTTTCTTCTTTGGTGCTAGGTCTCCTACATGACGACACGCCTATCCTCGACGAGTCCATGCCTCCAATGGAGACGACGATAGCCATGGTGGACGATGCTACACCCCCCACATGGTTCCATCAAGATGAAGATGACCACGACTCGGTCTTTGACACCTCACCTACAACACATGAGCGATGCTCCAACGGTAACATAGGTGACGGTACTCCTGTTGTCCCACTAGTGGACTATCTCACCAATGATTGCTTGCATGATGTTGATCCACCTATTCCCATGCTTCATGCTAGTGCGACTTCTTCATGTCATGACTTACCTATCTATGTTGAATATGATGATGAGCATGTTGATTTGCCTAGTTGTGATGCTATGATCCATAAGATATCACTAGTCACATCATGTTTGATAATCCTTTAAACTTGTCATATGCTATGAGTGAGATCTCCCATATCGCATCATTTCAATCTCAACATAGTAGCCATGCATGCCCCATTCAAATAAATGCCATTTGCACTTATGTCATAGATGACGAGATGATCGTCATTGGCTTTTGTTTTTCAATCTCAACAGGGGAACGTTGCAGAAAACAAAAATTTTCCTATGGTTTCACCAAGATCCATCTATGAGTTCATCTAGCAATGAGTGATTGGATTGCATCTACATACCTTTGTAGATCACGCGCGGAAGCGTTCAAGGACGGGGATGAGGAAGTCGTACTCGACGTGATCCAAATCACCGGAGATCCTAGCGCCGAACGGACGGCACCTCCGTGTTCAACACACGTACGGTCAGCATGACGTCTCCTCCTTCTTGATCCAGCAAGGGGGGATGAGAGGTTGATGAAGATCCAGCAGCATGACAGCGTGGTGGTGGATGCAGGGCGTCACAGCAGCAGGGCTTCACCGTATACTGCGAGAGAGAGGTGTAGCAGGGGCGAGGGAGGTGCCAAGACTCAAGGTGTTGCTGCCCCCTCCCCCCTTTATATAGGATCCCCTAGGGGGGCGCCGGCCCTAGGAGATGGGATCTCCTAGGGGGGGCGGCGGCCAAGGGTGGAGTAGCCCCCAAGGCTAGGTGGGGCGCCCCCCCACCGCTAGGGTTCCAACCCTAGGCGAATGGGGTGGGCCTAGGGGGGCGCATCAGCCCACTATGGGCTGGTTCCCCTCCCCACTTTGGCCCATGGGGCCCTCTGAGATGGGTGGCCCCACCCGGTGGACCCCGGGACCCTTCCAGTGGTCCCGGTACAATACCGGTGACCCCGAAACTCTCCCGATGGCCGAAATTGCACTTCCTATATATAATTCTTCACCTCCGGACCATTCCGGAACTCCTCGTGACGTCCAGGATCTCATCCGGGACTCCGAACAACTTTCGGGTTACTGCATATTCATATATCTACAACCCTAGCGTCACCGAACCTTAAGTGTGTAGACCCTACGGGTTCGGGAGACATGTAGACATGACCGAGACGGCTCTCCGGTCAATAACCAACAGCGGGATCTAGATACCCATGTTGGCTCCCACATGCTCCTCAATGATCTCATCGGATGAACCACGATGTCGAGGATTTAAGCAACCCCGTGTACAATTCCCTTTGTCAATCGGTACGTTACTTGCCCAAGATTCGATCGTCGGTATCCCAATACCTCGTTCAATCTCGTTACTGGCAAGTCACTTTACTCGTACCGTAATGCATGATCCCGTGACCAGACACTTGGTCACCTTGAGCTCATTGTGATGATGCATTACCGAGTGGGCCCAGAGATACATCTCCGTCATACGGAGTGACAAATCCCAGTCTTGATCCGTGTCAACCCAACAGACACTTTCGGAGATACCCGTAGTATACCTTTATAGTCACCCAGTTACGTTGTGACGTTTGGTACACCCAAAGCACTCCTACGGTGTCCGGGAGTTATACGATCTCATGGTCTAAGGAAAAGATACTTGACATTGGAAAAACTCTAGCAAACGAACTATACGATCTTGTGCTATGTTTAGGATTGGGTCTTGTCCATCACATCATTCTCCTAATGATGTGATCTCGTTATCAATGACATCCAATGTCCATAGTCAGGAAACCATGACTATCTGTTGATCAACGAGCTAGTCAACTAGAGGCTTACTAGGGACATGTTGGTGTCTATTTATTCACACATGTATTATGATTTCCAGATAACACAATTATAGCATGAATAAAAGACAATTATCATGAACAAGGAAATATAATAATAATGCTTTTATTATTGCCTCTAGGGCAACAGTCTCCCACTTGCACTAGAGTCAATAATCTAGTTACATTGTGATGAATCGAACACCCATGGAATTCTGGTGTTGATCATGTTTTGCTCTAGGGAGAGGTTTAGTCAACGGATCTGCTACATTCAGGTCCGTATGTACTTTACAAATATCTATGTCTCCATCTTGAACATTTTCACGAATGGAGTTGAAGCGACGCTTGATGTGCCTGGTCTTCTTGTGAAACCCGGGCTCCTTGGCAAGTGCAATAGCTCCAGTGTTGTCACAGAAGAGTTTGATTGGCCTCGACGCATTGGGTATGACTCCTAGGTCGGTGATGAACTCCTTCACCCAAATTGCTTCATGTGCTGCCTCCGAGGCTGCCATGTACTCCGCTTCACATGTAGATCCCGCCACAACGCTCTGCTTGCAACTGCACCAGCTTACTTCCCCACCATTCACGTATCCGGTTTGTGACTTAGAGTCATCCAGATCTGTGTTGAAGCTAGCGTCGACGTAACCCTTTATGACGAGCTCTTCATCACCTCCATAAACGAGAAACATTTCCTTAGTCCTTTTCAGGTACTTCAGGATATTCTTGACCACTGTCCAGTGTTCCTTGCTGGGATTACTTTGGTACCTACCTACCAAACTTACGGCAAGGTTTACATCAGGTCTGGTACACAGCATGGCATACATAATAGAACCTATGGCTGAGGCATAGGGGATGACACTCATCTCTTCTATATCTTCTGCCGTGGTCGGACATTGAGCTGAGCTCAATTTCACACCTTGCAACACATGCAAGAACCCCTTCTTAGACTGATCCATATTAACCTTCTTCAATATCTTATCAAGGTATGTGCTTTGTGAAAGACCTATGAGGCGTCTTGATCTATCTCTATAGATCTTGATGCCTAATATATAAGCAGCTTCTCCAAGGTCCTTCATTGAAAAACTCTTATTCAAGTAGGCCTTAATGCTGTCCAAAAGCTCTATATCATTTCCCATCAAAAGTATGTCATCTATATATAATATGAGAAATGCTACAGAGCTCCCACTCACTTTCTTGTAAACGCAGGCTTCTCCATAAGTCTGCATAAACCCAAACGCTTTGATCATCTCATCAAAGCGAATGTTCCAACTTCGAGATGCTTGCACCAGCCCATAAATCGAGCGTTGGAGCTTGCACACCTTGTCAGCATTCTTAGGATCGACAAAACCTTCCGGCTGCATCATATACAGTTCTTCCTTAAGATAACCGTTAAGGGATGCGTTTTGACGTCCATTTGCCATATCTCATGATCATAGTATGTGTCAATTGCTAACATGATTCGGACGGACTTCAGCTTTGCTACGGGAGAGAATGTCTCATCGTAGTCAACCCCTTGAACTTGTCGATAACCCTTAGCAACAAGCCTAGCTTTATAGATGGTCACATTACCATCCGCATCTGTCTTCTTCTTAAAGATCCATTTATTTTCTATGGCTCGCCGATCATCGGGCAAGTCAGTCAAAGTCCATACTTCGTTTTCATACATGGATCCTATCTCGGATTTCATGGCTTCCAGCCATTTGTTGGAATCCGGGCCCGCCATCGCTTCTTCATAGTTCAAAGGTTCACCGTTGTCTAACAACATGATTTCCAAGACAGGGTTGCCGTACCACTCTGGTGCGGAACGTGTCCTTGTGGACCTTCGAAGTTCAGTAGGAGCTTGATCAGAAGTATCTTGATCATCATCATTAACTTCCTCTCTAATTGGTGCAGGCACCACAGGAACATTTTCTTGAGTTGCGCCATTTTCCGGTTCAAGAGGTAATACTTCATCAAGTTCTACTTTCCTCCCACTTACTTCTTTCGAGAGAAACTCCTTCTCTAGAAAGGATCCATTCTTGGCAACAAAGATCTTGCCTTCGGATCTGAGGTAGAAGGTATACCCAATAGTTTCTTTAGGGTATCCTATGAAGACGCATTTTTCCGATTTAGGTTCGAGCTTTTCAGGTTGAAGTTTCTTGACATAAGCATCGCATCCCCAAACTTTTAGAAACGACAACTTAGGTTTCTTCCCAAACCATAATTCATACGGTGTCGTCTCAACGGATTTCGACGGAGCCCTATTTAAAGTGAATGCGGCAGTCTCTAAAGCATAGCCCCAAAATGACAGCGGTAAATCGGTAAGAGACATCATAGATCGCACCATATCCAATAGAGTGCGATTACGACGTTCGGACACACCATTACGTTGAGGTGTTCCAGGCGGCGTGAGTTGTGAAACTATTCCACATTTTCTTAAGTGTGTACCAAATTCATGACTCAAGTATTCTCCACGATCTGATCGCAAAAACTTGATTTTTCTGTCACGTTGATTCTCAACCTCACTCTGAAATTCCTTGAACTTTTCAAAGGTTTCAGACTTGTGTTTCATTAAGTAGATATACCCATATGTACTCAAGTAATCAGTGATGGTGAGAACATAACGATAGCCACCACGAGCCTCAACACTCATTGGACCGCACACATCAGTATGTATGATTTCCAATAGGTTGGTTGCTCGCTCCATTGTTCCTGAGAACGGAGTCTTGGTCATCTTACCCATGAGGCATGGTTCGCACGTGTCAAATGATTCGTAATCAAGAGACTCTAAAAGTCCATATGCGTTTGACACCTATGTAACCAAGGCGGTAGTGCCACAAGTATGTGGGACTATCATTATCAACCTTACATCTTTTGGTACTCACACTATGAATATGTGTAGCATTACGCTCGAGATTCATTAAGAATAAACCATTCACCATAGGAGAATGACATAAAAACATATCTCTCATATAAATAGAACAACCATTATTCTCGGATTTAAATGAGTAGCCATCTCGAATTAAACGAGATCCTGATACAATGTTCATGCTCAAAGCTGGTACTAAATAACAATTATTGAGGTTTAAAACTAATCCCGTGGGTAAATGTAGAGGCAGCGTGCTGACGGCGATCACATCAACCTTGGAACCATTCCCGACGCGCATCGTCACCTCGTCCTTCGCCAGTCTCCGTTTATTCTGTAGCTCCTGCTTTGAGTTACAAATGTGAGCAACCGCACCGGTATCAAATACCCAGGAGCTACTACAAGTACTGGTAAGGTACACATCAATTACATGTATATCACATAAACCTTTTGTTTTGCTGGCCTTCTTGTCCGCTAAGTATTTGGGGCAGTTCCGCTTCCAGTGACCACTTCCCTTGCAATAAAAACACTCAGTCTCGGGCTTGGGTCCATTCTTTGGCTTCTTCCCGGCAGCTTGCTTGCCGGGCGCGGCAACTCCCTTGCCGTCCTTCTTGAAGTTCTTCTTACCCTTGCCTTTCTTGAACTTAGTGGTTTTATTCACCATCAACACTTGATGGTCCTTTTTGACTTCTACATCTGCTGATTTCAGCATTGCAAATACTTCAGGAATGGTCTTTTCCATCCCCTGCATATTGAAGTTCATCACAAAGCTCTTGTAGCTTGGTGGAAGCGACTGGAGGATTCTGTCAATGACCGCGTCATCCGGATATTAACTGCCAGCTGAGTCAAGCGGTTATGTAACCCAGACATAGTGAGTATGTGCTCACTGACAGAACTATTTTCCTCCATCTTACAGCTGAAGAACTTGTCGGAGACTTCATATCTCTCAACCCGGGCATGAGCTTAGAAAACCATTTTCAGCTCTTCGAACATCTCATATGCTCTGTGTCGCTCAAAACGCTTTTGGAGCCCCGGTTCTATGCTGTAAAGCATGCCGCACTGAACGGGGGAGTAATCATCAGCACGTGCCTGCCAAGCGTTCATAACGTCTTGGTTCTGTGGGACGGGTGCGTCACCTAGCGGTGCTAGTAGGACATAATCTTTCTTGGCAGCTATGAGGATGATCCTCAGGTTCCGGACCCAGTCCGTATAGTTGCTGCCATCGTCTTTCAGCTTGGTTTTCTCTAGGAACGCGTTGAAGTTGAGGACAACGTTGGCCATTTGATCTACAAGACATATTGTAAAGATTTTAGACTAAGTTCATGATAATTAAGTTCATCTAATCAAATTATACAATGAACTCCCACTTAGATAGACATCCCTCCAGTCATCTAAGTATAACATGATCCGAGTTAACTAGGCCGTGTCCGATCATCACGTGAGACGGACTAGTCAACATCGGTGAACATCTTCATGTTGATCGTATCTTCTATACGACTCATGCTCGACCTTTCGGTCTTCTGTGTTCCGAGGCCATGTCTGTACATGCTAGGCTCGTCAAGTCAACCTAAGTGTTTGCATGTGTAAATCTGTCTTACACCCGTTGTATGTGAACGTTGGAATCTATCAGACCCGATCATCACGTGGTGCTTCGAAACAACGAACTGTCGCAACGGTGCACAGTTAGGGGGAACACTTTCTTGAAATTATTATGAGGGACCATCTTATTTACTACCGCCGTTCTAAGTAAACAAGATGCAAAAACATGATAAACATCACATGCAATCAAATAATAATAGTGACATGATATGGCCAATATCACATAGCTCCTTTGATCTCCATCTTGGGGCTCCATGATCATCTTGTCACCGGCATGACACCATGATCTCCATCATCGTGTCTTCATGAAGTTGCTCGCCAACTATTACTTCATGATGTTGATCCACCTATTCCCATGCTTCATGCTAGTGCGACTTCTTCATGTCATGACTTACCTATCTATGTTGAATATGATGATGAGCATGTTGATTTTCCTAGTTGTGATGCTATGCTCCATAAGATATCATGTGAAAATTCTACTAGTCACATCATGTTTGATAATCCTTTAAACTTTTCATATGCTATGAGTGAGATCTCCCATATCGCATCATTTCAATCTCAACATAGTAGCCATGCATGCCCCATTCAAATAAATGCCATTTGCACTTATGTCATAGATGACGAGATGATCGTCATTGGCTTTTGTTTTTCATGTGATGATATTGCCATGCTTCCTTTACATGATTTGCACAATTCATCTAATATTCCATGCCATGTTCACATTGTTCCAAATATGCGTTGTTTTGGATGTTGTCAATATTCTCCATGTGATGTTTTCATTAATGCTCATGAGGAGACCCCCATAGTTTCCTCATACATATTAGGAGATTTTGATGCATTCCATACTTTGCATGACTCTCATAATTGCTTACACCATATGCATTCCACGCATAACAATGCACTACATATTTCTCATGATGCATTGCCCAGTTTGAGTCTACATTATGCTATACATCACAACAAACCTATCATGATGGATGACATATTTCTATATCACGCATCTCATTTATTTGAGCATTGGATATTTGGTGCTAACCAACACAAATATGTGCGAATCATGATGGATGATGTGTACATATACCACACACACACAATTTTTCCTTTGCCTTTGTTTTGTGTAGGTACTTATGAACACTCGTCAACCTCACAATCCCATGAGTTGACGAAACCAGCTCTTGAGAGCAAAAATGACTTGGGATCCCGTGAACTATCCTTCCCACTGTTCTCTTCGTGCACCGACTACACGCATCTCTTTTACTTGCCTCTCACACGGCTATGGGCTATTTACCATTTGTCACCTTATGCCCATTATATCGTGTTCACTTTGCATGTTATGCCTATTTCTATGCCTTTGCCATGCAATTGTGACCCTTGCTTTCATCTACCCATGATTCACCATTATGCTACTCCTATGTGTATTTGCATGTTTGGGGGAGATCCTTGTTGCTATTGCCATGGTTATCGTGTGCCTCATGCTATTTTGCTCATATCCTCCTTTCATGCTTGTGCTATGTCAGGTGAATTATTCATGCACACTATTTGCACCCATCACATGCTTGCTATGTTTCCGTCTAGTATGTTGCATCTTTGCACTACTAGCTCACACCACTTGATTGCTATGATTGCTTGCTTTGTCGCATCACCCATGTTCCATTATTACTTGATTTCTTGGGTTGATGACACATATGTTCATGCCTCTCACATGATATATATTTTTCATTGTCGCTTGCCTCCAATTGTTGCATCTATGCTTATTGATCGTGGAGACTTGGACACCTTACGTGTGATGCATGCTTGCTTGATTACGCCTATTCTATTTGGTTGTTCTCGCATCATATGCCTCCATACTATGAAATGCTCCGTTGTCCTTTCCTATGATGAGCATGATGCATACACTTATTGGGTATCTTACCACACGAATGATAGGTTTTGCACTACCGCTAACCTCATTTGTTTTTCTGAGTGTTTGTCATGTTCTTTCGTGTTGAAGGATTCACAAGGTGATACCATCACGAGACAACTTGGTCATGTGAAGCCATACACGATGCGCGACACCAACATTTTGAACATCCTCATAAAGGTGAACTCCTTTCCTTTGAGCCATCCTCAAATATGCATATTGGATGGGTCACTCTTTCATTGTTGTCTACATGATACATCTCGCGAACGGAGGAGCGACATGGGAGATTGGCTCTATGGACCTTCACATTCAGGAGCGCTCGAACTTATTGGATGCACCTTCGAACCGCCACTCATGCTACGACATCGAGCATTGGTACACCAACACCTCCATATTTGTTGATTGTGCTCACACATGTCATGCTCGATGGACATATCATACACATGACAAATTTGCATCTTATGCATGGATTGACTCACATTATGATTGCCTTGTTGCATCTTGTATTCCCATGTCATCCATGATATATAAGCTTGTGCATTTCCTTAGCAAATTTGTTGTGATCTTTCTTGATTGCATATTCATACATCATGATCTTATTGCCTACCATCAATTGCATGACCACATCACATTGAGCACCCATTACCATATTCATGCTACTAATAAACCGTCTCACTATGACATCATTTTGCACCATGGTTGCATTGATCATGTTCTTGCTTTTGGTCCCATGAATGTTGTGCATACATTTCCATATCTTTTGGATAAGCTTCATGCACCTTGTCATGATCAATATTGTTGCACAGACACATGTTTACTTTATGGACACTTTGTGTGCGCTAACCATTGTATTTCCAAGTGTACTTCGTGTTTGCTCATTTTGCACGTACCACATACCGGAGACACCTTGGAGAACTTGGATTGTGCCATGCCTTCAACTCCGTCCAACTACAAGTCCGTCCACGACAACCGTTTCCATGGTGATGAGGATCACGATATGAGGTCGGA
>NC_041386.1:325002855-325188110 GCF_002162155.2 Triticum dicoccoides
TAGCATCCCACGTTCATCCCCATGTACACTCCGACTACTCTCCAAGCCCCAAGGATACATAAGATGAGACCTCGACTATACACCATTGGACACAAGGTGAACACGCTCCTCTTCGAACTTTCACTTTCCACATGTGAGACATGGCTACTACCTCAAACTTGTGTGCTATGCATGTCCAGGAACCAAGAGGAAGCCCATGGACCAGAAGGCGAGGACGCCAAGTGTGAGGAACACGAAGAAGGGCTACGGAAGAAGCTCCAGCCACCAGACGACCGGCCGGGACCGGACGTCCGACGCTTGAAGACCCACCGGACGACCGGCCCGGACCAAATGACCGGCGATCCTGCACCCGAGCCAAATGAGCGGATGTCCGACAAGTCCCGGACATCCGACACACTCCAGCGTTCGGATGTCCGACCGCCCCTGGAAATTCGGCGCCACCTCAACCGAGCCGAAACGCCGGACGTCCGACAAGTACCGGACGACCAGACCCTCGCGAGCCACCGGACGTCCGGTACCTTTCGGACGACCGGCGCCTGTCTATGCACAGAGATCGGGCCCGAGGCCCATGTACCCCTTCACTTCGCCCCCATTTGCTCTAAGACTATAAGCAGACCTTCTCCACCTCCTAGTTAGGGTTGGCGTTGGTTTAGCTCATATTTAGAGATAGAGCATTGCTCGTCCACATCGGATCTACTCCATGAGAGAGACCGCGGCCCCCTCTTCGGAGAAGATCCCTTTGGATTCAAGACCTCCTTGCGTAGAAGGTCATCAAGACCCCCTCTTGGGCGGCCCCATCAATACCTCCTCACGGAGAAGACCGGTTACCTCTTGTATCGTCCGTTGTTGACTTTGGATCTTGTATCTTCCTTTGTGTTCATGGATCTTGTGCATTTGTGATCATCGTTGTTGGTTTGAGTGTTCTCTTGTGTTCCCCTCGTGATTTTCCCCTCTGAGGGAGTCCTGGATTAGGGGGTCTCCGGACAGCCGGACTATATCCATTGGTCGGACTGTTGGACTATGAAGATACAAGATTGAAGACTTCTTCCCGTGTCCGGATGGGACTTTCCTTAGCGTGGAAGGCAAGCTTGGCAAGACGGATATGTGGATCTCCTCCCTTGTAACCGACTCTGTGTAACCCTAGCCCCCTCCGGTGTCTATATAAACCGGAGGGTTTACTCCGTAGGACAATAGACAATCATACCATAGGCTAGCTTCTAGGGTTTAGCCTCTACGATCTCTTGGTAGATCAACTCTTGTAATACTCATATCACCAATATCAATCAAGCAGGATGTAGGGTATTACCTCCATCAAGAAGGCCCGTACCTGGGTAAACATCGTGTCCCCTGCCTCCTGTTATCATCCGCCTTAGACGCACAGTTCGGGACCCCCTACCCGAGATCCACTAGTTTTGACACCGACATTTGTGCTTTCATTGAGAGTTCTACTGTGCCGTCACCGTAAGGCTCGATGGCCCCTTCGATCATCGGTAACGATGTGGTCCAGGGTGAGGTTTTCCTCCCCGGACAGATCTTCGTATTCGGCGGCTTCGCACTATGGGCCCATTCGCTTGGCCATCTAGAGCAGATCAAGAGCTACACCCCTGGCCATCAGGTCAGGTTCGGAAACTTAAACTACACTGCCGACATCTGCCGAGACTTGATCTTCGACGGATTCCAGCCCATGTCAGGTGCGCCGCACAATCACGACGAGCATGACGTAACTCTGTCGTCGGACAGTGTTCGAGAGATCGCATCTGCAACTACTCCGGCCTTCAATCCGGAGCAAATTGCGCCATCCGAGGACAGAGGGATGGACCCCGCCATGGAGGCCGCACTCTCAGTGGCGATGGAGCCGGATACTGACTTCACCACTTATGAGAGCCGTGTTGCCGAACCACTAGATTCGTCTCTGGCCACGGACTCCGAGACGCATGCATCCGTGCCTATCGAATCCGATTGGGAGCCGATCATGGAGTTCACCTTCACCGATAACTTTCAGCACTCGCCTTTCGGTGATGTGCTAAATTCATTAAGGTCTATCTCCTTGTCAGGAGAACCTTGGCCGAACTATGTCCGGCTAGAATGGGATGCGGACGACGAAGAAATTCGGTGCTCACCCACCACCCACTTAGTAGCCACTGTCGATGATTTAACCGACATGCTTGACTTCAACTCCGAAGACATCGACAGTATGGACGACGATGCAGGAGATGAACAGGAACCACCGCCCACAGGGCGCTGGACCGCCACCTCCTCATATGATATATACATGGTGGACACCCCCAAAGAAGGCAATGGCGATGAGACAACGGAGGATGACCCCTCTAAGAAGCAACCCAAGCGCCGACGTCAGTGACGCCGCTCTAAGTCCTTCCATAGCAAACGTAGTGATACCGGCACAAGAGACAATAACACTCCGGATAGTGCCGAAGATGACAACAATCCCCCCAACATGATTTAGAGCGGGAGGGTGAACCAGCTATCCCTCCAGAGCGGGCAGCAGATGGAGACTCGGAGGAGGACAATTACATGCCTCTCTCCGAAGACGAGGTGAGCCTCGGCGACGAAGAATTTATCGTGCCTGAGGATCCCGTCGAATAGGAGCGCTTCAAGCGCCGGCTTATAGCCACAGCAAATAGCTTGAATAAAAAGCAACAACAGCTTCGAGCTGATCAAGATTTGCTAGCAGACAGATGGACCGAAGTCCTTGCGGCCGAGGAATACGAAATCGAGCGCCCAGCCAAGAGTTATCCAAAGCACAAGTTGCTACCTCACCTCGAGGAAGAAGCATTGAAACCCGCATCACAAGCGTACGATGCGGCTGACGGACCACCTCGTGGCCAAGACAGAAAGGCATTTCATCCAGAAGTCAAGCCCGCACCCCGCCGCCAATCAAACAAAAATACCAAGGCCCGGGGCAACACGCGCGACCTGCGAGACATATTGGAAAAAAGGCAAAACATGCAAGATCGATCTACGGATCATGGGGGCCGCCCCAATACCCAACAATGATCTTCACGCCGGATACACTAAAAGGAAATTTGGACAAGTCGAACATGGCAGACAAGACTCGTATGAACCGCATCATGATATAGCCCGGCATAGAGGCGCCGCACACCCCTTTTGCTTCACTGATGAAGTAATGGATCATGAACTCCCAGAAGGGTTTAAACCCATAAACATCGAATCATACGATGGTACTACAGACCCCGCGGTATGGAGAGAAGACTTCTTCCTCCACATTCACATGTCCCGCGGGGATGACCTACATGCCATCAAGTATCTCCCGCTAAAACTCAAAGGGCCAGCTCGGCATTGGCTCAATAGCTTGCTGGCAAACTCCATCGGAAGTTGGGAGAACCTGGCAGAGGCATTCCTGGACAATTTCCATGGTACTTATGTGCGACCGCCGGACGCTGACGATTTAAGTCATATAACTCAGCAGCCAGGGGAATCGGCCACGAAATTCTAGACCCGGTTCCTAACCAAGAAGAACCAAATTGTCGATTGTCCGGATGCAGAAGCCTTAGCGGCGTTTAAGCATAATATCCGTGACGAATGGCTCGCCCAGCACCTCGGCCAAGAGAAGCCAAAATCCATGGTAGCCCTCACGACACTTATGACCCGATTTTGTGCGGGCGAAGATAGTTGGTTGGCTCATAGTACCAATACAACAAGTAAACCTGGCATATCAGAAGCCAGGGATAGCAATGGCAAATCACGACGCAACAAACACAAGCGCCGCAAATATGGTGAAAACGCCAAAAATACGGTAGTTAATGTTGGGTTCATGGGCTCAAAGTCCGGTCAGCGGAAAGGGCCACCCAAAAATACAAATCCGGGTCTATCCAGTATATACTGCATACTCGCTCGCCAATGCCAAATTCATGGCACCCCAGAAACGCCACCCACCCATACCAACAGAGAATGCTGGTTCTTCAAATAAGCCGGCAAGGCAGGCGCCAAAGACGAAGAGGGGTCTCAAAGCGATGATAGCGACAAAGAGCCCAGATCACCGAACACAGGAGGGCAAAAGAAATCCCCCCATATTCAATCGGTGAATGTGGTAAATACCACCCAAATTGCCAACTTGGACCAGATACGCACCCTTAGGGATGGCGGCTCAACGGAACTAGCCGTCCCACAATATAAGCTAGGGCCAGTCACCTTCAACCGCATGGATCGTCCGGTTAACGCCAATCAAGGCAATCCAGCCACACTAATCCTCGACCCAATAGTAGACGGATTCCACCTCACTCGAGTCCTTATGGACGGAGGTAGCAGTTTAAATCTGCTTTACCAGGACACTATGCGCAAGATGGGCATCGATCATTCAGTGATCAAGCCCACTAAAGCCACTTTTAGAGGCATCATACCAGGTATGGAGGTTAGCTGTACAGGCTCCATTGCCCTCGAGGTAATCTTCGGATCACTAGAAAATTACCGTATCGGAGAGTTCATCTTCGAAATCGCCCCTTCCCGTAGTGACTATCAAGCACTGCTAGGGTGAACCGCGTTCGCTTGATTCAACGCAGTGCCACATTATGCCTACTGTAAGCTCAAAATTCCTGGTGCACGCGGCGTCATCACGGTTCATGGCAAGGCCGAACCTTCCTTCGGCACCAACAAATACATCACTGCCTTAGCAACAGAAACAACGAGCAGCACCTTGCAGCCGAACCTCGAGTCGACGCCCAGGCTCCCGGACACCGTCAAGGGGCTCTGAACTACTTCGCGAAAGGATACCCCGGCTCATCTAGAGCTCAACAAAAACACTCCGGTGAAGGCCATGACAGGCCGAACTCAGCGGTTCAACCGCCCTCCGGCACGCAAACATTTCTTATATTTCCTTCGCAGGTTCACCTTTGCACCGACTAGGACGGACTCCACGGAGAAAGCTTGAACGTGTCAGGGGATCCTTAGACATTCCCTGCAGTGAACGTCCGGCTATAATACGGATCCGCACTCAACCTCTTCCCCCTGGTCACAGCAGGTTCTGCTATCACAACTCCTTTTTTTATCACATTACTTGTACCCACACGCATAGACTTATTATTCAAATACAACATGTGGATTTATATGACGTTTACCTGCTGATTATTTCTTATCAAAATCATTTCGTCAAGTGGCATTCGTACACAGCGATATGCCTTAAATATGCCAGGGGCTTCGTTTTTCCCGTAACACGGCAATAAAAGTCCGAACACCTTCATGGAAGTTCGGCACCCCGAACCTATAGCATTATATGCATCAGCTCCGAATCGTGTCTTGGGTCAATCTCCCATGTTTTGGTACTAATGCGGTTGTGTCCCGATTCTTCCGGATGAGCACCTCAGTAGAGAAAGCTGAAAACTGGCTGTCATGATACGGCGAGAGCTGGTCAGCTGTTCGAGCGGTCACAAAATCTTTAAGGATTTCTCCCGCATAATGCCATAACCAATGCAGCGTGCGATGGATCGACTTTTTCTCTGATCAGGTGCTTATAGAGCCCCTTGTACGGTCTTCCGAACACAAGGGGCTGCGCCGACCATACTAAAGCTCCCATGGCTAAGTGAGAGTGACAAAGCCCTATAGTCCGATTGCCTGGTTCGTTGTGCTGAGCACCTCCTTCGGAGGACCCAAAACTGGGATAAAGAGTGCTCAGGTTTATCCCGAACACCCCCGTACTTCTCACTTGGGGACAGAAGCCAACGACTGGCCAACTCTTAGTTTTAACATAAAAATGACCGCGCAGGAGGGTGAAATTTTATATAACAGGCGACATATAAACGACCTTGTTCAAAGATTACAAAGGACAACATGATCGACTTTAATGGAAACATAATGTCCTTGGTGCATAGCTCTGCTGCAAGGTAGGATCCTTTCAGGACACTCTTATAATATAATTCGGGCTTGCGGTGCTCCTTCCCCTCTGGTGGTCCCTCGGTCACTAGCTTTTCGGCATCCATCTTCGCCCAGTGCACCTTTGCGAGGGCGAAGGCCATTCACGCTCCTTCTATACAGACCGACCGCTTGATGACGTCAAGTCGAGGGCAAGCGCTTACAAGCCGCCTCATGAGCCTGAGGTAGCTGCTTGGAATCGGCTCGACAGGCCATAGCTGGATAACCATATCTTTCAAGGCTAGTTCCACCGCCATATGCAGTTCGATCAGCTGTTTCAGATGATTGGAAAAAGGCACCGGGTAATTCGGCGCCAAATACTACGACCAAAAGAGCTTATCGGCGGTGTTCCTTCCTTAGACTCGGTAGAATTGAGCAGCATCTGATATGCAGTGAGGCAGCTCGACAAATACACGTGAGAAGTCCGGATTCACAATCAGAAACATAGTTTAAGTACTTGCTTTACATGGGAAAAGCCTTACCCGCCGCGATCTTCCTCGCCTCTTGGATCCCCTGCAGGGCGCTTTGGGTTTCCCCCCGGGCACCGCTCGTTGCTTGACGTACCTTGGTGAGTTCAGACTCTTTCTCCGTTAAACGCTGCTCCAAGGTCTCGCATTTACTTACGGCCTCTTCCAGCTCCTGCTCAACTTTAATAACTCTGGCCTCGTGTTTCTCACGAAGAGTCCGCTCCGTGGCCGCCTTTTCCTCGGCCTCGGCAATGGCCCTTTCAAGGGCCTCGACTTTGGTCATAACCAATAGCACAAATTATGCGGCTTATTTCATACTAAACATTTATTTCACAATAAATGCGCGCGACGCTTGTGCATACCTTGTTTATCCCTCAACTGCATTTTCAATTGGCCAATTTATTCTATGGCCCACTCCAGGCTTTGATTCAGTCCAGAGATCTCCGCAGTACGAGAGGCAGCAGCCGCTACAGCCATCTGCTTGAAACAGAAGAGAAATCAATATCATTCAATGAGTCTTCCTGTGATCATCAATGCGATCCCCTGTCCGGTTCTTTCTTTCACCGAACAGTGTATCAGGGGCTACTATCTATACTATGACACTCTTCGGCAACTTATAAAACATACCTCAAAGCCTCTTATAAGGCTGATATAGGCTTCATTCAGTCCACTCTCAGTTGACTCAATCTTCTTAATCACCGCACCCATAAGGGCACGGTGTTCGTCAACGATGGAGGCATCTCGTAACGCCACCAACAAAGCATCCAACACCTCTGGATGGACAGAGGTCGCCGGCGGAACAGGCATGCCCCCTCCAGCCAAAGGAGGTTGTCTTCTTGATCCTAGAGCCGTATAGGCCTCTGGAATCGCATCCGGTGGGGAGCCGAACTCAGGATCGCCACCGCCGTCAGACCCCATGGGAATCTTTTCCCCCACGTGTCTGGCCCCTGTGGTTTGACCTCCAGGCGCCACCTTCACGCTTTCTTCCTTTCCTCCTTGGCCGTGGTCATTCTGGGACGAAGCCTCGGTGGTACGCACCTGTTTGGAGGAAGGGGCCTTTGGGGCCATCCCGCTCTCCATAGCATTTGAGCTCAGCAGGTCCTCTGATGAGGATTGATTGGTATGGGACCTCACCGAACTACCAAAAAATATGGCTTAAGGTTAAAATACTAAGCCTGGACGCTTAAACGTACTCGGGTTTTATATACTTACGAGTTCACCAGGGGCTGGGCCCTGGGATCCCATGCCAGGCCGCTGTCGGCGGCGGTAGTGGACTCCTTCGGAAGAGAATCCCTTCCCCTTTTGGGTAGTTCGGCCTCCAAGGGTGCGGAGGCCGTCCTCTTTCTTCTTCCCCCCACAGGGATTCATCTTCCTCCTCCTTTTCATCCTCTTCGGAGGCGGAATGGGCATCAGAGCCTTCAGGTATTGTGTTCGAAGTGCCGCGACGACGAAGGCCGCCCCGGGTCTTTTTGGCCTCCTTCTGGGCCGTCTTCTTCGGCACCTTGTAAGGCACCGGGACCAGCATCTTCGTCAGAAGTGGGATGGTCGGGCCTTCGGGCAGCGGGGCCGGACAATGGATCCACTCTACCTTCTTCGTCCAGCTCTTGGAGAGTTGAATAAACACGCGTTAAGCGCTTCCTTTGGGTCATGCGGACATAGAAGTTTGATAAACTCACCGAACTTGCAGGGCGAGACAGTTGGTACCCGCGGTCTTCGGCGGAGTCCGGCCATGATTTGCTGGACTTGAAAAGAACCTTCCAAATGTCCTTGTGCGAGGAGCCGAAGAACCCTCGCAAGGTTTGGTGCCTGGCCGGATCGAATTCCCACAGATTGCAAGTCCGGTGTTGACAAGGCAGTATCCGGCGGACTAACATCACCTGGACTACGTTGACAAGTTCAATGTTCTTATCTCCCATATCTTTAACGCGCGTCTGGAGCACCGACAGTTCGTCGGACGAGGACCAGTCTAGGCCTTTCTTGACCCAGGATGTATGCCGTAGAGGGGCGTCAGATCGAAACTCGAGCGATGCGGCCCATTCCTTGCCGCACGGCTAAGTGATGTAAAACCACTGTTGTTGTCACTCCTTGACAGAATCATTGAAGGTTCCCGTTGGACATATGACGTTGGGCATCTTGCTCACCATAGGACCCCCACACTCGGCGTGCTCGCCGCCCACTACCTCGGGCTTCACATTAAAAACCTTTAGCCATAAACCAAAGTGCGGCGAAATGCAGAGGAAAGCCTCGCAGACAATAATGAATGTCGATATGTTGAGGAAGGAATTAGGGGAAAGATCATGAAGATCCATCCCATAATAGTACATGGTGCCACGAACGAAGGGTGGAGGGGAAACCCTAGCCCGTGGACAAAGCGAGGAAGAAATACAACCCTCTCGTGGGGTTCCGGAGTGGGGAAGATCTGTCTCGCCGTCGGGAGACATGGCTGATTTTCTTGGCCAGATACCCGGCCTCCCGAAGCTTTTTGATATCCTTCTCTCGGACAGCAGAGGCCATCCATTTGCCTCCTACTCCGGATCCGGGCATCTTTGGAAGAGCTTTCATGGGCAGAGAAGGTGAACGCTTGGGCGTTGGAGCCTGAGTAGAAGGGAATGAATCGGGAAGAAGGCGTGGGTGAAAAGAGTGAACCCTTGTCCCTTTATAAGGGCAGAAGACAGGGTGTGCCTCCCCCACTCACCTTATAAAACCTCTTATTCCCCAAGCGCCGTAATTTATGGCACGGTTGGGTTACCCACATCCGTATTGACGAGAATCCCATGATAGGGGGACACGATCTCTGCTTTGACAAGACATGTCAAGAAAATCGCCTCACGATATGTGCAGTGCTGGTTGAGAAAAAAGGTTCGAATACTGATCAGGCCATGACATGATGTAATGTTGCTAAATGTGTCAGCAGATTAGATTTGTGGAAATATTATTCTCTCTACGGTGGTATGTGGAACTTATTTTGCAGAGCCGGACACAATCCTCGTGTTCAAGATCTTCTATGCAGTATTCGAATGAAGAACCCGCCTTGCAATGCCGAAGACAAATCTGCGCGTCGGACTCATCGTCATTGAAGCCTGGTTCAGGGGCTATTGAGGGTGTCCTGGATTAGGGGGTCTCCGGACAGCCGGACTATTGGACTATGAAGATACGAGATTGAAGACTTCGTCCCGTGTCCAGATGGGACTTTCCTTGGCGTGGAAGGCAAGCTTGGCATTACGGATATGTGGATCTCCTCCCTTGTAACCGACTCTGTGTAACCCTGGCCCCCTCCGGTGTCTATATAAACCAGAGGGTTTAGTCCGTAGGACAACAGACAATCATACCATAGGCTCTACGATCTCGTGGTAGATCAACTCTTGTAATACGCGTATCATCAATATCAATCAAGCAGGACGTAGGGTATTACCTCCATCAAGAGGGCCCGAACCAGGGTAAACATCGTGTCCCCTGCCTCTTGTTACCATCCACCTTAGACGCACAGTTCGGGACCCCCTACTTGAGATCCGCCGGTTTTGACACCGACACCCTTGTTTCCCTCCTGATGTTCTTCGTGTTCATCACGGGATCCTCTCCTTTCATGAAAGATCTGCCCATAGGGTTCCTACCCTACATCATCTTGGTATCATGAACCACAGTGATCACGATTTCGGAGCCTCCGCTCATTGTTTTCTAGCTTGATTTTGTTGTATTCCATAGAAAGGAATCACGTGGTCGATGTCGAGATCATAGTAGCTCGTGGAAGTCGCGGACTTGAGCTTGGGGAGCTTCTCTTGAGGTGCTTGTGGGTGAAGATGCCGTATGTCCATAGGCGAAGATGCCTTGAAGTCGCTTGGCGAAGATACCAAGGGAGATGGTGAAGTCGTTGAGCGGTTGTTGGTGTTGAGCTCTTGACCTTCACGTCCTTGTTGGTGATGGTGTCGATGCCGATGTGACCTTGCCGGAGATGGTAGCTTGGAAGCATGTGTACTTGAGCATCTTCTCGAAGATGAGGAAGATCGCTTGATGAGGGCTTTGATCTCCTCCATTTGAGCTTGCATCTTGGCGTCGGTAGATTTATTCACAAGACTCGAGTAGAGGTGAATAGGAAATTAGATAAACAATACCAAGTTGCCTTTTCCCAAAGTTGAGGATGTATCCTGTTTCACTCAATGTGAGATGAAAGAATAGTGGGATTGGTACCGGACTTGTTCACTCACACCTACAAACTAAAGCTTATGGAGTAGCTCGGTGAGGATAGTGGCACAAAAAATTTAATGTAAAATGTTAGCAAGAGTCAATAAATTTGAAAGAGATTCACAAATTCACAGGTGAAACAAGTAGACCAATAGCAATATGTGGTACACGAAAACACACACACAAATAGATAAATGGGGCCGTGCAACCAAGGAATGAGCACAAAATGTGGAATCCACGGAAAAGGCTCGTGTTGCACAACTCAAGAGAGACGCTAGCATGATTGCTCTATAGGAGGATACGACACTTGTGCACAACCTATGATATTCAAAATGTATCGACTTTCTATCCCAAGTATGCTATGTATGATGTTCCGGTGGTATGATCCAAGATGATCGGATATGACAATCTTATATGCAATGTGGTATGATGCTATGGCACTTGCTTACAGTCTTCTTTGCTCTTTATCTTTTGCTTAAAAGCTTATTATTATTATTATTATTTTGTATGGCCACAATGCGGAATGCACAAACCAAGATAGCAATTGTATATATGCGGGAACAAACTTGAGGCACACGAGATGATATGATACCAATATGATATGGTATGTATGTAATGTATGGTGTAGATCACTAATGTGCACAAGTAATGTTGCCGGCAATACTCAAATGGCTAGTCCCGATAGGCAAGTGATGCAAAATGGGCTAGGGGTTATCAATGCAATGGCAAGGGAATATACAATGGAGGGATACCACGATACCAAGATGATATGGAGGTTACCGTCCTTGTCAATGATGAGAGCGGTGATCTTGACGGAGATACCAAGATGATGGAGACTCGTCCCTAAGTAGCCGAAATACCTTAGGAAACGGGAAAACCGCGAACTCAAAATCTCAAATGTGAAATGGTGGTAGCAGGAATGCGGTGGTGGTGTTGCGGAAGCTCAATGGGATTGCGGAAGTGCAATGATGGGTTATGTGAGTAGGCAATGCAGAAGTGGAGGGTAAGTTGGTAGACAATACACGGTGTCGGAGTTGGAAGCACGGTCCCTAAGTAGCCGAAAGACCTTAGGAGACACAACTCACAACACAAACAAAATTGGGTTAAGTTGGGGCGGCAGAAGTGTATGGTGGGTAAGCCTATGCGGAAGTGGTGGTGGTGGTTGATGAGGAAGCAACCGTCCCTAAGTATCCTAGACACCTTAGGAGACTGAAATCACTCCTCAAGAAACCACTAATGTGATGGGGAACAAAATTGGTTAGGTTGCGGAAGTCGGTGATGGTGTAGCAGATGATGTGGTGGAAGCCCTAGGAAAAGATCCCAAAGTTCCAAAAAATTGATGGAGTCAAAAGATTATGGTAGTAGTTTTGGGAAGGGGGATGTCAAGAGCTTCACAACAAGCTAACGAACGTCAAAATCGGAGTTCGGGTGAATTAGTTATGGCCGAAACAAGATTTCAGCGAAATCAGTTTTTACAGGTTACGGACATCCCGAAAAGGTTGGATGTCCGGGGGCCAGACGTCTGGTCGGGCTCGGAAATCCGTAAATTCGGCTCATGTTAGGGGTTCCGGATGTCTGGAAAAGGTCGGATGTCCGGTCGTTCTAGGGGCTCTGGTCGTCCGTAAACTATCGGTCGTCAGGTGTATCGGGGTCAACGCTAAATGCGAGATCCGGGGAACGACTTTGGGCGGTATTTGGGGATTTTTTGGTCAAAATTGATGAGATTTCGTGGGTGAAAGATGGGGAAACTTGGGGAAATGCTAGATCCACTTGAAACCAAGCAAATCCATGGATCAAATCCAACAAAACTTCGTCAAACCAACAAATCACAAAAAAATTGGGGCTATTTTTTGGGAAATTTCCGAATTAGGGACAAAAACTATGCTAGAAACACAACGGGGAGGCTCCGAAATCATGATCAACGTGGCTTTGATACCAAGATGATGTAGGGTGGAACCTTATGTGGCCGATCTTTCACGAAAGGAGCGGATCCCAACTAAGAACACGAAGAACACGGGGAAGAACAGAGGTAAATCACAAGGGGAGACACTCAAGAACAAGTCCAATCACACATCCACTAGACAATCAAACACACAAGATCCACAAGGTACATGAACAACAAAGGGAAAGATACAAGGTAAGGTTCATCTCTACGAGGAGGTCTTGAATCCATGAGGGGATCTTCCCGTGACGGGTCTTCAATCCAAGGTGGATCTTCTCCGAAGAGGGGACGCAGTCTCTCTCGTGGAGTAGATCCATAATGGATGAGCAAAGCTCTATCTCTAAATGAGCTACTACTTTGCTAACCCTAGAAAGCAGGTGGAGGTGGTCTATTTATAGTCTTAGCCACGAAGGGGTAAGTGGGAGAGGGGTACAAGGCCAAAGGCCTGCGGCTACGCACAGGCAGGTACCAGATGACCGGTGGCGGTCGGACGTCCGGTGGCTCAGGACGGTCCGGACGTCCGGCACGCGTGGGATGTCCGTTGATTCTTCTCGGGTGTAGTGGTACCAGTCGTCCGGTCGGCGCCGGTCGTCCGGGCACTGGGACTCGTTGGACGTCCGACCGCTGTAGATCTCCTGGCTAGTCTTGGCATGGTCGCGTCAGACGTCTGGTGGACGTCGGTCATCCGGGCGATGTAGAGTGTTGGACGTCCGGTGGCTACCGGTCGTCCGATCGCTGTAGACACCACAACTCCTTCTTCCATCTTCGCTTCCACGCTTCCCTCGCGGATGGTGTAGTTGTACACTTGCGTTCACACTCCTCCTCGTCGTCCATCCGTTCCAACAATACCTATGCATGCACACGAGTGGAGTGTCACGTAGTATACCATCCTCGAAGGGGTCAAGTGAGCACGTGTAAAGGAGATGATTCACCTTTGTGTATGTGAAGTAGATGTCGCACGTGTCACTTGCCGAATGGACTCTTGACATGGTGATGTCCGTAGGATGCTCCGCATCAGTATGGTTGGTGGAGTCACTCAAATGGCTCTCAACCTCCCATAGGATGTGTGGTATACTCTCTAGTTTGGGGCTAGTGGTGGTCACACTCATCCTCTCATAGGAAATGCACTGAATGTCACATATGGTGGAGTCACTCATATCACTCGTGGGGTGGTGGCTCTCCTCACATGGCAATTGTTGCATCTCGTCACATGTCGGTGTCGGAGAGATGCTGGTGCAAATGTCTCCATGCTCAATCATGTCGTTGTCATAGCCGTGGATGAAGGCCGAAGATGGAACATCATCACTCTCCTCCAAGACCAAAGATAAGCTCTCATGTGCTGTCTCGTAGCTTGAGTCGGAGTATGAGTCCAATATGGGCGCCGTCTGCATGTTGTTAAAGAGCTTCATGCTCGTCGCCGTGGTCGAAGGGGATGGCCCTAGCTTGACCTTCTTGTCGTCGTCTTGTTGTTGGAGGCCCATAAGATGTGGCACCTCATAGCTCGTCTCCATGATGGAAGGGAATTTCCCATGCTCAGCTATCTGCCTTGAGGGGCTTCGGAAGATGGAAGTGTCGCCCTCACCCATGGGTGGTCGCCTCAACGTAGGCGAAATCATGGGAAGTAGGCGATGATGCCGTACGTCCATAGGCAAAGACGCCTTGATAGCACTTGGCGAAGATGCCGAAGTGGTTGTTGTAGTCATAGCACCGTCTTGGTTTTGGTCGTTGTCGCTGTCAAAACCAGCGGATCTCGGGTAGGGGGTCTGTAACGCCCCGGACACACCCGCTGGTGGTCGTTACTCCTGGCGGGATCTAGACTGGCCCCACAGATCAATACTAGTCTTTTCTGTGCACTTTGTCCTCACTCGTGCGCACCCGGGAGAAACTTCCCGGTCGGTCACCCATCCTAACACTACTCCAAGCTGAGCACGCTTAACTTTGGAGTTCTGTCCGAATGGGCTCCCGGAAAAGAAGGTATTCCTTATTGATATGAGTAGTCTATCACCCCTAATAAGCCAGGCCATCACATACACCCCCACTCAGAGGAACCGACGTCCTCGTCGGGCCACAGGAACGTTTCCTCTTGGCACATACGTCTGTGCATCCAGTCCGGTACATGTACCATGCCGTGTGCCACGACGGGTCACAAACGTCATGAACAACATGACCGCGCACCTGTCCGCAACCATCCGTGTAACCGCGAGGGTCGGCTCTGATACCAACTTGTAACGCCCCAGACACACCCGCCGGTGCTCGTTACTCCTGGCAGGATCTAGACTGGCCCCACAGATCAATACTAGTCTTTTCTGTGCACTTTGTCCTCACTCGTGCGCACCCGGGAGCAACTTCCCGGTCGGTCACCCATCCTGACACTACTCCAAGCTGAGCACGCTTAACTTTGGAGTTCTGTCCGAATGGGCTCCCGGAAAAGAAGGAATTCCTTATTGATATGAGTAGTCTATCACCCCTAATAAGCCAGGCCATCACAGGGTCCCGAACTGTGCGTCTAAGGCGGATGGTAACAGGAGGCAGGGGACACGATGTTTTACCCAGGTTCGGGCCCTCTTGATGGAGGTAAAACCCTACGTCCTGCTTGATTTATTCTTGATGATATGGGTATTATGTCACATCCCTAGTTCTGGCCTGACCTATGCTTGCTTCCATCTGTGCATCATGTTTAAATTTTTGAAACTTGAACTGAGGAATTCAGAAGCCTCAAAACCCTAAATAAAAGAAGGGCAAAAACCCTAAAATCTCATTCATTGTTCCAAAATGCTCTTCTTAGATGTTTAATATTTTTGGCAAGGGTTTTGATCCAAACCAAAAATAATGAACATTTTAAAAGGATTTATTTTTGGGACTTTGAATTTAAATCATTAGCTATTTGAATTTGAATTATATTCATATAACTAGAATATAATTTCAAATACCCCTGAAATATTTTATGAGCTTTTGGAAAAGTCCATCTAGCAAAATAAAAATATTCAGAGGAGTTTTTGGCATTGTTTGAATTATTTTAAATTCAAAACAGTGGCAAAATAAATTAATAAAACAAACAGAACAGAAAAGGTAAAAAGAGCAGAAGCCTACCTGGGCCACCTACCTGCAGCCCCCCCAGCGCCCCACCTGGCCCAGCAATGCGGCTGAGGCCCAGCCCGGCTCCCCACCATCTTCAACCTCTGCCAGTAGGCAGAGGCGTGTCGACGCGCCCGCACGCGAGGGCCACGCCACCAGGCTGCCTGCCTGTGTCCGAGGACAGCGCGACGCCGCGAATCCCATTCTCGGTGTCGTCCCAGTCCGTCCGACTCGCTCACTCGATCCCCTGTTCTCTCCCCCGCCCTCCAGTCCCTTCCTCGAGCGCAACCGAACATAGCCGTCGCCGCCGCCGACGAGCACCATAGCCATCGTGCACCCTAGGCCTCGCCCCGTGTCCAGCTGCTGAGAGAAGGTCGTCCTCATCTGCGCGCTCAAGATCAGAAGCCCGGGGCGCACTGTATCGCCTTCAGCATCATCATCTTCCTCGCCGGCAACCATGGATCCCCGCCGTCGATTCGCGCCAAAGAGGGCCTCCCCGAGCCGTCCGAGCTGCACAACGACTCCGCTGTGAGGACTCCTTCTATTTCCCCCTCCTTTTCTGCTCGTTCCCGTGCCGTAGCCGCCATCCCCGCAAGCACCGAGCTCCGGCCATCGCCATTGCCGGCGAACCTCGCGTCCTGGAGCTCTTCCGCTCGCTCCAGTAGCTCCCGCGTGCTCTCCAGGTCCCCAGGGTCCCGACGCGCTCCTCTGCTCTCTGGCTAACGCGCTGCAGCCACCGCGCCGTGCTGGCCCGAGCTCCGGCCGCCGCCTCGGGCTCCACTCCGGCGAACCCCGGCCACCCCCGCACCTTCCGTTGGTCCCCCTAGATGCGCACGGGCACGGGCTACCTCCTGGTGCCCTTGGCGCGTCGATCCGTCGTCTCTGGCGCAACTCCGGTGAGCCACCGCCGCGTCTGGTCGTTGCCGGCGGCTAGACGCCGGTGGATTAGCCCCGGTTGACCAGGGATTTGACCCCCCTGGGTCACTGACGTGTGGGCCCGTCCCCTGCTAATTTTTGGTTAAGTTAATAACTAATTTTAATTAAGCCACTGACTCACTGACATGCGGGCCCCGCCCGGCTAACCAAGTTAGTTAGGGTTAATTTTAATTAGGTTAGTTAGTCCAGACACTGGCACGCAGGGCCCACAGGTCAGTTTGACCTGGACGGCGCCCGTTGACCTGCTGAGGTGAGCATGAGGTCATGCTGACGCAATAATTCCTTTCTGGAATTAAAATAAATTAGGAAATGATTTATAAATTCCAGAAAATAGCTAAAACTTCAATAATTCATAGAAATTCAACCGTAACTCCAAATGAAATAATTTATATATGAAAAATTATCAGAAAAATTCAAGGAATCCATCTGTACCATTTCCATGCATGTTAGAACAACTTATCACTACTGTTTAGGACAATTCAATTAAATGGCATTTAAATAATCACATGTGGAGTTTGAATTTGAACCTAGGGTTCAAACCAACTCCATTTAACTTGCTGCTAGTTGCATTAGCTCAAATCACATCATATTGCCATGTCACATTCATGCATCATATTGTTGCATCGCATTGATTGTGATCTTTCTTGTTTGCCGGTATTTGTCCCCTCTCGGTAGATGATGTTCCGATGATGTGATCGTTGACACTGATGAAGACTCAATGTTATCTTCAGAAGTGCCAGGCAAGCAAAACCCCCTTGTTCATTCCGATAAAATCCCACTCTCTCGCTCCTGCTCTCTTTTACTGCATTAGGACAACAACGACATATTTGTTACTTGCTGCGGTAGCTGAACCCCTTTATCCTTTGCATGACCTGTCATTGCCACAGTAAATAGATGAAACTCACTAGCATGAGTAGGAGTTGTTTGAGCCCTGTTATGCCTACTCATTCATGCTTGTTTGTCATGCCTGCTACTACTTAGAGTTGAGTCAGGTCTGATTCATCGGGGATGAATCAGAGGCGTGTGAACATGTCCTACTGTGTGTGAGCTAAGTGTGTGAACACGATTTGGTAAAGGTAGCGGTGAGAGGCCATGTAGGAGTACATGGTGGGTTGTCTCATTGCAACCGTCCTCAGGAACTGAGTTCTGTGTTTGTGATCCATGACCAGCTACTACCACACATTGGAATGCTTAAGTGCCCCTCTCGACTTATTAATCAACTTGATCTCTGTCCAGGAGTTGCAACTAGTTTCTGGTGTTTGTAGGTAGTGTTAGTAGTCTACCAAGTGGCACCCGGTACAGGTGGGCTTGGGACAGACTAGGCACAGTGGCCCGGTGTACCAAGTGGCACCCGGTTGGTGGGCTTGGGAACCCTGCACACATCGTTTGGGGCCGTAAGCGACGCCCCGGCCGGATCTCCTTGCGGATGGAACCCGAATAGGCGATAAACCTGGACTAGAGACTTGTTCGGTTAGTCAGGTCGTGGCCGACTCCCTCGCCCGGCTTCCGCTTGAAGGTTGCCGAGGTACATGACGTGTACAGGGCGATAAGTGGCGAAAGCGTGTGTGAAGAAGTACACCCCTGTAGGGTTATCATTATCTATTTGAATAGCCGGATTCCTCGGATATGGAAACGTGGACCCCTTGTACAGTTCATAGACAAGTGAAAGTGGATACTCTAAAATACGCAAGATAAGCGTGAGTGCTATGGATGGCGTTCTCGTAGGGAGACGGGAGTGGATCCATAGTGGTGTATTGATATGGTGAATATGTGGACTCGTGTGCGCCACCTCAAAAGAGTTACTTGTAGTCGTAGTTCAGGATAGCCACCGAGTCAAAGCTGGCTTGCTGCAGTTAAACTCCACCACTCCTTAGTTGATAATGATGCATATGTAGATAGATCTGATGTAAGTCTTGCTGGGTACATTTGTACTCACGTTTGCCTATTTTATGTTTTGCAGAGAGACTTCAGTCTCGCTAGTAGTACCGTGTGGACTTTGACGTTTAGCTTGTTACCTCAGCTACGATCTTGTGCCCTCGGCAGGATCTGGTAGATAGTCAGGCTTCTCAGCCTTTTTCATTTCTAGATGTCTGTACTCAGACATGTTAAGCTTCCGCATGTGCTTGATTTGTATGCTCTGAATTTTGGGTCATGAGACCCATGCTTGTAATATCTCGCTCCTCGGAGCCTATTGAATAAACTACTTGAGTCGTAGAGTCATTTTGTGATGCCATGTTGTATTTGCACATATCGAGCATATTGTGTGTATGTTATTGAAATGCTTGGTATGTGTGGGATCTGACTACCTAGTTGTCTATCCTTAGTAGCCTCTCTTACCGGGAAATGTCTCCTAGTGTTTCCACTGAGCCATGGTAGCTTGCTACTGCTCCGGAACACTTAGGCTGGCCGGCATGTGTCCTTCTTCGTTCCTGTGTCTGTCCCTTCGGGGAAATGTCACGCGATGAATACCGGAGTCCTGTTAGCCCGCTACACCCCGGTTCACCGGAGTCCTGCTAGCCCAGTGCTACAGCCTGGATTCACTCGCTGATGACCGACACGTTCGATGCTGGGTCATGGATGCCTGTCCCTGTAAGTTAGTGCCACTTTGGGTTCACGACTAGTCATGTCAGCCCGGGTTCTTTGTCATATGGATGCTAGCGACACTATCATATACGTGAGCCAAAAGGCGCAAATGGTCCCGGGCCAGGTAAGGTGGCACCCGTGGGAATACCGTGCGTGAGGCCGCAAAGTGATATGATGTGTTACATGCTAGATCGGTGTGGCATTGAGTCGGGGTCCTGACAGCGTTGGTATCAGAGCTTGACTGCCTGTAGGATTACCATGCCAAACTGGTCGAAGTTGAGTCTAGAAATTCTTTAGTTATATAAGGGAATTGATTGTGGGATGGAATGTAAGGCTCTTTTTACTCCTTATACCTCATGGCCTTCTGATCTGAGTCATCATCTTCTTTTCTACGGGGATTAAGAACTAGGCTATCTCTTCTTTCTATCAGGATCACGTGTTACTAATCCGTAGACTTATAAGATTGTTGGATTCAAGCCTCTGCTCAGTTCCTATGACTTCTGTATGTTAACTATTGATCTCGAAACCTTGATACTGTGCTTCTGGGTGGTTATGCCACCATTTTTGTGAATGTCTCAAGTCTTTTCTGAGCATTTACAGCCGTTACGCTGTCCGAGTCATCCCAGGTTTCCAAAGAGTCTGATGCATTTGCAAATCCTTTTCCTCTGGTTTCAATGTCTTTTTAGGCCAGGTTAATCACACAAATTGTTGAGTTGAGGTACTCTACTGCCTCGACATTTATGTGGGAGTTGTTATTATGACCCTAGTTGTCTTAGGGGATCATCTAGTAATTTAGCCATGATTTGTGTCTCAGTGTGAAGATTCTGGCCTTTACTCTCGAAAGCATCCCGTGATGCCACTTAGTAGTAGGTATTCTATTCCTGGGTTCTTGAACCCGAGATTCACTCTACTTACATCATGTTGATAGTAATTGCTAGCTTCCTTAGGTTATTAGTAACCTTTGCGATAGTCCTTGAAGTCCGTGGTATCGTCTTCTTCCAAATACCATGAACTACTTATGGCAGAAGTTCCTCGTTGAACTGAACAATCACAACCAGAGTGCTCTTGATGAGTTCTCCATTATATATTGTGACACTGCCAGTTCTACTTTTTTGCATGGGTTATTCGGAAGAAACTTGTTGAACTTGGTTCGACATACTAATCTATGCATCCACAACTCAGAAAGTTATAAGTTCCTTTGAGTTGTCCCTCTCTTTAGTTGTCTTCTGACCTCGGCTGTCAATTGATAGTCAGGACTGGTTATGCATTCGTGTTATCGATGCCTATTACCCTTGTGGTCCGCCAGGCCATTCTATTTCAGAATGAATAGGAGAAACAAACTCCAGAACCTCATCCATATCTAGGATTGGGTCAAAGCAATTGTATTCCGCAGATCAAAATGCCAATCCAGCTTCTGGTCTGTTCTACCTTGGAGTATTACCATCTTTATATCGGGATTGTTATAGGAATTGCACACCATCCTATGAACTCTTGGTACAATGATACTTCTTGCCATCATTGTTCATTCCTCGGTTCCTGTGTTATCGTAACCGGAATGCCGACAAGTGAATCGTGGTGTGTGAAATCAATACTGCTAGCAACTCCATTGCTTGGTAGTTAAATGGACGATAACCTCATTCTTAGCGTGTTGGTTATTGAATCATCCTTCTAAGACTGATCGTGCTACCTAGTCCTTATTTCGGTGCACCCTTCGATTGATGAGTTAGGATAGTGCCAATCCTTGCTTATTTGATCATATCGTCTTGCCCTCAAAAGCGAGATTGTTCTCGAGCCTAGTAACATACCGGTGGTTCGTGATTTTCCTAATATCTTCTCGGAAATATTACCAGGTTGTTCCTTGACCGTTATGTTGAGCTCGTGATCAAGTTGGTTTCTTATGAACCACCTTCTCTCCAAGAATCGGTGTTAGATATCCCTGAGCTAGTTGGTTAAGCTGGAGAACAACTTGGAGAGTTGGAAGATAAAAGCTTGCCTAACTTAGTTCATTTTCCAAAAGGGATATCTGGTGTTTGTGTGAGTTGAAGAAAGATGATATCTTCAGCGATTGGTCCCTGTGATCAGTTATTGGACCTATTGCCTTATAAAAACTTTGATTTGAGTATGGGTTATCGTCAAATCAAGTCCGAATCAACGATATTCGTAATGTTGTCTTACTCGTGGTTGTTCCTCGAGCATACACCATTATATCTTTCGGGTCTGACCAATACTACCACCGTGTTCACATGATGGCGGAAGTCCAGTGATATGGAAATTCCGATGAGTTACTGTTGAGCCCATCAGCAGCATTTTGTCTCCCCCATGATTCATGTTGAACATCAACCTAGTGTTGGAAACTTTGTAAGCAATGCCTTCGTGTTCCGTTCGTGAAGCCTATGCTTGGATGGAAGAAGTGACTTCCTCTAATTCATGTGCATTTGGTGCAAGTGGCCGCCATGGGTTTGAGAAAGGTTTGTTTTGTTTCCTCTGGAATCGTCCCAAGTCAGTCATGCATGTGCAAAGTATACTATGGTTTGGTAGATTAATTACCTCCACTCCATGTGTGTTCCGTAGCACCCCAAGCCATTGACTGATTTGTTCAGGGAAAGGAGTTAAGTGTTAATCCATGGTAATGCACAAGACTCTGATATCCCCGATGATGGTTCCCTACCAGAACTCGGTAGTGTTTTATTGTAAGACTACCATGTGATCATGTTTTTCTGGGACAGCGTGCTCACATGTGTGTAGCAGAACCAGCTCATGTTTTGGAGCTTGCTATCATAGTTCATTTCCTGAGAATCTCGCAACGTCATCTCGTCGAATTGTGTTGCAAACTTTCTTTTTCTTCCTAGACTCGATGAGTCTGGAATATCCTGACACCAACCAGATCTGAATCTCAGGCAGTTATGATGGTTGGAACATTTCCCAAGAACTATAATATTGGTCCCTCGATAACCGGTACGGTGGATGTCGTGGCCAACACACGCAGCCGGAAGACCTATTATTGTAGTATCTTGATTGAGGAAGTTGGCCATCTTCCCATAGGGATTTCGTAGGATTTACTCCCTAGTTGCCCTATGGATTTCTGTGTTCCGAAGTCCGACCTTTTTACTTGATGTTCTAGATATCTAACCATATCAATAAATGGATTACACTAGCACATCAAGGAGAACATTAGAAGCGGAGTGCTAAATGTCTCTCGGTCGATCATCCAGATTTTCTTTCCTTGGCATTGCTAGGGTGAAATCTGAGAAAGTGTTATCTTCCTTTGCATCTGCATCATCCATCATCATTCATCATGGTAGTAAGTTGTGTTGCCAGGATCCTTGACACGGATATTGGTAAAACCTTGATGATTGTGGGAATGCTCAAGTTCTTGAGAGCACGCACAAGCGCTACGTGTTATCATCGGCTCTAACTGGGATTCCTCTCAGTTTCCTCGGCAATGCTATGACCTTTTCAAACAGTGAATCCACTCTCTATTGTTGGGTTCTTCCCTAGTTACCAGAATCATTCCCAGCATTTGCATTTTGTTCCTAGCTTGCACCGCCAATGTGCCATTCTACCATGGGTCTCTTCCATTTCCGGTGGTAAGCAAATTCATCCATTACGTTGTCTTCAACAAGGTAATCCACATCATCCAAGTTCGAGTATGCCATTCTACCGAACCCCTCTAAATGATCGATTATGATTTGCCTTAAGCTGGTATAAAGAGTTTCAATGATCTCTGAATCAAAGGTAATTCTTTTTGCCACTTAAGGGGATATCTCCACAAGTCACCTTCCCTAAGGTGCCCCGTTATGGTATCGTGGCAACTCAACTCCTCGCTACGTTAACAATCATTTACCACCTTCTTAAGTGTGGAATTATTGTCCATCTAGTGAACCTTCGTCATCCGTTTCTTTCCACCCCTCTTGATGTGTATCTCGTGTCTCAACCCGAGAGATGTGTCAATGTCTCATCCCATGAGTTGATCCTGAGTTGTTCGATCTTCGAGAAGATCGACCCTTCTAGAGTCTCCTTCTTCCCTCCATGTCATGTTGGCAGGATTTCTCAGAGCAAGACTTCAAGACAATGATGGTGATCGAATCAACGTTCCTATGAAGTGCAACCTGGATCGTGAAGATTGTGCTAGTTTGCGTTCCCCATCGTCTTACCCTACACTTGAATCTCGGGTCGAGATTCTTGTGTAGTGGGGGTGAGTTGTCACATCCCTAGTTCTGACCTGACCTATGCTTGCTTCCATCTGTGCATCATGTTTAAATTTTTGAAACTTGAACTGAGGAATTCAGAAGCCTCAAAACCCTAAATAAAAGAAGGGCAAAAACCCTAAAATCTCATTCATTGTTCCAAAATGCTCTTCTTAGATGTTTAATATTTTTGGCAAGGGTTTTGATCCAAACCAAAAATAATGAACATTTTAAAAGGATTTATTTTTGGGACTTTGAATTTAAATCATTAGCTATTTGAATTTGAATTATATTCATATAACTACAATATAATTTCAAATACCCCTGAAATATTTTATGAGCTTTTGGAAAAGTCCATCTAGCAAAATAAAAATATTCAGAGGAGTTTTTGGCATTGTTTGAATTATTTTAAATTCAAAACAGTGGCAAAATAAATTAATAAAACAAATAGAACAGAAAAGGTAAAAAGAGCAGAAGCCTACCTGGGCCACCTACCTGCAGCCCCCCCAGCGCCCCACCTGGCCCAGCAATGCGGCTGAGGGCCAGCCCAGCTCCCCACCGTCTTCAACCTCTGCCAGTAGGCAGAGGCGTGTCGACGCGCCCGCACGCGAGCGCCACGCCACCAGGCTGCCAGCCTGTGTCCGAGGACAGCGCGACGCCGCGAATCCCCTTCTCGGTGTCGTCCCAGTCCGTCCGACTCGCTCACTCGATCCCCTGTTCTCTCCCCCGCCCTCCAGTCCCTTCCTCGAGCGCAACCGAACATAGCCGTCGCCGCCGACGATGAGCACCGTAGCCATCGTGCACCCTAGGCCTCGCCCCGGGTCCAGCTGCTGAGAGAAGGTCGTCCTCATCTGCGCGCTCAAGATCAGAAGCCCGGGGCGCACTGTATTGCCGTCAGCATCATCGTCTTCCTCGCCGACAACCATGGATCCCCGCCGTCGATTCGCGCCAAAGAGGGCCTCCCCGAGCCGTCCGAGCTGCTCAACGACTCCGCTGTGAGGACTCCCTCGTTTTCCCCCTCCTTTTCTGCTCGTTCCCGTGCCGTAGCCGCCATGCCCGCAAGCACCGAGCTCCGGCCATCGCCATTGCCGGCGAACCTCGCGTCCCGGAGCTCTTCTGCTCGCTCCAGTAGCTCCCGCGTGCTCTCCAGGTCCCCAGGGTCCCGACGCGCTCCTCTGCTCTCTGGCTAACGCGCTGCAGCCACCGCGCCGTGCTGGCCCGAGCTCCGGCCGCCGCCTCGGGCTCCACTCCGGCGAACCCCGGCCACCCCCGCACCTCCCGTTAGTACCCCTAGATGCGCACGGGCACGGGCTACCTCCTGGTGCCCTTGGCGCGTCGATCCGTCGTCTCTGGCGCAACTCTGGCGAGCCACCGCCGCGTCTGGTCGTTGCCGGCGGCTAGACGCCGGTGGATTAGCCCCGGTTGACCAGGGATTTGACCCCCCTGGGTCACTGACGTGTGGGCCCGTCCCCTGCTAATTTTTGGTTAAGTTAATAACTAATTTTAATTAAGCCACTGACTCACTGACATGCGGGCCCCGCCCGGCTAACCAAGTTAGTTAGGGTTAATTTTAATTAGGTTAGTTAGTCCAGACACTGACACGCAGGGCCCACAGGTCAGTTTGACCTGGACGGCGCCCGTTGACCTGCTGAGGTCAGCATGAGGTCATGCTGACGCAATAATTCCTTTCTGGAATTAAAATAAATTAGGAAATGATTTATAAATTCCAGAAAATAGCTAAAACTTCAATAATTCATAGAAATTCAACCGTAACTCCAAATGAAATAATTTATATATGAAAAATTATCAGAAAAATTCAAGGAATCCATCTGTACCATTTCCATGCATGTTAGAACAACTTATCACTACTGTTTAGGACAATTCAATTAAATGGCATTTAAATAATCACATGTGGAGTTTGAATTTGAACCTAGGGTTCAAACCAACTCCATTTAACTTGCTGCTAGTTGCATTAGCTCAAATCACATCATATTGCCATGTCACATTCATGCATCATATTGTTGCATCGCATTGATTGTGATCTTTCTTGTTTGCCGGTATTTGTCCCCTCTCGGTAGACGATGTTCCGATGATGTGATCGTTGACACTGATGAAGACTCAATGTTATCTTCAGAAGTGCCAGGCAAGCAAAACCCCCTTGTTCATTCCGATAAAATCCCACTCTCTCGCTCCTGCTCTCTTTTACTGCATTAGGACAACAACGACATATTTGTTACTTGCTGCGGTAGCTGAACCCCTTTATCCTTTGCATGACCTGTCATTGCCACAGTAAATAGATGAAACCCACTAGCATGAGTAGGAGTTGTTTGAGCCCTGTTGTGCCTACTCATTCATGCTTGTTTGTCATGCCTGCTACTACTTAGAGTTGAGTCAGGTCTGATTCATCGGGGATGAATTAGAGGCGTGTGAACATGTCCTACTGTGTGTGAGCTAAGTGTGTGAACACGATTGGGTAAAGGTAGCGGTGAGAGGCCATGTAGGAGTACATGGTGGGTTGTCTCATTGCAACCGTCCTCAGGAACTGAGTTCTGTGTTTGTGATCCATGACCAGCTACTACCACACATTGGAATGCTTAAGTGCCCCTCTCGACTTATTAATCAACTTGATCTCTGTCCAGGAGTTGCAACTAGTTTCTGGTGTTTGTAGGTAGTGTTAGTAGTCTACCAAGTGGCACCCGGTACAGGTGGGCTTGGGACAGACTAGGCACAGTGGCCCGGTGTACCAAGTGGCACCTGGTTGGTGGGCTTGGGAACCCTGCACACATCGTTTGGGGCCGTAAGCGACACCCCGACCAGATCTCCTTGCGGATGGAACCCGAATAGGCGATAAACCTGGACTAGAGACTTGTTCGGTTAGTCAGGTCATGGCCGACTCCCTCGCCCGGCTTCCGCTTGAAGGTTGCCGAGGTACATGACGTGTACATGGCGATAAGTGGCGAAAGCGTGTGTGAAGAAGTACACCCCTGCAGGGTTATCATTATCTATTCGAATAGCCAGATTCCTCGGATATGGAAACGTGGACCCCTTGTACAGTTCATAGACAAGTGAAAGTGGATACTCTAGAATACGCAAGATAAGTGTGAGTGCTATGGATGGCGTTCTCGTAGGGAGACGGGAGTGGATCCATAGTGGTGTATTGATATGGTGAATATGTGGACTCATGTGCGCCACCTCAAAAGAGTTACTTGCAGTCGTAGTTCAGGATAGCCACCGAGTCAAAGCTGGCTTGCTGCAGTTAAACTCCACCACCCCTTAGTTGATAATGATGCATATGTAGATAGATCTGATGTAAGTCTTGCTGGGTACATTTGTACTCACGTTTGCCTATTTTATGTTTTGCAGAGAGACTTCAGTCTCGCTAGTAGTACCGTGTGGACTTCGACGTTTAGCTTGTTACCTCAGCTACGATCTTGTGCCCTCGGCAGGATCTGGTAGATAGTCAGGCTTCTCAGCCTTTTTCATTTCTAGATGTCTGTACTCAGACATGTTAAGCTTCCGCATGTGCTTGATTTGTATGCTCTGAATGTTGGGTCATGAGACCCATGCTTGTAATATCTCGCTCCTCGGAGCCTATTGAATAAACTACTTGAGTCGTAGAGTCATTTTGTGATGCCATGTTGTATTTGCACATATCGAGCATATTGTGTGTATGTTATTGAAATGCTTGGTATGTGTGGGATCTGACTACCTAGTTGTCTATCCTTAGTAGCCTCTCTTACCGGGAAATGTCTCCTAGTGTTTCCACTGAGCCATGGTAGCTTGCTACTGCTCCGGAACACTTAGGCTGGCCGGCATGTGTCCTTCTTCGTTCCTGTGTCTGTCCCTTCGGGGAAATGTCACGCGATGAATACCGGAGTCCTGTTAGCCCGCTACAGCCCGGTTCACCGGAGTCCTGCTAGCCCAGTGCTACAGCCTGGATTCACTCGCTGATGACCGACACGTTCGATGCTGGGTCATGGATGCCTGTCCCTGTAAGTTAGTGCCACTTTGGGTTCACGACTAGTCATGTCAGCCCGGGTTCTTTGTCATATGGATGCTAGCGACACTATCATATACGTGAGCCAAAAGGCGCAAACGGTCCCGGGCCAGGTAAGGTGGCACCCGTGGGAATACCGTGCGTGAGGCCGCAAAGTGATATGATGTGTTACATGCTAGATCGGTGTGGCATTGAGTCGGGGTCCTGACATATTACAAGAGTTGATCTACCACGATATCGGAGAGGCTAAACCCTAGAAGCTAGCCTATGGTATGATTGTATGTTGTCCTACGGACTAAAACCCTCCGGTTTATATAGACACCAGAGGGGGCTAGGGTTACACAAGGTCGGTTACAAAGGAGGAGATATACATATCCGTATTGCCTAAGCTTGCCTTCCACGCCAAGTAGAGTCCCATCCGGACACGAGACAAAGTATTCGATCTTGTATCTTCATAGTCCAACAGTCCGGCCAAAGGATATAATCCGGCTGTCCGGAGACCCCCTAATCCAGGACTCCCTCAGTAGCCCCCGAACCAGGCTTCAATGACGATGAGTACGGCGCGCAGTGTTGTCCTCGACATTACAAGGCAGGTTCTTCTCCAATTTTCAAGTGTTCGTAAGCAGTGTCCGGCTCCATAAATGTTGAACCTCTTGGCTTCTGTGCCCAATAAGGGCTTTCTCCCACGCGTCGAATGAATCCGAGGCGCCAGGGCGCTTTTACATTTGCCGCCCTAGCCAGATAAATAAATTGTCTATTAAAGGGATGGGGATTCTTAGATCCAATCATTACCATCCTCCCCCAGTGAGAATCCATCAGAGCGCACTTCGGAAGGATCCATTCCAGCATGGCTGACCTCCGCAGCTCCTCCTCCCGCCCCCGTAGCCCTAAGCCCGGTGATTGGGAGAGGTGTTCAGTCCCGCACAGTCGATTAGTCGAACAGTAGACTAAGGGATTTCTCCCTCCGGCGTATATGGTGCCCGTTCGAGCCGGGCTTGCCACCTACAATGGCGGGGAGCAAGCGGAGAGCTTTCCCTGTCCCTCCATGGGGGAATGGGTTTGCCTTGTTCCTTATTTACTAAGGGGACTCGGATTTCCAATTCATCCGTTCCTCCGCGGGCTCCTAGAGTTCTACGGCCTCCAATTACACAATCTCACCCCTGCCTCCATTCTACATATCGCCGGCTATGTTGCTCTCTGCGAGTTGTTCCTGGGCTGCGAGGCTCACTTCAAGCTATGGAAAAGGCTATTTTGCCTCGTCCCTCGCATACAGAGGAGATCACTTTATCAAGTGGGCGGAGCTGAAATATGGCGCATCACCGATACCGGATACCTGTCCGGTACCCCGAAGAAGTCGTCCGAAGACTGGCCTTCAGAATGGTTTTATATGGAGGATGTTCCCCTTCCGGACCCTGTTCGGCGGGGTCTTCCTGAGTTCGGCAATGCTCCTCTAAAGAAGCGCCGAAGTTGGTGCCCACGGAGCCCCCAGGCGGAAGACAACAGAGAAGTCCTCTATCTGATGAACCGGATCAAAGCACTGGCTCAATTAGGATTGACAATAATCGAAGTTATGTCGATTTGCATAATGCGGGGAGTGCAACCACTTCAATACCGTGGGCACCCCTTATGGTGTTATAACAGGGCGGATGACGCCACCCACTACGGGCATAAGGGTCCAGACAATGTTGTTGCTTTAGCGAAAATTTTGTCCGAATTGTTCAAGGGTGAGGAAGAGGAGTTCACCCGCATCAAGCCACGGGATGGATTCTCCATGTGCAATCCTCCAAGCTGGGTAAGTTATATCTCCCTGCTCCCATTTTTCCCGCATTCTTTGTCATAAGTATTCACCTTGCCACTTCGCGGCAGGAACTGCGAAAAGCCATAAAGGAGGTCAGCAGCCCTTCTCCACAACCAGAGGACCCTGACCGGGCCCTCGACTCCGGACTTGAAGAAGATTCGGTTATATTCGTGGAGCTGATAGACCAGCAGTTCTATTAGTTAAGCTACGACGATGCCATGGTGGCCATTACGGCCGACTATCCCGGACTACTCCCTGCATTGCAAGTAAGAAAAACCAAAAATCCCAACTCCAAAACTAGGATCCCCACCCACCATATACACATGGCATCTTTTATAGGGAAGGCATTCGGGACGCCCTGCCGAACCCGCAGCAACTTGCCAACAAGAGGCACCGAGGCCGGGTAGGCCAAAAAGGAAGGCGGTTAGGATGGAGATGCCTGCGCAAAGGTATAAGAAAAACCCCGCTCCGTGGTTGTCGTCTTTCTCAAAATGTAATGACCCCTACTTTTCTTTAACAGAAAAAATGCTCGCCGGAATATGTCCGGCGATGTTGCCAATCACGCTTCCACCAGTCGGGCGCCAGGACCGGACATGGAGGCAAAAGATGATATGGGGCAGGCGCCGGATAATCCCCCTACAGAGGATGCAGATAGATTATCCGCTACAAACTCATAAGTGGAAAGCGCCATGAATCATAGGCGCCGCCAGGCCATACTCCATGACGCTTGTTTCTCACCAGAGGCGTTTGACGCCTTCAATTCTGGAGAGGCGTACCTCCGTGCTGCTCAAGATGGTCTAGCCAGAGCCACGGATTAGTATGTAAAGGATGTACGGGTGAGTAAATCTGACGATTTATATCTATCAGTAGCCCCTGAGACTTGAAACAGTTAGCAGAACTGATTTAAGGATCATCTTTATTGTGCGGGTTCTTACAGAGAAGAATACTAGGCTGTCACAGGAGATGGAGGAATGCAAGACCCAACTACTGGCTGCTGTGGCCACATTGCAGGAATCGAAAAAGTCACCTGCTGGTAACATTTACTTTAAAGAATGATGGTTACCATGTAACGTGCGGCATGGCTGCAGATCTAATAACAGATGTTGCAGATGAATCCGGAGAGAATCCAGAGGACCAGCATGTTATGCGACAGCTAGAGGCTGGCAAACGCGTGCTGACTGAGGTTAGGCGGGAGAAAAACAATCTCCAAGATGCCAATATTAAGCTGAGCGTGCAACTAAAAGATGTTTGTGGTCAGCTTGCAGACTCCGAGAAGGAGAATAAGCGGCTTCGGCGCGGCATTTTCAGTAAGTGCTTGAACGAATCCTTTTAAAGGAGTTCGGCGAAGAAGCCGACTAACATCATTATGTCTGTAGGTATGCTGACGGGTCGTCCCGCCGAGGAAATGCCCGGGTCTGCGGGTGATCTTCTGTCCGAGTTGTCACATCTGCAAGAACAAGTTCGGCAGGTGATGTAGGGTGTTGCCTAGGCCTTGTGGCTGTTCGTCTCCCTACTAGAGGGCATTGCCAAGCTTGCGGAGAAGCTCAAGGGAGCACGGTGGCGCTTCCGATTATGGAAGATATCAGCCTGCCGACAGGGTGCCAGAGAAGCCTAGGCCATGGTGAAGACGCGCTATACCAAGGCAGACCCAAATCACATGGCCGAGGTCAGACCTGTGGGGCCCGATGGAAAAGAGATCCCCGTTAGCTTAGTTTATGGGCAAGTAGAATTAGCCGCAAAGTATTCTCAACAGGATTGTAAGCTAGACCGCTTGTTGGATGGTATAGAAGAGGAATTTAGTTAGTCTGCATGACTATGTAATTAAAGTGACATGTATAATGCCTTCTAGCCGGATTGTAGATCATTTGTCGTTGCGGACCTTTTCGCTTCAACCTCCGAGCCCAATAGTCCAGAGTGTATCCGAATACCCGCTCAGTTATATAAGAAGCGGGGTATGCGTGGAGACCAGGCGTAGGGGTCATTAGTGCTTTATCAGACAAGTGCCCAACTAGTTATGTTATATTACATGGGTAGTAAGAAACATCTTCCAGGGAGAATAGTTCCGTTAAGGGTTCCTTTCCCTGGGCAAGCATGCCCTAAAGTGCATGTCCGTACTGCGATAGGAAACGCAGGAAAAACCTCTGGGGGTAGATATGGACAATAAATAAAAATCATCTTTTGTTCACCGACCGAATATTCCCTTAAGAATGCTAGCTTTCGGCTTCACCCAGTCTGAGGAACACATCCGGCTGAGCCGGCAGTAACAATCACAGAGGTGCTCCCCTTATGCCCTAGCCGAATTAACGGGAATGTAGGGCATAAATACAAGAGCCAGGCAACCTAGCTTGGCCAAAACTTAAGTCATATCGATGCATGTAATGGTGAAAAAAGGTACATGAGGAAGTATAACACATGTGTGGGGAATGATGCCCAGATAAATAATTTAAGCTTTTGTGAAAGAAGCCCCCAGGTATGAAGAGTGCGGCTAGTGCATCTGTAATGTGCAAGTGAGGCACAGGGTGACCCTTGAAGGCCTAGAGAAATAATAAAAGAAAGAAAGAAAGAGAAACAAGACAGATAATGTATATGCAGAAAATGGACAAAGGGAGGGGACTAACATAGAGTCCGGTGCTAGGCGTAGAATCTTCGGAGCCTGGCCACGTTCCATGGGTTCGGCTCGAGTCGACTAGTCGATGCATCCCGCAGTCGGTACACTCCACCAGTTAGAACTTGGTCAATAATGAAGGGGCCTTCCCATTTGGGCTCGAGCTTGTTCTTTTTCTTATCTGGCAGACGTAGAACTAGGTCACCAACGTTATAAGTTTTGGCCCGTACTTCTCTGCTTTGGTATCTGCGAGCTTGTTGCTGATAAAATGCGGAACGGGCTTTGGCTATGTCGCGCTCCCCCTCCAGGGTGTCTTGCTGATCGAGCTCAGCTTCTCTTTCTTCGTACATGCGCACTCGAGGTGAGTCATGAATTATGTCACAGGGCAAGACTGCCTCTGCGCTGTACACCATAAAGAAGGGTGTATATCCGGTACTACGATTCGGCATGGTCCGCAGCCCCCAGAGTATGGAGTCGAGCTCCTCTACCCAGTGCGTGTTAGACTTCGTTAAGGAGCACACTAATCTGGGTTTAATGCCGCTCATTATAAGACCGTGTGCTCGCTCGACTTGACCGTTGGTTTGTGGGTGATAGACTGAAGCATAATCGAGCTTGATGCCCATTTTGCTGCACCAGAGTTTTACCTCGTCGGCCATGAAGTTCGTGCCATTATCAGTGATGATGTTGTGGGGGATACCATAATGGTGTACAACCCCGGATATGAAGTCTATCACCGGTCCGGATTCGGCTGTTTTAACAGGTTTGGCCTCTATCCATTTGGTGAATTTATCCACCATGACCAATAAGTATTTTTTCTTGTGGGTTCCCCCTTTAAGGGGTCCAACCATGTCAAGCCCCCAGACCGCAAAGGGCCATGTAATGGGGATTGTTTGGAGGGCGGTGGGTGGCATGTGTCTTTGATTTGGAAAGAGCTGGCAACCGGCGCAGCGTTGGACCAAGTCCTGTGCATCGGTCCGGGCCGTTGGCCAATAGAATCATGTACGGAAGGCCTTGCTTACAAGAGCCCCGGCTGCGGCGTGATGACCGCCGAGTCCGGCGTGAATTTCTGCCAAAAGATTCCGCCCTTCCTCTTCGGAGATGCACCATTGAAGGACTCCGGTAGTGCTTTTGTTTGTACAATTCTCCCTCATGGACCCTATAGGCCTTGGATAACCGCACTATGCAGCGTGCCTCATTTTGGTCCTCCGGAAGTACCTGTCTAGTTAGGTAGGCCAGGAATGGTTCTGTCCACGGGGCAATAATGGCCATTATTTCGTGGGCTGAAGGTGTCATTTCGGTGGCAGAGCCTCCAATTGTGTCAGAGAGTTCGGTATCGGGTATTTTGGCCGGGTCCGGACTGTTGTTACCGGTGTCCCCTTCCCAAACTATCGATGGCTTGAACAACCTTTCCAAAAATATGTTGGGGGGGAGGCGCATCACGTTTTGCGCCGATGCAGGCGAGGATATCCGCCGCCTGATTGTTTTCCCGAGCCACATGGTGAAATTGAAGCCCCTCGAACCGAGCTAACATTTTTAGGACGGCGTTTTGATAGGCCGCCATTTCGGATCCTTGGCATCAAAGTCTCCATTTATTTGGGATATTGCGAGGTTTGAATCCCCACGCACCTCCAGGCGTTGAATGCCCATGGAGACTGCCATCTGAAGACCATGCAACAGAGCTTCGTATTCGGCTGCATTGTTGGAGTCTGTATACAATATTTGCAATACATACTGAATGGTATCTCCGGTTGGGGACGTCAGGACGACGCCAGCCCCTAGACCAGCCAGCATTTTAGAACCGTCGAAGTGCATGATCCAATTGGAGTATGTCCCGTACTCTTTAGGGAGTTTGGCCTCCGTCCATTCGGCGACGAAGTCGGCCAATAGTTGCGACTTAATGACTCGTCGAGGTTTGTATGTTATGTTGAACAGGAGGAGCTCAATGGCCCATTTGGCAATCCGGCCCGTAGCGTCGTGGTTGTTTATAATATCATTAAGTGGCACTTCCGAGGCTACTGTAATCGAACACTCTTGAAAGTAGTGTCGCAGCTTCCGCGATGCCATGAATACCGCATATGCTATCTTTTGGTAATGCGGGTACCGTGATTTGCATGGAGTGAGGACAGCGGATACATAGTATACTGGATTTTGAAGAGGAATTTATGTCCGTCCGCTTCCCGTTCGACAATGGGCACCGCGCTTACAACTTGATGAGTTGCCGCAATGTACAACAGCATTGGTTCGCCGATATTTGGCGCGGCCAGGATTGGGTTGGTTGCCAAGATGGCCGTTATTTCTTCCAATCCGGCTGTGGCCGCGTCCATCCACTCAAAGTGTTCGGTGCACCGAAGGAGGCGATAAAGGGGTAAAGCCTTTTCTCCTAAGCGGGAGATAAAGCAGCTTAGAGCTGCCATGCATCCAGTTAACTTCTGGATTTGTTTGAGGTCTGTTGGGGTAGCCAACTGTGACAAAGCTCGGATTTTGGCCGGATTAGCTTCAATACCTCTACTGGAGACAATGAAACCTAGGAGCTTTCCGGCTGGTATGCCGAAAACGCATTTTTCCGGATTGAGCTTGATGTCGTATGTTCGGAGGTTGTCGAATGTGAGCCTCAAGTCGTCTATCAAAGAGTCGATGTGTTTGGTTTTAACGACCACATCGTCTACATATGCCTCTACTGTTTTGCCGATTTGTTTCTCCAGACATGTCTGAATCATGCGCTGATATGTTGCGTCGGCGTTTTTGAGCCCAAAAGGCATTGTGTTAAAACAGAAGTGACCGTATGGTGTGATGAATGCCGTTGCGGCTTGGTCGGACTCCGCCATCTTGATTTGGTGGTAACTGGAGTATGCGTTGAGGAAACACAATGACTCGTGTCCTGCGGTAGCATCAATGATTTGATCGATGCGTGGGAGGGGGAAGGGATCCTTTGGGCAAGCTTTATTGAGGTCTTTGAAATCGACACAAAGGCGCCAGGATTTGTCCTTCTTTGGTACCATCACCAGGTTTGCTAGCCAGTCCGGGTGTTTTATTTCTCTGATGAATCCGGCCTCCAATAACTTGGCTAGTTCCTCTCCCATGGCCTGTCTCTTAGGTTCGTAGAAACGCTGAAGAGCTTGCTTGACCGGCTTGAATCCCTTTAGGATATTGAGGCTATGCTCGGCTAGCCTGCGTGGGATTCCTGGCATGTCTGAGGGATGCCAGGCGAATATGTCCCAGTTCTCGCGCAGGAACTCTCGTAGAGGGTGTTATCCGATAATCCTGGCCCGCTGCCTGACTCTAAGTTTAGGGATTGGATGTTGTCCTCCCGCGAACGGGCGTCAGGCTTGGAGCGCTTGGGAATCCGGACATAGTTGGTCCTCAAGATAGAGGAAAGGTCGCCGCATTGTTCCTCCACCACTGCGATATGATGGGTGACCGGTGGAGAGTTAATCTCCCTTTGATCAGGTTTAAGCCCAATCCGATCATAGTCCATAGCAACTCCCAAGGCGGCGATGCGATCTAAGAGCTTGTTTAAGGAGGCGAGCTCCATTGGATCCATCTGTTCGGCGAGTGCCAATTTGACGTGGAGGCTGTTTTCGATGACCTGAGAAGTCATCGTCAGCGCGGCGGCCGAATAGGCGGTCATGATGAAACCGCCTAGCCGGAGAGTTTAGCCGTCAGCCAAAGCTCCCCCAACAGTAGTACCGTGTTTAAAGACGAGATGAGACATCCTTCCTTCTGGCGACGGCACAGAGGAACTCTCAATGAAAGCACCAATGTCGGTGTAAAAACCGGCGGATCTCGGGTAGGGGGTCCCGAACTATGCGTCTAAGGCGGATGGTAACAGGAGGCAGGGGACACGATGTTTTACCCAGGTTTGGGCCCTCTTGATGGAGGTAAAACCCTATGTCCTGCTTGATTTATTCTTGATGATATGGGTATTACAAGAGTTGATCTACCACGAGATCGGAGAGGCTAAACCCTAGAAGCTAGCCTATGGTATGATTATATGTTGTCCTACGGACTAAAATCCTTCGGTTTATATTGACACCGGAGGGGGCTAGGGTTACACAAGGTCGGTTACAAAGGAGGAGATATACATATCCGTATTGCCTAAGCTTGCCTTCCACGCCAAGTAGAGTCCCATCCGGACACAAGACGAAGTCTTCAATGTTGTATCTTCATAGTCCAATAGTCCGGCCAAAGGATATAATCTGGCTGTCCGGAGACCCCCTAATCTAGGACTCCCTGAGTCCTCTCGCGGTCTTCTTTTGTGCTCTTGAAGCTTGGCCTTGGCGTGAAGTAGGGCTTGTTGGGACTTGTGCATTTGCGCTTGTGGAGCATCTTCATGATGATGGTGTCGTTGTCGTGCTTGAGCTCGTAGTAGATGCCGTTCGTCGTCGTGGTGCATATGTTGCTTGGAGGTGACTTGCCCTTCATGACGATGTGGATATGAACGTGATGTTGGTTGCCATGGAGATGTGGACGTGGACGACTTGCACTTGCATAATTTTTCCACTCCGAAGACTTGTGACTTGAACATCGCCGCCTTGAGGATGATGAAGGGGAAGAACGGTTGATCAACAAGGTCCGAATCTCCTCCATCCTTGCATCTCGCTCCTCCTTTTGTGCGAAAAGCTTGTTGTCGATGTAGTCCCTTTTTCTCTCTTCGGAGTGGTGGTTGTCAATGGAGAGGTTCTCGATGCGCTCCCTTAATCTTGATTGTGCGCCTTGCATTTGTCATTGTAGATCGAAGATTGACGCTTTGGTGATGTAGTTGTTCACGCCGTCGTTGTTGTCGAAGACTAGAGATGAAATGCCTTGCCTATCCATCAGGAGACTCGAGCCAATATGAGTGGGAGAAAGATAAGAACTTATACCAAATGTACCTTGACCGAAGTTGAAGATGGATCAATGATCACTCAATGATGTAACAAGGAAATAGCACAATTGGTACCAATTCTTGTCAATTTCTCACACCTACAAAATAAGGCTTATGGTGGAGCTCGGTGAGGATAGTGGCACAAAAATTTGATGCAAAATGTTAGGAAGAGTCAATAATGTTGAAAGAGATTCACAAATTTGCAAGTGAGATAATTAGACCAATAGCAATATGGGTGGCACACAGAAACACACACACGGATAGATAAATGGGATCATGCAACCAAGGATGAGCACAAAATGTGGAATCCACGGAAAACGCTCGTGTTGCACAACTCAAGAGAGATGCTAGCACGATTGCTCAATAGGCAGATACGACACTTGTTCACAACCTATAAGATGCAAAATGTATCAACTTTCTATCCCAAGTATGCTATGTGTATGATGTTCCGGTGGTATGATCCGAGATGATCGGATATGACAATCTTATGTGCAATGTGGTATGATGCTATGGCACTTGCTTACAAGCTCCTTGTTCAGTCTTTTTCTTTTCTTAAAAGCTTATTTTTTTGTATATGGCCACAATGCGAAATGCACAAACCAAGATAGCAATTGGGTATATACGGGAACAAACTTGTGGCACAAGGGATGATATGATACCAATATGATATGGTATGTATGCAATGGAAGGTGTAGATCACTAATGTGCACAATTAATGTTGCCGGCAATACTCAAATGGCTAGTCTCGATAGGCAAGTGACACAAAATGGGCTAGGGGTTCTCAATGCAATTGCAAGGGAATATACAATGGAGGGTTACCACGATACCAAGATGATATGGAGGTTACCGTCCATGTCGATGATGAGTGGCGGTGATCTTGATGGAGATACCAAGATGATGGAGACTCATCCCTAAGTATCCGAAACAACTTAGGAAACGGAAAAACCGCGAACTCCAAATCTCAAATGTCAAATGGTGGTAGCGGGAATGCGATGGTGGTTGCGGAAGCTCAATGGGATTGCTGAAATGCAATGATGGGTTTTGCGAGTAGGCAATGCGGAAATGGATGGTAAGGTGGGGTACTATACACGATGCCGAAGTTGAGGTCACCGTCCCTAAGTAGCCGAAACACCTTAGGAGACAAAACACAGAACTCAAACAAGGTCAAACAAAAATTGGTTATGTTGGGGTGGCGGAAATATATGGTGGGTAAGCCTATGCGGTAGTGGTGGTGGTAGTTGATGAAGAAGCAACCATCCCTAAGTATCCTAAACACCTTAGGATACCCAAATCACAACTCAAACAACCACTAATGCGAAGGGAACCAAATTGGTTAGGTTGCGGAAGTCGGTGGTGGTGTAGTGGATGATGTGGTGGAAGCCCTAGGCAAAGATGCCAAAGTTCCAAAACTTTGATGGTGTCAAAAGATGTTGGTGATATTTTTGTGGGAAGAGGGATGTCAAGAGCTTCAAAACGAGCTAAAGAACGTCAAAATCGGAGTTCGGATGAATTAGTTACAGGCGAAACAAGAATCAGCCGAAGTCTGAAACTACAGGTTGCGGACGTCCATAAAAGGACGGCTGTCCGGGGGCCGGACGTCCGGTGGGCTCGGAAATCCATAAATTCTGCTCAGGTTAGGGGGTTCCGGTCGTCCAGTAAGTTGCAGATGTCCAGTCGTTCCAGGGGCTCCAGACGTCCGTAAAGTGTCGGTCGTCCGGTGGGTCGGAGTCAACGCGAGATGCGAGATCCGGGGCGCGATTTTGGGCGGAAAATGGGGATTTTGGGGCCAAAATTGATGAGATTTCGTGGATGAAAGATGGGAAAACTTGGAGAGATGCTAGATCCACTTGAAACCAAGAAAATCCATGGATCAAATCCAACAAAACTTCCTCAAACCAGCAAATCACAAAAAAATTGGGGCTATTTTTGGTGGGGATTTTCAAAATTGGAGAAGAACACAACAAAATTAGGCTAGAAAACACAACGGGGAGGCTCCGAAATCGTGATCAACGTGGCTCTAGATACCAAGATGATGTAGGGTGGAACCCTAGATGGCCGATCTTTCACGAAAGGAGTGGATCCCGCGATGAACACGAAGAACACGAGGGGAAACATGAGGGGAAATCACAAAGGGGAAACACAAAAGAAACACTCAAACCAACAAGAACGATCACACATATGCTAGATCCTCGAAACACAAAGAGAAATACATGATCCAAAGTCAACAAAGGACGATACAAGATGTAACCGGTTCTTCTCCGTGAGGAGGTCTTGATGGTCTTCTCCATGAGGAGGTCTTGAATCCAACGTGCATCTTCTCCGTAGAGGGGCCGCGGTCTCTCTCGTGGAGTAGATCCGATGTGGATGAGCGAGACTCTATCTCTAATATGAGCTATCACAACGCTAACCCTAACTAGGAAGAGGTGGAGGAGTATATATAGTCTAGGTCCACGAAGGGGTAAGTGGGGGATACATGGGCCTTTGCCCGATACTCTGCACACAGATAGGCGCCGGTCGTCCGACGGGTACCGGACGTCCGGTGGCTCGCAAGGGTCCGGTCGTCCGGTACTTGTCGGACGTCCAACGTTTTGGCTCGGGATAGCTGGCATCGGATTTCTGGAAGTGGCCAGTCGTCCAGTGGCATCAGACGTCCGCTCGTTTGGCTTGGGCTTCAGGCTCCGGATTTCCAGAGACGTTCGGACGTCCAGTCGTTGTAGGGGGGTCAGACGTCCGGTAAGGACCAGTCGTCCGGCGGGTGTAGCCTCCGGGCTGCTCCTTCTCCTGTTCCTCGCGCTTGGTGTCCTCTCTGTCTTGTCCATGGTCTTCCTCTTGGTTCCTGGTCATGCATAGCACACATGTTTGAGGTAGTAGCCATGTCTCACATGTGGAAAGTGACGATTCGGAGAGGAGCGAGTTCACCTTGCGTCCGATGGCGTATGTTCAAGGTCTCGTCGTATGTCCACTTGGGTCTTGGAGAGTAGTCGGAGTGTACATGGGGATGAATGTGGGATGCTCCGCATCAGTTCGCCTACATCTACACCTTCACAAACGAGGCAACCGCCTACAAGCGAGGGCGACACTTCCATCTTCGGAAGCTCCTCAAGTAAGATGGCTGAGCATCGGAAATTCCCATCGGTCATGGAGACGAGCTACGAGGTGCCACATCATATGGGCCTCCAACAACAAGACGATGACAAGAAGGTCGCGCAAGGGCCATACCCTTTGACCACGGCGACGAGCATGAACCTCTTAAACTACATGAAGAAGGCGCCCCAAAAGGACTCATTCTCCGACTCAAGCTACGAGACCACAAATGAGACCTTATTTTTGTTCTTAGAGGAGAGTGATGATGTGCCATATTCGGCCTTCATCCCCGGCTACGACTACGACATGATTGAGCATGGAGACATTTTCACCTACATCCCTCTGACACCCACATATGATGAGATTTCCCAATTGCCATGTAAGGAGAGCCACCACCCCATATAGTAATCAACTACAAGATGTAATCAACACTACTAGTCACCCACAAGCACCAATCTATAGTTCTGTTACAAAGATTGAACACAAGAGATGACCTAGGGTTTGAGATGAGATGGTGTTATTGAAGATGTTGATGGAGATTTCCCTCCCCAAGATGGGAGAGTTGTTGGTTATGATGATGACGATGATTTCCCCCTCCGGGAGGGAAGTCCCCTCGGCAGAATCGCTCCACCGGAGGGCAAAAGTGCTCCAGCCCAAGTTCCTCCTCGAGACGGCGGCCCTCCGTCCCGAAAGTCCTCTCCTTATTTTTTTCTAGGTAAAAATGACTTATATACCAGAAGATGGGCACCGGAGGTGGACCGAGGGGAGCACAACCCACTAGGGCGCACCTGGGCTCCCTAGTGCGCCCAGGAGGGCTGTGCCCACCAGGTGGGCCCCCTCTGGTACTTATTGGCTCCAATAGTCCGCATATATTCCATAAAAAATCCCCTGGTGCACCTAGGTGGGTTGTGCCCACCTGGTGGGCCCCCTCTAGTACTTATTGGCTCTAATATTCCTCATATATTCCATAAAAAATCTCCGTAAAGTTTCAGCTCATTTGGAGTTGTGCAGAATAGGTGGCTTGACGTAGCTTTTCCAGGTCCAGATTTCCAGCTGCCGGAATTCTCCCTCTTTGTGTGTACCTTGCAAATTATGAGATAAAAGGCATTAGAATTACTCCAAAAAGCATTATTATGCATAAAAACATCATAAATAACAGTAGGAAAACATGATGCAAAATGGACGTATTAGTAGCTTGCTCGGCAGATGCGGACATGGCGGAGCAGAGAACACGGTGCTCCCGCATGACTGTCCCGTCTGCCTCCTTGCTCCTGTGCTTGGCTCTTCTCTTCCACTGTGATTCGCCGATCCTTCGAGTGCTATCACGTCAAGCCTGAGCCCCCTCGTCGCCTCTCTCTGCCCCAGAAGCCTCACCAGCGGCCGCTAGCTCTGCCTCGACCTTATAAATAGAGCCACCCCCGAGCCTTTCTAAGCATCCCACTCACCTCCTCTGGCCACAAGTACACTTGCTCAACACCGCGACAAGGCTGGGTGGGCCTCTACCCACCGATCATCGCCAGAGTTTGCCGTGGATCCCCTTATGCGGCCTACTCGCTCTAGTGCTCTCCGTCCTCGCTCAACCCTTCAAGCGTGTTCGTGGGCTTCCATTGATCACAACGGTGCCGCTAGACTAACCAGACCTCGCCGGAAATCCCAACTCCGACGAGCTCCATCGCTTGTTGTCTCTGGAGAAGAACCCCTTGATACATCCATTTTGCGTCATGCTTTTATATTGATATTTATTGCATTATGGGTTTTTATTACACATTATGGTACAATACTTATGCCTTTTCTCTCTTATTTTACAAGGTTTACATGAAGAGGAAGAATGCCGCCAGCTGGAATTCTTGACTCGAAAAGGAGCTAATCTGAGAGACTTATTCTGCATAACTCCAAAAGTCTTGAAAATTTACGGAGAATTATTTTGGAATATATAAAAATTATTGGGCAAAGAAAGCACCTGAGGGGACCCACCAGGCAGCCACAAGGGTGGGGAGCTTGCCCCACTCCCTGGGCGCGCCGCCTGACTTGTGGGCCACCTGGCAGGCCCCCGATGCCCAACATCTGCTATATGAAGGGTTTTGTCCTGGAAAAAATGAGGACGAAGCTTTCGGGACGAAGCGCGCTGTCTTGAGGCGGAACTTGGGCATAACCAATCTAGGCCTCTAGCGGAGCTATTCTACCGGGGAAACTTCCCTCCCGGAGGGGGAAATCATCATCATCATCAACGATCCTCTCATCGAGAGGGGATCAATATCCATCAACATATTCACCAGCACCATCTCCTCTCAAACCCTAGTTCATCTCTTGTATCCGATCTTTGTCTCAAAACCTCAGATTGGTACCTGTGGATTGCTAATAGTGTTGATTACTCCTTGTAGTTGATGCTAGTTGGTTTATTTGGTGGAAGATCATATGTTCAGATCTTTAATGATAATTAATACTCCTCTAATTATGAACATGAATATGCTTTGAGAGTAGTTACGTTTGTTCCTACGGACTTGGGAGAAGTCTTGTTATAAACAATCATGTCTTTCCTCTAGTGGTGTTATGTGAACATCGACTACATCACACTTCACCATGATTTGGGCCTAGGGGAAGGCATTGGGAAGTAATAAGTAGATGATGGGTTGCTAGAGTGATAGAAGCTTAAACCCTAGTTTATGCGTTGCTTCGTAAGGGGCTGATTTGGATCCACATGTTTCATGCTATGGTTAGATTTATCTTAATTCTTCTTTTGTAGTTGCGGATGCTTGTGAGAGGGGTTAATCATAAGTGGGAGGCTTGTCCAAGTAAGGGTATCACCGAAGCACTAGTCCACCCACATATCAAATTATCAAAGTAACGAACGTAAATCATATGAGCATGATGAAAACTAGCTTGACAGTAATTCCCATGTGTCCTCAGGAGCCCTTTGCTTTATATAAGAGTTTGTCCATGCTTATCCTTTGATACAAAAAGGATTGGGCCACCTTGCTGCACCTTAGTTACTTTTACTACTTGCTACCCGTTACGAATTATTTCATCATCAAACTATCTGCTACCGATAATTTCAGTGCTTGTAGAGAATACCTTGCTAAAACCGCTTGTCATTTCCTTCTGCTCCTCGTTGGGTTCGACACTCTTACTTATCGAAAGGACTACGATAGATCCCCTATACTTGTGGGTCATCAAGACTCTTTTCTGGCGCCTTTGCCAGGGAGTGAAGCGCCTTTGTTAAGTAGAATCTGGTAAGGAAAAATGTATATAATGTGCGAAAATTTACTATCGCTTGTTACTATGGAAAATAATCCTTTGAGGGGTTTGTTCGGGGTATCCTCACCCTGACCGTAAGAGCAAGGAGATGCCCCTCAACCTACTGCACCTACTGAATATATTTATTATGAAATTCCTTCAGGTATGATAGAGAAACTGCTAGCTAATCCTTATGCAGGAGATGGAACATTGAGGGAGTCCTGGATTAGGGGGTCCTCGGGTGTCCGGGCTGTGTGATATGAGCCGGACTAATGTGCCATGAAGATACAAGGTAGAAGACCTTCCCCCGTGTTCGTATAGGACTCTCCTATGCATGGATGGCAAGATTGGCCTCCGAATGTATAGTTTCCTTCTTCTGCAAGCCGACTCTGTACAACCCTAGGCCCCTCCAGTGTCTATATAAACCGGAGGGTTTTGTCCGTAGAGGCTATCCGAATTCATATAGGCTAGACATCTAGGGTTTAGCCATTACGATCTCGAGGTAGATCGACTCTTGTAAACCCTATACTCATCAAATACAATCAAGAAGGACGTAGGGTTTTACCTCCATTAAGAGGGCCCGAACCTGGGTAAACTTCATGTTCCCTCTGTCCCTTGTTACCTTCGATCCTCAGGCGCACAGTTCGGGACCCCCTACCCGAGGTCGGCCGGTTTTAACACTGACATTGGTGCTTTCATTAAGAGTTCCACTGTGTCGTCGGCAGAAGGTTCGATGGCTCGTTCGATCACCAACAAAGATGTTGTTTCCGGGGAAGCTTTCCTCCCCGATCAACCTTTTGTGTTTGGCTTCTTTGCTCTGCATGCCAACTCAATTGGTCAACTTGAACAGATCGACGGCTATGCTCCTGGTCATCAAATCAGATTCAGGAGCCTGAATTACGTTGCTAACATACGAGGAGACTTGATCTTCGAAGGGTTCACGACCTCGACCACTATTCCTCATCTTCAAGATGGAAACCCATCGGATCCATTATCAGGCACCGCTAAAGGTCCAACTATCATCCTTGACCTAGCCGTAGATCCAAAGCAGACCACCTCATCCGAAGAAGGGAGTTTGAAACCCACCGGACTCTCTCCTACTATGGAGCGATTTGCCAGAATCCCAGAGGCGACCATATCTTCGGCAAGCTTGGAATCAAGCAGGACTCTCCTTGTCATCGGAGAACCGAACTCACCCCGGGAGGCTAGCTCTGAACTCTCAAGTTCTGCGCCCGTTGAGCACGGCCAGGTGTCAAGCACCATGCCCAGCTCTGCAGGACCTCAGTTCCGCGTCCCATCTTCGCTGCTAAATGAGGCCCCGGACTTAATGCGATATCTCTCCATTACGGAAGTATCACCGCTGAACTATGCCCAGCCTAGATTAGAGGCTGGGAGCGGGGAATTTTACGTCCCACCCACCACCCACTTAATAACCACTATCGAAGACTTAACTGACATGCTAGATTACGCCTCCGAAGACATCGACCGTATGGACGATGATGCCGGAGACAAACTAGGCCCAGACCCGCCATTTACCGGGCGTTGGACGGCCACCTCCACATATGATGTGTATATGGTAGATACACCTAAAAAGGATGACGATGACGGTAGGAAGGATCTGAGCGAGGACAAGCCCGTCGAGGCACCACCAAAATGTCGATGTCAGTGGCGCCGCTCAAAATCACGTCGCAAAAAGGGCAGCAATACCGACACCGGAGACAATAACACTCCGGACGATGCCAAAGATCCTGAAGACCCCGCCGAGCCTGCGTCCGAGCAGGATGAGTGGGAGGAGGGACAAGTTAACCCCGATGAGCTTATCAGGAATGAGAATTCGGAGGATAGTAACTATCTACCGGTCCCTGAGGAGCAGGTCAGCCTTGGCAATGAAGACTTCATCGTGCCATAGGAGCCCCTCGAGCAAGAACGCTTTAAGCGACAGCTAATCGCAACTGCAAGGAGCCTAAAAAATAAACAGCAATAGCTTCAAGCTAAACAGGATACGCTCAACGACAGGTGGACCCAGGTCCTAGCTGCCGAGGAATACGGCCTCGAGCACCCAACAAAGAGTTATCTGAAACGTCGGCTACTGCCACAATTTGATGACGAGGCCTTTGAGCCAATACTGTCAACATATAATCATGGTGATGAACCAGACCGACTGCCATGTGGGTGAGACAAAGTGGCAGCTTATGCCGCACACCAGCTCGCACCACCCGCCGTCGAGGCAAGGAGGTAGCAGCTCCGGGCTACACCTATGACTTACGCCAGGACCTGGACAATAGAGCTGGTTAGGCAGATCAATCTATGGATCAAGGGGGCGTGCTCCAACACGAGATGACGGCCATCAAGCCTGGCACGATAAGAATAACCTCACCCGGGCTGAAAACCGAACATGGATGTCATCCGAACTCCGTCGTGATGTTGCCCGATATAGAGGCACCGCACACCCCTTATGCTTTACCGATGAGGTAATGTAGCATGATTTCCTAGAAGGGATTAAACCCGTGAACCTTGAAGCATACGACGGAACAACAAATCCTGCGATATGGATTGAAGACTTTCTTTTCCATATTCACATGGCTCACGGTGATGGTCTCCACGCCATTAAATACCTCCCCCCTAAAGCTAAAAGGACCAGCATGACACTAGTTAAATAGCCTCCCAGAGAACTCAATTGGCAGCTGGGAAGATTTGGAGGATGCATTTCGAGACAACTTTCAAGATTCTTATGTCCGGCCACCAGACGTGGATGACCTTAGTCACATAGTCCAGCAACCCGGAGAGTCAGCCCGCAAACTCTGGACTCGGTTCCTAACTAAAAAGAACCAAATCGTCGACTGTCTAGACGCTAAAGCCCTTACGGCCTTTAAACATAGCTGATATGTCCATCTTGAATCATATATCGATATTTATTGCATTATGGGCTATTAGTACACATTATGTCACAATACTTATGCCTATTCTCTCTTATTTTACAAGGTTTACATAAAGAGGGAGAATGCCGGCAGCTGGGATTCAGGGTGGAAAAGGAGCAAATATTAGAGACCTATTCTGCACAGCTCCAAAAGTCCTAAAACTTCACAGAAGACGTTTTCAGAATATATAAAAAACACTGAGCGCAAGAAGTTCACCAGGGGGGCCACACCCTGCCCACGAGGGTGGGGGCTCGCCCCCTACCTCGTGGGCCCCCTGGTGGCCCCCCGATGGCCATCTTCTGCTATATGGAGTCTTTTGATGAGGAAAAATCATAAGCCATCTCCTCGGACGAAACTCCGCCGCCACGAGGCGGAACCTTGGCGGATCCAATCTAGGGCTCCAGCAGAGCTGTTTTGCCGGGGAAACTTCCCTCCGGGAGGGGGAAATCATCGCCATCATCATCACCAACGCTCCTCTCACCGGGAGAGGGCAATCTCCATCAACATCTTCATCAGCACCATCTCCTCTCAAAACCCTAGTTCATCTCTTGTATCCAATTCTTGTCTCCAAGTCCGGGATTGGTACTAGTAGGTTGCTAGTAGTGTTAATTACTCCTTGTAGTTGATGCTAGTTGGTTTATTTGGTGGAATATCATATGTTTAGATCCTATATGCATATTAATAACCCTCTGATTATGAACATGAATATGCTTTGTGAGTAGTTACGTTTGTTCCTGAGGACATGGGAGAAGTCTTACTATTAGTAGTCATGTGAATTTGGTATCCATTCGATATTTTGATGAGATTTATGTTGTCTCTCCTCTAGTGATGTTATGTGAACGTCGACTACATGACACTTCACCATTATTTGGGCCTATAGGAAGGCATTGGGAAGTAATAAGTAGATGATGGGTTGCTAGAGTGATAGAATCTTAAACCCTAGTTCATGCGTTGCTTCGTAAGGGGCTGATTTGGATCCATATGTTTCATGCTATGGTTAGGTTTACCTTAATACTTTTGTTGTAGTTGCGGATGCTTGCAATAGAGGTTAATCATAAGTGGGATGCTTGTCCAAGTAAGGACAGTACCCAAGCACCAGTCCACCCACATACCAAATTATCAAAGTTCCGAACGCGAATCATATGAACGTGATGAAAACTAGCTTGACGATATTCCCATGTGTCCTCGAGAGCGCTTTTCTCTATATAAGAGTTTGTCCAGGCTTGTCCTTTGCTACAAAAAGGATTGGGCCACCTTGATGCACTTTATTTACTTTTGTTACTTGTTGCTCGTTACAAATTATCATATCACAAAACTATCTGTTACCACTTATTACAGTACTTGCAGAGAATACCTTGCTAGAAACCGCTTATTATTTCCTTCTGCTCCTCATTGGGTTTGACACTCTTACTTATCGAAAGGACTACGATAGATCCCCTATACTTGTGGGTCATCAAGACTCTTTTCTGGTGCCGTTGCCGGGGAGTGAAGCACCTTTGGTAGGTGGAATTTGGTAAGGAAAAATTTATATAGTGTGCTGAAATTTACTATCACTTGTTACTATGGAAAGTAATCCTCTAAGGGGCTTGTTCGGGGTATCTTCACCCCGACCAGTAGAGCAAAGAGTTGATCCTCAACCTACCGAACCAACTTAAAATGAAAATGTCTACTTTGAAATTCCTTTGGGTATGATATAAAAATTGCTAGCCAGTCCTTTTGCGGGAGATGGAACAAAGCATCCTAATGAGCACCTAATATATGTGGATGAAGTTTGTGGATTATTTAAGCTTGCAGGTGTACCCAGAGATGTTATTAAGAAAAAGGTCTTCCCTCTATCTTTGAAGGAAGAGGCATTGACATGGTATAGGCTATGTGATGATACAGGGTCATGGAACTACAAACGATTGAAATTGGAATTTCATCAGAAGTTTTATCCTATGCATCTTGTTCATCGTGATCGCAATTATATATATAATTTTTGGCCTCATGAAGGAGAAAGCATCGCTCAATCTTGGGGGAGGCTTAAATCAATGTTATATTCATGCCCCAATCATGAGCTCTCAAGAGAAATGATTATTCAAAAAATTTATGCTCGGCTTTCTGATAGCAATCACACCATGCTCGATACTTCTTGCGCTGGCTCTTTTATGATGAAGACTATTGAATTCAAATGGGATTTTTGGAAAGAATTAAACGCAACTCTGAAGATTGGGACCTCGACTAAGGTAAGGAGTCAGCGCAAGAAGTATCGAGCTTTCTGGATACCGATGAATTCAAATGACACCTAAGTTTGATTGTGTTAAATCTTTTCTGGATACCGATGTTTTCCATAAATTTAGCACTAAATATGGACTTGACTCTGAAATAGTAGCTTCTTTTTGTGAATCTGTTGCTACTCATGTTGATCTCCCTAGGGAGAAGTGGTTTAAGTATCATCCTCCCATAGAAGTAAAAGTAGCTGCACCAATTAAAGTTGAATAAAAGACTATCACTTATAATGATCCTATTGTTCCTACCGCTTATGTTGAGAAACCACCTTTTCCTATTAGGATAAAGGATCATGCTAAAGCTTCACCTCTGGTTTGTAAAAGCAATATTAAAACTTATACACCTCCTTAGCAAATTAAAGTTGAACCTGATATTGCTATTGTTAAAGATCTCTTGTCTAATAATATTGATGGGCATGTTATTCATTTCCTTGATGAGACTGCTAGAATTGCTAAACCCTGTGCAAAAGATAAAAAACAGACCTATGGTAGGCATGCCTATTATTTCTGTTAAAATAGGAGATCATTGTTATCATGGCTTAAGCGATATGGGTGCTAGTGCTAGTGCAATACCTTATGACTTATACAAAGAAATTATTCATGATATTGCACCTGCTGAGATAGAAGATATTGTTGTCACAATTAAACTTGCCAATAGAGATACTATTTCACCAATGGGAATTGTAAGAGATGTTGAAGTCTTGTGTGGGAAAACTAAATATCCTGCTTATTATCTTGTTCTTGGTTCCCCACAAGATAGCTTTTGTCCCATTATATTTGGTAGACCCTTCTTGAACACTGTTAATGCTAAGATAGATTGCAAAAAGGATGTTGTTACTATCAGTTTAGATGATATGTCTCATGAATTTAATTTCTTTAAATTTAGTAGACAACACCGTGAAGAAGAATTACCTAGTAAGGATGAAATTATTGGTCTTGCTTCTATTGCCGTACCTCCTAGTGATCCTTTAGAACAATATTTGCTAGACCATGAAAATGATATGTTTATGAATGAAAGAAGGGAAATAGATGAAGTATTCTTTAAATAGGAACCTATTCTGAAACACAATTTGCCTGTTGAAATCCTAGGGGATCCTCCTCCACCCAAGGGTGATCTCGTGTTTGAGCTTAAACCGTTGCCTGATACTCTTAAATATGCTTACTTGATGAGAAAAAGATATATCCTATTATTATTAGTGCTAACCTTTCAAAGCATGAGGAAGAGAGATTATTGAAAACTCTGAAGAAGCACCGTGCTGCTATTGGGTATAGTCTTGATGATCTTAAGGGCATTAGTCCCACTCTATGTCAACATAAAATAAATTTGGAAGAAGATGCTAAACAAGTTCGTGATCATCAACGATGGCTGAATCGTAAAATGAAAGAAGTGGTAAGAAAGGAAATACTAAAGCTCCTTGAGGCAGGTATAATCTATCTCGTTGCTGATAGTCAGTGGGTAAGTCCTGTCCATTGTGTCCCTAAGAAGGGAGGTATTACTGTTGTTCCTAATGATAAAGATGAATTGATTCCTCAAAGAATTATTACAGTTTATAGGATGGTAATTGATTCCCGCAAATTAAATAATGCCACTAGAAAGGATCATTACCCCTTACCTTTTATCGATCAAATGCTAGAAAGATTATCCAAACATACACATTTTTGCTTTCTAGATGGTTATTCTGGTTTCTCTCAAATACCTGTGTCAGCCAAGGATCAATCAAAGACTACTTTTACTTGCCCTTTTGGTACTTTTGCTTATAGACGTATGCCTTTTGGTTTATGTAATGCACCTGCTATCTTTCAAAGATGCATGATGGCTATATTCTCTGACTTTTGTGAAAAGATTTGTGAGGTTTTCATGGACGATTTCTCCGTCTATGGATCTTATTTTGATGATTGCTTGAGCAACCTTCATCGAGTTTTGCAGAGATGTGAAGAAACTAATCTTTTCTTGAATTGGGAAAAGTGCCACTTTATGGTTAATGAAGGTTGGGCATCAAGTTCTGAAAGAGGTATTGAAGTTGATAAATCCAAGGTTGATGCTATTGAAAAGACGCCATGCCCCAATGACATCAAAGGTATAAGAAGTTTCCTTGGTCACGCCGGATTTTATAGGAGGTTCGTTAAGGACTTCTCAAAAATTTCTCAGCCTCTGACTAATTTATTACAAAAAGATATACCATTTGTCTTTGATGATGATTGTGTAGAAGCATTTGAAATACTTAAGAAAGCATTGATCTCTGCACCTATTGTTCAGCCACCTGATTCGAATTTACCCTTTGAAATTATTGTGATGCTAGTGATTGTGTTGTAGTTGCTGTTCTAGGGCAAAGAGTTGATAAGAAATTAAACGTTATTCAATATGCTAGTAAAACCCTAGACAATGCTCAAAGAAATTATGCTACTACTAAAAAAGAATTCTTAGCAGTTGTATTTGCTTGTGATAAGTTCAGACCTTATATTGTTGATTCTAAAGTAAATATTCACACTGATCATGCTGCTATTAAATATCTTATGGAAAAGAAAGATGCTAAACCTAGACTTATTAGATGGGTTCTCTTGCTACAAGAATTTGACTTACATATTGTTAATAGAAAGGGAGCTGAGAACCCCGTTGCAGACAACTTGTCTAGGTTAGAAAATGTGCTTGATGACCCACTACCTATTGATGATAGCTTTCCTGATGAGCAATTAAATGTCATAAATGCTTCTCATACTGCTCCATGGTATGCTAATTATGCTAATTACATTGTTGCCAAATTCATACCATCTAGTTTCACATACCAGCAAAAGAAAAGGTTCTTCTATGATTTGAGGCATTACTTTTGGGATGACCCACATCTTTATAAAGAAGGAGTAGATGGTGTTATTAGACGTTGTCTACCTGAGCATGAACAGGAACAGATCCTACGCAAGTGTCACTCCGAAGCTTATGGAGGACACCATGCTGGAGATAGAACTGCAGATAAGGCATTGCAATCTGGTTTTTATTGGCCTACTCTCTTCAAGGATGCCCGTAAGTTTGTCTTATCTTGTGATGAATGTCAAAGAATCGGTAATATTAGTAGACGTCAAGAAATTCCTATGAACTATTAACTCGTTATTGAACCATTTGATGTTTGGGGCTTTGACTATATGGGACCTTTTCCTGTCTCTAATGGATATACACATATTTTAGTTGTTGTTGATTATGTTACTAAGTGGGTAGAAGCTATTCCAACTAGTAGTGCTGATCATAACACTTCTATTAAAATGCTTAAAGAAGTTATTTTTCCAAGATTTGGAGTCCCTAGATATTTAATGACTGATGGTGGTTCACATTTTATTCATGGTGCATTCCGTAAAATGCTTGCTAAGTATGATGTTAATCATAGAATTGCATCCCCTTATCACCCTCAGTCTAGTGGTCAAGTAGAATTGAGTAATAGAGAGCTCAAATTAATTTTGCAAAAGATTGTCAATAGGTTTAGAAAGAATTGGTCCAAGAAACTTGATGATGCATTATGGGCCTATAGAACTGCATATAAAAATCCTATGGGTATGTCTCCGTATAAAATGGTTTATGGAAAATCATATCACTTACCTCTCGAACTAGAACACAAAGCATATTGGGCTATTAAAGAGCTCAATTATGATTTTAAACTTCCCGGTGAGAAGAGGTTATTTGATATTAGCTCACTCGATGAATGGAAAACCCAAGCCTACAAAAATGCCAAGTTGTTCAAAGAAAAGGTTAAAAGATGGCATGATAAAAGGATACAAAAGTGTGAGTTTAATGTAGGTGATTATGTATTGCTTTACAACTCCCGTTTATGATTTTTTGCAGGAAAACTTCTCTCTACATGGGAAGGTCCTGACGTTATCGAGGAGGTCTATCGTTTCGATGCCATAAAAATCAACAACTTCGAAGGTACAAATCCGAAGGTGGTGAACGGTAAAAGAATCAAACATTATATCTTAGGTAATCCCATAAATGTTGAAACCAATGTTATTGAAACCGTAACCCCGGAGGAATACATAAGGGACACTTTCTGGAATGTTTCAGACTCCGAAAAGGAATAGGTATGTGGTACGGTAAGTAAACCGACTCCAAAACTGTTTTAAGGCAATATTTCTCCGTTTTGGAATATTCAGAGAAATAGAAAAATAAGAAGCTGTCCGGGAAGGACACGAGGCCTCCACGAGGGTGGAGGGCACGCCCTACCCCCCTGGGCGGGCCCCCTACCTCGTGGGCACCTTGTGTGCTCTCCGAAAGGAGGTCTTGATGGGGGGTCTTCTCTGTGAAGGAGGTCTTGAATCCAATGTGGATCTTCTCCGAAGAGGGGCCGCGGTCTCTCTCAAGGAGTAGATCTGTATGGATGAGCAAAGCTCTATCTCAATTATGAGCTAAGGATGGAGGAGGAGTATATATAGTCTAGGTGGGCGAAGGGGTACACGGGCCTCAGCCGTTACACTGTACGCAAACAGGGGAGGCCGGATGTCCGGGCGTCGGGATGGATATCCGGGCTTTCACGAGGGGCTGGATGTCCGGGCTGGAGGGGCTGGCCTTGACGCTCTCTGGATGGAGGGTGCCGGATTTTTAGGCTTCACGCTGGATATCCGGGCCGGGCTAGATGTCCGGGCTGAGGCCGGATGTCCGGGGCCTGTAGGTACTTGGCAGATGCTGCTCTAGGGGTCAGATGTCCGGGGTCATGGACGGATGTCCGGGGCCTGGAAGCTGTTCTTGACTCGATCCATTGGGTCTCTTCATCCATGAACTTCGGGACTTTTGCATCTTGACGTGCATCTTCGGGAGGGTCCTCTTGGTACCTAATCATGCACAACATTATGTACTTATGTAGTAGCCATGTCTCGAGAGGATCATATGTGATATCACTAAGGAAGGAAGTCACCCCGGTCTTGAGAGCTCTAGCTCTAGCTCATGTCATAGGTCCTCTTGGCACTTCGTGATACGATGGTAGGTCCATGGGGATGACCGTAGGATGCTCCGCATCATCTCCCCTCCCTTGGGAAAGATCCGACCTCGGATCAAAATCTTCATCACCATGGTAGGGAGAGAGATCATTGACGTTGAAGATGTTGCTCACGGAATACTTGTCGCGTGGAATGTCGATCTTGTAGGCGTTGTTGTTGTAGCGTTCAACTACCTTGAAGGGTCCATCTGCTCGTGGAAGAAGTTTGGACTTGCGTTCAAGGGGGGAAGCGGTCCTCGCGAAGGTGTAGCCACACAAGATCTCCAAATGTTGAATACCATGGGGTGCTTGTTGAGGTTGACCTTGGTCGCGAGTTGTTGTACTTGACGCTCAATGGTGTGCCTTATATCTTCATGCATCTTCTTGAGATAGTTGATTCGGGCACTCGCGTCCATGTTTGTGTGCTCTTGTAGTGGTAGAGGACGAATGTCCAATGGGGACAACGGGTTGAAACCGTAGACAACCTCGAAGGGGTACTTGCCATTAGTTGAATGTCTTGCTTGGTTGTAGGCGTACTCGGCGATAGGTAGACACTCCTCCCACTCCTTGATGTTCTTGTTGATTAGCACGCGAAGTAGAGCGGAGAGTGTGCGGTTGGTCACCTCCGTTTGGCCGTCGGTTTGTGGATGGTAAGCCATGGAAGAGTAGCTTGATTCCGATCTTGGCGCATAAGGTTTTAATAAAGTAGCTTAGGAACTTGACGTCGCGGTCCGAGACTATCGTCTTTGGTACTCCATGGAGGCGCAATATTTCCCTACAAAAGAGTTTGGCAACATGTGAAGCATTGTCTATCTTGTTGCAAGGAATGAAATGAGCCATCTTAGAGAATCGATCCACAACAACAAATACAGAATCCTTTCCATTTCTAGTTCTAGGCAAACCAAGCACAAAATCCATGCTAATATCTTCCCATGGTTGATACAGAATTGGAAAAGGCATATAGAGACCATGGGATTGAGCTTTAGACTTAGCTTTGCGACATGTAGAGCATCGATTAGTGAAGCGGTTGACGTCGCGGAATATCTTGGGCCAAAAATAGTTCTTCGAGAGCGTAGCAAATGTCTTGTTGCGTCCAAAGTGTCCCATTAGTCCTTCACCATGAGATTCTTGCAGAAGTAGCAAACGAAGAGAAGACTCAGGGATGCAAAGTTTGTTAGCTCTCATAAGATAATCATCTTTAATGTAATAGTGTTCCCAAGATGTGTGGGTCAAACATTTGGCATAAGGAATATAAAAAGTAGGATCATGTGCATACAAGTATTTTATGTGCTCAAAACCAATGACATCCAATTCAAGTTTAGTAACAAGCATGCATATGCGGGAAAGTGCATCCGCCACAACATTTTCCTTACCTTTAATGTACTTGATGACATAAGGAAAAGACTCAATGAACTCACTCCATTTATCATGATGCTTGTTCAACTTAGTTTGAGCCTTAAGGTAGTTAAGTGTTTTATGGTCGGTATGGATGATAAATTCATGAGGGCGAAGATAATGATCCCATTCATGCAAAACTCGCACTAAAGCATATAGCTCTTTGTCATAGATGGTGTAATTGAGTTGCGCTCTGGAAAGTTTCTCACTAAAGTAAGCTATGGGGCGCTTCTCTTGCGTTAAAACACCTCCTATGCCATTAGCACTAGCATCGCAATGAATCTCAAAGGGTTGTCAAAGTTGGGTAATGCAAGCACGGGAGCATGAGTAAACAAATTCTTAAGCTCATTGAATGTGGCATCTTGGGATGGTCCCCAAACAAAAGGCGTATTTTTCTTGCTCAAAGCATGTAAAGGTGAAGCGATGGTGCTAAAGTCCTTCACAAATCTATGGTAGAAACCGGCTAAACCAAGGAAACTATGCACTTGTTGCAAGTTGGTTGGTTCAGGCCAAGTTTGAATTGCATTGATCTTAGATTCATCAACATTAACACCCTTAAAAGATACAACAAAACCCAAGAAAACAAGCTTGTCAACACCGAAAAGGCATTTGTCCATATTAGCAAAAAGGTGCTCTTTTCTAAGAGTTTGAAGCACGGTCCTAAGGTGTGTGACATGATCTTTGAGGGATTTCCTATACACAAGAATATCATCAAAGTAGACCACAACAAATACACCAATATAAGGTCGAAAAACAAAATGTATGAGTCGCATGAAAGTTCCGGGTGCTTCGGATAAACCCATTGGCATAAGAAGCCATTCATATAAGCCAAATTTGGTCTTAAATGTGGTTTTCCATTCATCACCTTCTTGGATGCATATTTGATGGTAGCCACACTTAAGATCAATCTTAGAGAAAATGGTAGATCTGCTAAGCTCATCAAGCATATCATCTAGGCGTGGAATAGGGTAACGATAATGCACGATAATAGCATTGATAGGACGGCGATCGGAACACATGTGATATGTGCCATCTTTCTTGGGAACAAGGATTACTAGGACGTCACAAGGGCTCAAACTTTCGCGTACATGGTTTTTGTCGACGAGCTGTTGTAGTTGCCACTGGATCTCCTTAGTTTCCTCGAGGTTGACGCGGTAGGGGGGCTTGTTAGGAAGATGAGCTCCGGGGATGAGGTCAATTCGGTGCTTGATGCCTTGTAGAGGAGGTAGACCCGGAGGTAGCTCGTCGGGGAAAACATCTTGGAATTCCTGCAATAGAGAAGTGATGCAGAGCATCCCACGTTCATCCCCATGTACACTCCGGCTACTCTCCAAGCCCCAAGAGGACATATGACGAGACCTCGAACATACACCATTGGACACAAGGTGAACTTGCACCTCTCTGGACCTTCACTTTCTACATGTGAGACTTAGCTACTTCCTCCAACATGTGTGCTATACATGATCAGGTACTTAGAGGAAAGCCACGGAGCCACCACATCCAACGGACGAACTAGCAAGGACACCAAGTACAAGGACCAAGAGAAGAAGCTACCGAAAGTTTACAGCCTTCGGACGACCAGACCTGGCCGGACGTTCAATGCCTGGAGCTTCCACCAGCCTGAAGAGTTAGCCCGCAAATGCTCCAATGGCCGGACGACCGACGCGGACCGGACGTCCGACCCCCCAGGCCCCGGACAATCGAGCGCCACCGGACGACCGGTGCCACGATGATGGTACGTTATTTATGGTAGTCCGAAGACTTCCGGAAGTCCAGACTGTCCCGAGCCTCCGGACGTCCGACACCCATCGGACATCCGACGCCTATCTGTGCACAGAGATCAGGCCCGAGGCCCATGTACCCCTTCGCCCCACACTTATCCCTTCGTGGATCTAGACTATAAATACTCCTCCACCTCCACCATCTAAGGGTTAGCATTGTCATAGCTCATTTGTGAGATAGAGCCTTGCTCATCCATACAGATCTACTCCTTGAGAGAGATCGCGGCTCCCCTACGAGAAGATCCCATTGGATTCAAGACCCCCTCTTGGGTGGACCCATCAATACCACCTTTGGAGAAGACCGGTTACCCTATGTATTGTCCCATGTTGACCATAGATCGTGTGATCTCTATGTGTATTGGATCAAGCATATGTGTGATCGTTCTTATTGGTTTTGAGTGATTCTCTCATGTTCTGTCTCTTGTTTCCCCTCGTGTTCTTCAGGTTCTTCGCCGGATCTGCTCCTTTCGTGAAAGATCGGCTACCTAGGGTTCCACTCTACACCATCCTGGTATCGTGAGACACGTTGATCATGATTTTGGACCCTCCCCTCGTTGTTTTCTAGCCTAATTTTGTTGTGTTCTTCCCAAATTTCGAAAATCCACACCAAAAATAGCCCCAATTTTTTTTGTGATTTGTTGGTTTGATGATGTTTTGTTAATTTTGATCCATGGATTTGCTTGGTTTCAAATGGATCTAGCATCTATCAAAGTTTCCCCATCTTTCAACCACGAAATCACCTCAATTTTGATCCCAAAATTCCCAATTTCCGCCCAAAATCGCGTCTCGAATCTCGGATCTCGAGTTGACCCCGACCCACTAGACGACCGATGTTTTATGGACGTCCGGAGCCCTTTGAGACACCGGAAGTCCGACACTTACTGGATGACCGGAACACCAAGCCTGAGCTGAATTAGAGGACTTTCGACCCGACCGGACGTCCGGTGACCGGACATCCGTCCATTTACGGACGTCCGACACCTCTAGATATCACCTTCAGCTGATTTTTGTTTCGGTCATAACTAATTCATCCGAACTCCATTTTTGATGTTCTTTAGCTCGTTTTGGAGCTCTTGACATCCCCTTTCCCACAAAAATACCACCAACATCATTTGAATCCATCAAAAATTTGGAACTTTGGCATCTTTACCTAGGGCTTCCACCACATCATCCGCTACACCACCACCGACTTCCGCAACCTAACCCATTTTGATCCCCATTGCATATGTGGTTGTTTGAGTTGTGACTTGAGTCTCCTAACGTGTTACGGCTACTTAGGTATGGTTGCTTCTTATCCAACCACCTCTACCACTTTCGCATAACCTTGCCCACCATACACTCCCGCCACCCCAACTTAACCCAATTTTGTTTGTGTTGTGAGTTGTGTCTCCTAAGGTGTTTCGGCTACTTAGGGACCGTTCTTCCGACTCTGACATCGTGTATAGCCCATCATACCCTTCCACCACCTTAACCCATATTGACCGGGTTTTCACCAATACTTCCGCAACCACCACCGCATTCCCGCTACCACCATTTTGACATTTGACGTTTGAGATTTTGAGTTCGCGGTTTTTCCGTTTCCTAAGGTGTTTCAGCTACTTAGGGACGAGTCTCCATCATCTTGGTATCTCCATCAAGATCACCGCCACTCATCATTAGCACGGACGGTAACCTCCATATCATCTTGGTAGTGTGGTATCCCTCCTTTGTATATTTCCTTGCCATTGCATTGATAACCCCTAGCCTATTTTGCGCCACTTGCCTATCGAGACTAGTCATTTGAGTATTGTCGGCAACGTTACTTGTGCACATTAGTGACCTACACCATCCATTGCATACCTACATATCATATTGGTACCATATCATATCGTGTGCCTCAAGTTTGTTCCCGCATATACACAATTGCTATCTTGGTTTGTGGATTGTGCAAAAGTGGCCACACAAAAGAAACAAATAATAAAAATAATCTTTTAAGCAAAAGAGAAAGAGCAAAGAAGCTTGTAAGCAAGATCCATAGCATCATACCACATTGCATAAGATTTTCAAATCCGATCATCTTGGATCACCTTGAGAAACATCGGGAACCATACATACATAGCATACTTGGGATAGAAAGTTGATATATCTTTGCATCTTATAGGTTGTGCACAAGTGTCGTATCCGCCTATAGAGCAATCGTGCTAGCGTCTCTCTTGAGTTGTGCAACACGAGTGTTTTCCGTGGATTCTACATTTTGTGCTCGTTCCTTGGTTGCACGACCCCATTTATCTATCCATGTGTGCGTTTCCGTGAGCCATATATTGCTATTGGTCTACTTGTTTCACTTGCAAATTTGTGAATCTCTTTCAACATTATTGCCTCTTGCTAACATTTTGCATCAACTTTTTGTGACACTATCCTCACCGAGCTCCACCATGATAGAGGCAAAGGTGTCCCGTCTTTCGATGAGATGATGGATATCGCTTTGGTGGCAGTCGACTTTGACGATTCGACTACGAACGTGCGTGGACGTCGCGCCTTAGCAATCGCTAAACCAACTCCGAGAGGTTATTGACCACGCCGGAGCACGATCAACCTGACCACGAGGGTCTGTTTCCTGCGAGCAAACGAAGAACAAGCAAGAAACTGAGATTGCAATCTGGATATTGCGAATATAAGATGAAAGCTTTATTGATCAAGGTGGGGTTCTGTGACGTCTTTGTCTGGTCTTTGAACACAAACGAAGTACGCGAAGTTGCAGCTATGGCGAACTTTTAATCTAAACAAAACCCAAAGTCTAAACGATGCCCTAAGGGCTGTATATATGGAGGAAGATGGGGGGAATTTCGTGGCCCTTGGTGGAGGGGTCCGAAATCAACCCTATCTCTTGTTTCCCCACACATACGGACTCTAAAAATAGCCTATACTTATGTATTTCGAAATTACATGGGCCTGGCCCAATAATAAGGTGACGCAGCACCTAAAATAGCCTCGGGACGAAATTTATGAAGTGGCATCTTGTATATTTCGTCCAAGGCTTCATGCACCCATTATGGTGGCTTCAAAGTCCTGAAATCATCACTTGTAACTCCGTTCTTGTTTCCCTTGCGCATGCCATCATCTCCATGCTTGTTCTTGCTCCAATGTTCATCCTTCTCCAAGCTAGGCCCTTCATTTGTAAGCAAAACAAATGTATCCAATTTAGGCAGCATCATATTCTCATGAACATTAGAATCATTACCAAGAAACGAAAGTACCTGGTAATTTAGTTGGCGTGCACGAGCTCTAGTAATTGGTCCAGTATGTATAGCAGCAGGGGCTGTGGGTGTAACAATTGTATTGATGTCCTCATCATCCTCCCCTTCTTGAAATGAGGTCGTCCCCGACGGAAGTTCATCTTCCTCACCCAAATAAGGCTTCAAATCTGCAATGTTAAAAGTGGGACTAACCCCAAAATCTGCAGGCAGCTCAAGTTTATATGCATTATCATTTATTTTCTCTAACACCTTAAAGGGACCATCAGCACGTGGCATTAACTTGGATTTGCGCAAATCAGGAAATCTATCCTTACGCAAATGTAACCAAACAAGATCTCCAGGTGCAAACACAACATGTTTTCTACCCTTATCTCCAGCAAGTTTATATTTAGCATTCATGCGCTCAATGTTTTCCTTAGTTAACTCATGCATTTTTAAAATCAATTCAGCACGTTGTTTAGCATCAAAATTAACCTTCTCCGAAGATGGAAGAGGCAACAAATCAATAGGTGCACGAGGTAGGAAACCATACACAACTTCAAAAGGGCACATCTTAGTAGTAGAATGCAATGAACGATTATAAGCAAATTCAATATGAGGCAAGCATTCCTCCCACATTTTCTTATTATTCTTCAAAACAGCCCTAAGCATAGTAGACAACGTTCTATTGACTACTTCAGTTTGTCCATTAGTTTGGGGGTGACAAGTAGTACTAAAAAGCAGTTTAGTCCCCAACTTAGCCCATAAACATCTCCAAAAGTGGCTAAGAAATTTAGTATCACGATCTGAAACAATAGTATTTGGCACACCATGCAAGCGAATAATTTCACGAAAGAACAAATCAGCAACATTAGCAGCATCATCGCTTTTATGACATGGTATAAAGTGTGCCATTTTTGAGAATCTATCCACGACAACAAATATGCTATCCCTCCCCTTCTTTGTTCGAGGTAAACCTAAAACAAAGTCCATAGATATATCCTCCCAAGGAACACTAGGTACAGGTAAAGGCATATATAAACCATGAGGATTGAGTCGTGACTTAGCTTTTTGACATGTAGTGCAGCGAGCAATAAAACGCTCAACATCCCGTCTCATCTTTGGCCAAAAGAAATGTGTAGCAAGTACGTCCTCCGTCTTCTTCACGCCAAAGTGTCCCATTAATCCTCCTCCATGCGCCTCCTCCAACGACCAAAAAAAAAAGAGTCGGGTAGCCACGCTCCGTTTAGGCCCAAAATTTTTCGAAAACGCATTTTTCGAAAAAATTTCTGGCTATCCTATTTTTAGGTGTTTCTGAGTGTTTTGAGACAGGTGCCATTATAGGAAGTGTTTTTTGACCCGTTTCCAGTTTTTGGGTCCGGGCAGTCGAAAAAAAAAAATTGGTCGAAAAATTTCGTGCCCATCCTGTCAGTTTGAGCTAGGAAGAGTTTTGAGACACTCGCCATTATAGTGATTTTTCGCAAAAAAAAAGAGCGAAAAAAAAATTCAAAGTGTGCTTTTCCCTTGTTTACGTGCCGCGCCGTGATTTTGTTGGTGTTCTAGGCTCGCGTCTCTAGCACAGTCTAGCCTAGGACCAGCACAGTACCATCGTTGAGCGTTTATTCAACTTTGCATCTCTGAATTGATTATTGCTGACCCTTTTTGCTACCATAGTATAAGCCTTCCCAGCTCCACATACATCTACGTCGTGCGTTTGACTCTCCCTGGTAATCGCTCTATCCAAGCTTTGAGAGTTTTGACTACAACGGTTGCCGATCACCGCCTGTTGCTGGGTAAGAACTGGTAAGAATTCAAGTGATAGAGGCAAAGGTGTCCCGTCTTTCGATGAGATGATGGATATCGCTTTGGTGGCAGTCGACTTTGACGATCCGACTACGAACGTGCGTGGACGTCGCGCCTTAGCAATCGCTAAACCAACTCCGAGAGGTTATTGACCACGCCGGAGCACGATCAACCTGACCACGAGGGTCTGTTTCCTGCGAGCAAACGAAGAACAAGCAAGAAACTGAGATTGCAATCTGGATATTGCGAATATAAGATGAAAGCTTTATTGATCAAGGTGGGGTTCTGTGACGTCTTTGTCTGGTCTTTGAACACAAACGAAGTACGCGAAGTCGCAGCTATGGCGAACTTTTAATCTAAACAAAACCCAAAGTCTAAACGATGCCCTAAGGGCTGTATATATGGAGGAAGAGGGGGGGGGGGAATTTCGTGGCCCTTGGTGGAGGGGTCCGAAATCAACCCTATCTCTTGTTTCCCCACACATACGGACTCTAAAAATAGCCTATACTTATGTATTTCGAAATTACATGGGCCTGGCCCAATAATAAGGTGACGCAGCACCTAAAATAGCCTCGGGACGAAATTTATGAAGTGGCATCTTGTATATTTCGTCCAAGGCTTCATGCACCCATTATGGTGGCTTCAAAGTCCTGAAATCATCACTTGTAACTCCGTTCTTGTTTCCCTTGCGCATGCCATCATCTCCATGCTTGTTCTTGCTCCAATGTTCATCCTTCTCCAAGCTAGGCCCTTCATTTGTAAGCAAAACAAATGTATCCAATTTAGGCAGCATCATATTCTCATGAACATTAGAATCATTACCAAGAAACGAAAGTACCTGGTAATTTAGTTGGCGTGCACGAGCTCTAGTAATTGGTCCAGTATGTATAGCAGCAGGGGCTGTGGGTGTAACAATTGTATTGATGTCCTCATCACACCATAAGCCTTATTTGTGTAGGTGTGAGAAATTGACAAGATTGATACCAATTGTGCTATTTCCTTGTTACATCATTGAGTGATCATTGATCCATCTTCAACATCGGTCAAGGTACATTTGGTATAGTTCTTCTCTTTCTCCCACTCATATTTTCTGAAGTCTTGTGATGGATAGGCAAGGCATTTCATCTCCGATCTGCCACAACAACGACGTCGCGTACAACTACAACAACAAAACTCCCCAGTTCGGACTACAATGAGCAATCCAAGTTATCGACAACATCACCACCGACAAGAAGGTCGAGCAAGGGCCATCCCCTTCGACCACGACGATGAGCATGAACCTCTTCAACAACATGAAGATGGCTCACACATTGGACTCATACTCCGAGTCAAGCTACGAGACCGCACATGAGACCTTATCTTTGGTCGTAGAGGAGAGAGATGATGTGCCATCTTCGGCCTTCATCCACGGCTACGACTACGACATGATTGACCATGGAGACATTTGCACCTACATCTCTCCGACACCCACATATGATGAGATGTCCCAATTCCCATGTGAGGAGAGCCACCCCACCACGAGTGATATGAGTGACTCCACCATATGTGACATTGAGTGCATTTCCTATGAGAGGATGAGTGTGACCACCACTAGCCCCGCACATGAGAGCATGCCACACATCCTATGAGACATTGACAGCCATTTGAGTGACTCCACCAACCATATGAGGGAGAGCATCCAAGAGGGAGTGAGTGAGGTACTTGACACGGCACGTGAGGCCACTATGATCTCTAACGACTTACCCTATACTCCAAGTGTCTTCTCTCGTTTGGTGCTAGGTCTCCTACATGATGACACGTCTATCCTCGACGAGTCCATACCTCCAATGGAGATGACGATGGCCATGGTGGAAGAAGATGCACCCCCCACATGGTACCACCAAGTTGCAACCTCACCTACAACACATGAGTGATGCTCTAAAGGTAACATAGGTGATGGTGTTTCTCTTGTCCCACTAGTGGACTATCTTGCAAATGATTGCTTGCATGATGATGATCACCTTATAGATTCACTACATACTATGTCTTCTACATGCATTGATATCCCACCCATTTATGATGAATATGATGATGAGCATGTTGAATTGCCTAGTTGTGATGCTATGCTCCATAGGATATCTTGTGAAAATTCTTTTGGTCAACTCATGTTCAACAACCCTTTAAACTTGTAATATGCTATGAGTGAGATCTCCCATATTGCATCATTTCAATCTCAACATAGTAGCTATGCACGCCCCATTAAAATAAATCCTATTTGCACTTATGGCATAGATGACGACATTATGGTCATTGGCTTTGTTTTTCATGTGATGTTATTAACATGCTTCCTTTACATGATTTGCGCAATTCATCTAATATACCATGCCATGATCACAATGTTCCAAATATGCATTGTTTTGGATGTTGTCAATATTCTCCGTGTGATGTTTCCATTAATGCTCATGAGGAGACCCCCATAGTTTCCTCATACATATTAGGAGATTTTGATGCATTCCATACATTGCATGATTCTCATAATTGCTTGCACCATATGCATCCCACACATAACAATGCTCTAGATATTTCCCATGATGCATTACACAATTTGAGTCTCCATTATGCTATACATAACAATAAACCTATCATGATGGATGCCATGTTTCTATATCACGCATCTCCTTTATTGGAGCATTGGATATTTTGTGCTAACCAACACAAGCACGTGCCCATCATAATGGATGATGTGTACGTATACCACGCACACACAACTTTCCCTTTGTCTTTGTTTTGTGCAGGTACTCACGTATACTCGTCAACCTCACAATCCCATGAGTTGATGAAATGAGCTCTTGAGAGCAACGGCGATTTGGGATCCCATGGACTACCATTACCACTGTTCCATTCACGCAAGAACTACACGCATCTCTTTTACTTGTCTCTCACACGGCTATGGGCTATATATCACTTGTTACTTTATGCCAATTGTAGCGTGCTCACTTTGCATGATACACCTCCTTCTATGATTTTGATGTGCAATTGTGACCCTTGCTTGCATCTACCCATGATTCACCATTATACTACTCATATGTGTATTTGCATGCTTGGTGGAGATCCTTGTTGCTATTGCCATGTTTACCATGTGCCTCATGCTATTGTTGCTTGTTGAGTTGGGAGAGTCTTGATGTCCCATTGCTATTTACATATGGCCTCTCGCCAATACAATGATGATATTTTGCTCATATCTTGCTTTCATGCTTGTGATATGTCATGTGCATCATATATGATCACTATTTGCACACACGACATGATTGCCATGATTCCTTCTAGTATGTTGCATCTTCGCCCTACTAGCTTGCTTGACTTGACCACTATAATTGATTGCTTTGTCGCATCACCCATGTTCCATTCTTACTTGCTTTCTTGGGTTGATGACATATATGCTCTTGCCCCTCACTTGATTTGTCTTGATCATTGTCTCTTGTCTCCATTAGTGGCATCTCTCATATCCCCTTGTATTGGGTGCCAACTTGCTATCTTATTAATTGTGGAGACTTGGACATATTATTTGTGATTCATGCTTGTTTCATTCAGCCTATTCTATTGGGTTGTTCTCGCATTATATGTCTCCATACTATGAAATGCTCCCTTGTCCTTTCTTATGATGAGCATGATGCATACACTTGTTGGGTATCTTACCACACGAATGATAGGTTTTGCACTTCTGCTAACCTCATTTGTTTTTCTGAGTGTTTGTCATGTTCTTTCATTTTGAAGGATTCACAAGGTGGTACCATTACGAGACAACTTGGTTATGTGAATGCATACAAGATGCACAACTCCAACATCCTTGAGACATTTCTAAAGGTGAACTCCTTCCCTTTGAGCCATCCTCAAATATGCATATTGGATGGGTCACTCTTTCATTGTTATCTACTTCTTGTTGTCTCCATGATACATCTTGCAAATGGAGGAGCAACATTGGAGATTGGCTCTATGGACCTTCAAATTGAGGAGGGCTCGGACTTATTGGATGCACCTTCGTATCTCCACTCATGCCACGACACTGAGCATTGGTACACCAACACCTCCATATTTGTTGATTGTTCTCACACATGTCATGCTCGATGGACATATCATACACATGATAAATTTGCATCTTTTGCATGGATTGACTCACATTATGATTGCCTTGTTGCATCTTGTATTCCAATGTCATCCATGATATATGATCTTGTGAATTTCCTTAGCAAATTTGTTGTGATCTTCCTTGATGGCATATTCATACATCATGATCATATTGTCCATCATCAATTGCATGATAACATAAACATATTGAGAATCCATTGCCATATTGATGCTATTGATAAACCATCACACTATGACATCATTTTGCACCGTGGTTGCATTGATCATATTCACAATAAATTTGTGTGCACAATGAATGCTTTTGCTCCCATGAATGCTTTGCATATCATTCTATATCATCTTGATAAGCTTAATGCGCTTTGTCACGAACAATTTTGCTGAATGAACTCATTCTTATATGATGGACAATTTGTGTGCGCTAACCATTGTATTTCCAAGTGTACTTTGTGTTTGCTTTTTTTCATGTCTACCACTCCGGTGACACTTTGGGGTACTTGGCTTGCACAACGTCTTCCACTCCGTCCAACTACAAGTCCGTCCACGATTACCGTTTCCATGGTGATGAGGATCATGATCCGAGGTCAGATATTTCCCAAGGGGGGGATGATGCGGAGCATCCCACGTTCATCCCCATGTACACTCCGACTACTCTCCAAGCCCCAAGAGGACATATGACGAGACCTCGAACATATGCCATTGGACACAAGGTGAACTCGCTCCTCTCCGAACCTTCACTTTCTACATGTGAGACATGGCTACTACCTCCAACGTGTGTGACATGCATGATCAGGTACTTAGAGGAAAGCCACAGAGCCACCAAATCCAATGGACGAGCTAGCGAGGACGCCAAGTACAAGGACCAAGAGAAGAAGCTGCCCGAAGTTTACAGCCTCCGGATGACCGGACCTCGCTGGACGTCCGACGACTGGAGCTTCCACCATCCTAAAGAGTCAGCCCGCGAATGCTACATAGGCTAGACGACCGACGCGGACCGGACGTCCGATCCCCCAGGCCCCGAATGACCGACTGCCACCGGACGACCGGTGCCACGGCGACATAATGCTATTTATGGAAGTTCGAAGACTTCTAGACGTCAGGACCGTCCCGAGCCTCCGGATGTCAGACACCCACTGGACGTCCGACGCTTGTCTACGCACAGAGATCGGGCCCGAGGCGCATGTACCCCTTCGCCCCTCACTTACCCCTTCGTGGCTCTAGACTATAAATACTCCTCCAGCTCCACCATCTGAGGGTTAGCGTTGTCATAGCTCATTTGTGAGATAGAGCCTCGCTCATCCATACGGATCTACTCCTTGAGAGAGATCGCGACCCCTCTACAGAGAAGATCCCTTTGGATTCAAGACCCCCTCTTGGGTGGCCCCATCAAGACCACCTTTGGAGAAGACCGGTAACCCTATGTATCATCCCGTGTTGACTTTGGATCGTGTGATCTCTATGTGTACTTGGATCTAGCATATGTGTGATCGTTCTTGTTGGTTTTGAGTGATTCTCTTGTGTTCCCTCTTGTGTTTCCCCTCGTGTTCTTCGTGTTCTTTGCGTGATCCACTCCTTTCGTGAAAGATCGGCCACCTAGGGTTCCACCCTACATCAAGAAGATAACAGTAAAGGTAGATTGTGAGAGGTGTTAGTTTTTGTGCCCCGTCCTTGCACAAAAGGACATAGTGCATGACACTAGATGGGTTCTCAGACACTTCTCTTATCTCTCTTTTGGTGGCAAATAGAACTAAGTTCTTCTTGTCACTCATCGTGAAGTCACTCATTTTGGGCTTCTCGCACTCACTCTCTTTTTGGTAGTTCGCTCTCTCACTATTCTCTCCACGATGGGTGGCTTGCTTGTCGGCGATCACTTGGCTTGGAGACATAGGGTGAAGTACGTACTCCTTTCCTTTCATCTTGAAGATATAGTGATTCGTTCGGCCATTGTGGATGACACCTCGGTCAAGTTGCCATGGTCGCCCAAGAAGAAGGTGGAAAACGGTCATTGGAACGACATCACACTCCAAAGTGTCTTCGTATGCTCCGATTTTGAAGGTGACTTGAACTGTATGCTCGACTTGGATAGTGCCGGAGTCGCTAAGCCATTGAACTTTGTAGGGATGTGAGTGCTTCATCTTGATCAATTGGAGCTTGGAGCATAGTTCTTCACTTGACAAGTTATGGCAACTCCCTCCATCGATGATGACCTTGACGGACCTTCCATTAATGCCGGCCTTGGTATGAAAGATATGGCATCTTTGGTATTCTTGTTGTTGATGTTGAAGAGTCAAGACCTTGGAGACAATGAGAGCAGGGCTTGAATCTGCGTCACAAAATACTTGTTCTTCTTCATCTTCGTTAACTTGTCAGTGCATGGCCACTTGCTCAAGAGATTCTATCGGTGTCAAAACCGGCGGATCTCGGGTAGGGGGTCCCGAACTGTGCGTCTAAGATGGATGGTAACAGGAGGCAGGGGACACAATGTTTACCCAGGTTCGGGCCCTCTCGATGGAGGTAATACCCTACGTCCTGCTTGATTGATCTTGATGATATGAGTATTACAAGAGTTGATCTACCACGAGATCGTAGAGGCTAAACCCTAGAAGCTAGCCTATTATTCTGATTGTTGTTGTCCTCCGGACTAAACCCTCCGGTTTATGTAGACACCAGAGGGGGCTAGGGTTACACAGAGTCGGTTACAAGGGAGGAGATCTACATATCCGAATTGCCAAGCTTGCCCTCCACGCAAAGGAGAGTCCCACCCGGACACGGGACGAAGTATTCAATCTTGTATCTTCATAGTCCAACAGTCCGGCCAAAGTATATAGTCTGGCTGTCCGAGGACCCCCTAATCCAGGACTCCCTCAATAGCCCATGAAACTGGCTTCAATGACGATAAGTCCGGCGCGCAGATTGTCTTTCGGCATTGCAAGGCGGGTTCCTCCTCCGAATAGTCCACAGAAGATTTTTGAACACTTGGGTCGTGTCCGGCTCTGCAAAAAAAGTTCCACATACTACTGTAGAGAGTATAATATTTCCACAAATCTAATATGCTGAAAACTTTTCATAACATGACATCATGCCATGGCCTGGTCATTATGTGAACCATTTTTCTCAACCAGCTACTACACGTATTGCGGGGCAGTTTTCTTGGCACGTCTTGTCGAAGCAGAGATCGTGTCCCCTTATCACGGGATTCTCATCAATACGGGTGTGGGTAACCCAACTGTGCCATCAATTGCGGTGCTTGGGGAATAAGCGTGTTTACCAGGCAGGTGGGGAGGCACATAGCTTCTTCCACCCTTGTAAAGGGACAAGGACTCCTCCTTTTCACCTACGCCTTCTTCTTCCCTGCCCATCCATTCTTGCGCACTCGAGCTCCAGTGCCCAAGTTCGCATTCTCTCAGTAAAACCACTCCAAACATGTCCGGAGAAGGAGGCAAGTGGATGGTCTCCTTCGTTACGGAGGAGAACATTACGAAGCTCCGGGAAGCCAGATACCTGGCCGCAGACATCGCGCACCGGCTCCCAGACGAGGGGCAGATCGTCCCTACTCCAAGACCCCATGAGAGGGTTGTATTCCACCCCCACTTCATCCGCAGGTTGGGATTTCCCCTCCACCCATTCGTCCGCGGGCTCATGTTCTACTATGGGCTGGACTTCCATGATCTAGCCCCAATTTCATCCTCAACATTTCGGCGTTTATCGTTGTGTGCGAGGCCTTCCTCCGCATCAAGCCCCACTTCGGCCTGTGGCTGAAGACCTTAAATGTGAAACTGAAGGTGGTGGTCGGCCAGCAAGCGGAGTGTGGAGGCGCCATGGTGGGCAAAATGCCTATTGTCACTTGGCTCGAGGGCTCCTATGTGGAGACCGTGAAGGGGTGGCAGTTGGGGTGGTTCTACATCACCGAGCCACGTGACGCCAACTGGGCGGCGGCCCCCGAATTTCGATCCGGCATCCCCATGCGGCTCACCTCCTGGAAAGAGAAGGTCCTATCCTGGGGTTCATAGGTGGAGCTGACCGGACTACAAAACTACGTAAGAAATATGATAAGCAAGAAAATCAAGCTCGTCAACATGGTCCAGGTCATGCTCTTCCACCAGATCCTTCCGTGTTAAGGACGGGCATTCAATATGTGGGTGTTCGACCCAACCAAGCACCAGACGCTGCGGGAGATTTTTGACACGACGCACCAAGACATCTGGAGGGTGCTATTCAAGGCCACCGAGGTACCTCCTCCCCTTACCGAGGATCGCGGACTCAGCGCAAAGCACCCTGCCAATCCGGTAAGATCTTTATAACTCATAAGATGTTTCTTTCCCCGGTATAATCATGTGGGGGATCTAAGCCTCTGTGCCATTTGACAGGAATGGGTCGCGACAGCGGAGCAGATCGATTGTCCGGCCCCACTGCCCGAGGATCTAGCAAGTGCCCTCTTAACTGAGATGCTGGCTCCGGCGCTCTATGAGGCGCCGGAGAAGAAGGCCAAGAAGAAGGCCACGGGGACGAGGAATGGTCTCCGGTGCAAGGTCATATCGGACTCATTGTCCGATAACACCGAGCCGCCCTCCTCCCATGAAAACGAGGAGGAGGAAGAGGAATCTTCTCCCCCCTAACCGGGGGGGGGGGGAGAAGAAAAGGAAGTCCGCCCCATCAGGGGAAGCCGAAGGGTCAAAGAAGGGAAGGACTCTCCTTCCGGACTGCTCCACGGTGGCTGTTGTTAGCGACGAGGAGTAGTTACCCAGTGACAAGCCCCTGGCGAAGTTGTAAGTATCCGGATACCATAATAGTTCTTGGTATGTTTTATTTTATTGCTTCTTATCATGCCGAACATGATCATGCAGCCCATCCAAAGCCCATATCGATGTATCCTCTTCGAATGGGTCTTTCGGCCTGTCGGAGATGAATAGCGATTCACTCCTGACCACCTCCTCCCCCCGCCATACGGACGACGTCGAGGTGCTATCTCAAAGGGTACCGAACCAAGGGGAGACAGTTCCGGAAGTGCCCCAAGGCGACATTCCGGACGCTGGACACACGAGGGGCAAGACTCCCATGGGCTCTAACGCCGGGGGCAGCAAGTCTGTGCCAATGGCCTCTGTCCATCCAGGGTCATCGGACAATTTGCTGGAAGCGCTTCGCGGCGCTTCCATTTACGAAGAGCACCACACTATCATGAGTGCGGTGGTCAAGAAGATTCAGTCTGCTAAAAGTGGACTGACTGAAGCCTGTGCCAGCCTCCTAACAGGCTTTGAGGTAAGTAATCAAATTATGAGAAAATGTTATAGCATAGACAGTAGCCCCTGATGCTCTGTTTGGTGTTCGGAAGAAAAGCCGAACAGAGGATCAAATAATAACCACATGAGTCTAATCAGAATATGTCTATGTGAATAAGCAAGCTTCACTGCTAGCTGCTGCCGCTCACATGGCGAAGGCCTCCGCACTGAGGCGAGACCTTGAGCGGTCCAAGGAAGAGCTCGGCCTTACCAAGAGGCAGCTCTAAAAGAACAAAGGTAAGTGATACCTCATTTGTTTATTGATAAGGAAACTTGTCATTAGATCACAGGATCGTCATGAATTTTGCTAGGGGCCACGACCGAAGTGGCAGCCCTAAAGAAGGTGCTGTCCGAGGCCGAAAGCAAAGCAGCCAAGGAGCGTGCCGAGCGCGACAAGCAAGAGGCCCGAGTTGGCGATGTTCAGCAAGAGCTCCAGGAGTTCGTCAAGAAGTACGAGTCCTTGGAGCGTGACTCTAAGACACAAGGGTCCGAGCTTGCGAAGGCCCTCGAGAACATGCAAAATGCCAAGGCCGAAGCCCAAAAGGCCCTCCAGGAAATTGAGGCGGTTAAGAAGATAGCGGCGGGTAAGGCATTCATTATGCAAAGCAAGCATGTGAAGGAAACTTTCCTTTTACTTACCCGAATTCGGAGTTCTCCAGGAGCATTCGTAGATCTACCCCGCAGTGTGTCGGATGCCGCGAAGTTCTACCGGGCCGAGGAAGGGAGCTCGACAGAGAAGTTGTTCTAGTCTCAGTATACTGGGACCGAACATCCGATGCCCTTGAGCGACTAGTTGAAGCAACTGGTCGAGCTTCACAAGGCGGCCGAACTGGCCATGAAATGCCTTATAGTTCGGATGTGGCCTGGTGAGCCCCTGTCTGGCAGCTATTTCAGCTTGGTAAGGCGGCTCGTGAACACCTGCCCCCAGTTTGAAGTCTTAAATGGGTCCGTCTGCATTGAGGGTGCGTGCAGGGCTTTTTCCCGGGCGAAAGTGCACTGGGCGAAGATGGATGCCGAAAAGCTGGTGAAGGAAGGTCGGCCGGAGGGCAAGGAGCATCGCCACCCCGAAAAGTATTATGACAACGTCCTGAAGGGTGCTCGCCTTGTGGCAGAAGAATGTACTAAGGATGTAATATTTGAATGAATGTATTTTCTGATCCTGTAATTTGAACCAAGTCCATATGCGCTATATAGCGCTTGTTTGATTTAAAATATTACCTTCTGTGCGGCCGTTTATAAAATGTGAGACTTGGCCAGTCGTCGGCTTCTGCTCCCATGTAACTAGTACTGAGGTGTTCGGGATAAACCTGATCACTCTTTATCCCAGTTTTGGGTCCTTCGAAGGAGGTGTTCGGCACAACGAACCAGGCAATCGGACTATAAAGCTTTATCACTCTCACTTAGCCATAGAAGTCTACAATTTTAAATTTTGGCGAAGCCCCTGCTATTTGGAAGGCCGAACTTGGGACGCTATGTACGCCTAAGTCGGACAAGACCGACTCCTCGCCCGAAGCGGAAAAAAAATCTTTAGGGATTTGAGACCTCTCGAACAGCGACCAGCTCTCGCCGCATCATGACAGTCAGTTTTCGGCTTTCTCTACTGAGGTGCTCGTCCGGAAGAACCGGGACACAATCACAATGGTTCTCCCCGTGCTACCTTAGCCGATATAGCGGAACGTAAGGTACCAAGCAACACAACGTAATCAGCACCTGCACGCAAATAACAACTACTCGCAACCCGACGTGTAAAAGGGGTTGTCAATCCCTTTCGGGTAGCGGCGCCCCAAGATGGGCAAATGGACGTGAGAGTTATAAATATTGATAGATCGAATGCCAAATAAAATAAATTACAGCAAGGTATTTTGGGTTTTTGGTTTAATAGATCTGAAAATAAAAGCAAAGGAAAACTAGATCGCAAAGGAAAATATATGATAAAGAGACTAGGGGCCATAGGTTTCACTAGTGGCTTCTCTTGAGAAAAATAGCAAACAGTGGGTGAACAAATTACTGTCCAAGATTAGTAAACCGACTCCTGCCTGCATCTACTACTATTACTCCACACATCGATCGCTGTCCAGCAAACCTAAATATCGGAGAAGAAATACGAGGCTATAAGCAATCATGCATAAAAGAGATAAAAGAAACTCAAATACTTTCATGTATATCAGAAGATAGATCTAATCATAAACTCAAAGTGCATCGATTCCTACAAACACACCACAAAACTGTTACATCATATGGATCTCCAAGAGCCATTTTATTGAGAATCAAGAGAGAGAGAGAGAGAGAGAGAGAGGAAGCCATCTAGCTACTAACTACGGACCCGAAGGTCTACAAAGACTACTCACGCATCATCGGAGAGGCACCAACGGAGGTGCTGAACCCCATCCGAGATGGTGTCTAGATTGGATCTGGTGGTTCTGGACTCTACGGCGGCTAGATGAATATTTCATCGACTCCCCTACGGTTTTGGGAATATTGGGGTATTTATAGAGCAAAGAGGCGGTCCGGGGGGCACCCGAGGTGGGCACAACCCACCAGGGCGCGCCTGGGCCTCCTGGTGTGCCCTGGTGGGTTGTGATCTATTCGGAGCACCCCCAGGCGCAGCCAGGGCCCATTATGTTCCTTCTGGTCCCAAAAAATCTCTGTGATGTTTCGTTGCGTTTGGACTCCGTTTGGTATTGATTTTCTGCGATGTAAAAAACATAGAAAAACAGCAACTGACACTTGGCACTATGTCAATAGGTTAGTACCAAAAAATGATATAAAATGACTATAAAATGATTATAAAACATCCAAGATTGATAATATAACAACATGGAACAATAAAAAATTATAGATACATTGGAGACGCGTTAGGGAGGTCCCTGTATCTGTGCACACACCCATCCAATAAACCAAGGCAGGAGTAGGGTTTTATGCTTCGTAGCGGCCCGAACCTAGGTAAAAACCATTGTGTCCCTTGTCGTCTTGCTCTTTGCGTCGCGTGCTTCCGCTCGCTAAACCAGCAAAGGGGCAGCCCTGCCCCATAGATTGTCAGCTCCACACCGACAGTAATAAACTTCATCCTTCCCATAATATAAGATGTTAATTTATCCAACATGCGAGTATTTTTTTTTGAATATTTAGAATAGGGTAAGATCCCATAGCCCTTATTAAATTAAAAGAGGACTGTACAGGAGGTTTCTAAAACTACAAGTCTAGACAATGGCAGGGCTTACTTACAATTACAAAAGGGTATTCACCCAAGAAACAAGCTTCTGCTTGGAGCTACCTCTAAGTCTTTGACAAATAAGAAGAATATCATGTACAAATTTACATCTCTAGGTAGCAAAAGTAGCACATTCCCTTCTGAAGGTTTTCCTAGTCACTAGAATAGCGAGGTGTTATACAAACGGTTTTTAAACCCTTTCTGTGACGACATTTGGAACCATTGCCTAGTGAGTGTGGGCAATAGGGGGGTCCTTCCCACACGACCTAGAAACTGTCAGGAATATGCCCTCCTGGCACACACGCTCGGCAAAATGAGGTCGTGTGCGACCGGCGAGCGCTCAAATATAGAAATACATATAGTAGAGCTAAAAAATACAATTATACAGGCGAAATTGTTTCCGGTCGCAAGTACATCCCGCACAGTCAGTCCCCGCTAAACATTTTCGTTCGTATGTACATCCCACACAGTCGCTCCAAGGGAAACTTTTCTGTTCACAGGTACATCACACACAATTTTTCCCATTAAATCGTTTGCGTTATGGAATGTATCACACACGGTCCGTAGAAGAAACTATGTGGCAAAGGCTGTCCGTCACACACAATTTTATGTGGTAAACGTTTGTGCAAGGTGGCCTAACGCAAATAGTTTTCAAGAGAAAGTCATGTGTGATTGTTCATTGATCCAACACGGTTTATTCCTAGAAACTATGTCCATTGCCTGAGGTCATCGCCCATGGTATTTTTCAATAACCGTTTTCAATAGCAAAACCCAATTAGCAGGCTAATTTCCCTATTATTAATAATCCATTTATTAATATAATTGACATTCATATTAATCACACAGTATATTTCATTTCCATATTAAGGAAGCAAAATTTCATAATTGAAATATATCAGAGTACAACATGATATAGCTTCAGCACTCAGCTACCCCATTACACAACTGCACTAGCACCAAGTTTCACATGCAACATGTAGAACCTTTCGACATTAGCATCATAGACAGTATATAGGCAGATGCGTCTCATCTAGAAAACTGCTGAAGCGGAAGGCGAACATTGAGCCTTCATTCATGTTGAAGGTCTTTGCAACTTTAGGCCAGTGCCTGTGGATGATTGACCATCCGTCCTTCGTCCTCTTCAAGAACACTTCAATATTGAACCGTGGGTGTTGTATGAAAACCTTCCTCGCCTCCTGATCGTAGAGGTGGTTTGAGAGGTAATCATTAGTGAACTGCTTTAGAAAGGCCTGAAAACAGGGATGTGCATAAATATCTTCTCTATATTGGAAATGGGGCAAAGGAATAAAAAAGGCAAGGTATAATAGTTAGTACCATCCTGTAGTGAACTGATGTCTTGTTCATTGTGCAGACAAAGATCTTGTTGTTTTTTTTGTCGCTAATTTCTTTATCCTAACAATCTTTATAAGTTTCTTGACTTAAATGATATTAATGGACAACTCATTTCCCCATATGCAAAAAGGGTCGAACAGTGGGTCAAAACCTCTGACAGCAGGACCTACATGTGCAAGACCAAATTGTTAAAAACCTAAATATTAGAATGGTTCCTGCAATTGCACAATAATGTGCTATTAGATAACGGACCATGCATGTGCTAACCTCGATTGTAAACCTTAGTTCTGCCCATTGTTTGCCTGCAACACATATAAGGTAGTTAGCCATTAGGTTAAGTAAGGGTTCACATGCTATCAGTAAAATATGTTGATGAAAAATAAGCACATTGCAGATTCATCAGATTAATTCAAGCCACATGGAAAACCCATTTATCCAAACCATGCATGATTAAGAACTAGGAAACATAGCACTTGTATATGTTTCTCATGTATTATGTGCAGCCAAATTCGATTTATTCCTCACATGCACAACAATACAAAATTCTACCCATGACAATTGGACATCGCATTGCAGAATTGAACCAAGCAGTTAGCTAAACACCACAACAAATGAACCAAACATTAACTGAGCACCACATTGCACAATATAACATACTCCTAATAGAAGATCAGACGGTCAACCAAACCAAGCATGCAAAACAACTTGGAAATATATCAATAGTATTTTTTCTCATGTATTTACTACAGCCAAATTCAATTTATTCCTCACATGGTATACAATAACAGAATGCATCCACAACAATTGAACATCGCATTGCAGAATTGAACTGAACAGCCAACCGCGTCGCGTTGTCAGCGCATGAGACATCGACGGTGGCCTCGACGGCGAGGTGCTCCTCCAAGATCTGGGCCTCGACGTCGAGGTGCTCCTCCAAGATCTGGGCCTCGACGGCGAGGTGCTCCTCCAAGATCTAGGGGTCTCCGCTGCCAAATGGTCCTTGGGATCCTGGCTATACCGCGCGCGCCATGGCTTAGGGCGGCGCTTATTTGGTGGAGGGGTCGGTGATTTGGGTGGAAGGTGTTGCGCCGAAGGTTGGGGTATGTGGGATGTGGAAGGAGAAGGGGGATGGGGGTCAGGTATGGATTTCTAACTGGATAGGTGAGGCCGAGCAGCGTGGAGGAGGGTCGCTGGCGAGGAGGCGGCACTGCAAACAGGTGGTGAAGGTTTCATCTTGGAAAAGAAGGCAGAAACAGGGGAAAGGTGGCTTTTGGTAAGGGGAGGGGGCGGGGAGGTAGATATTTCTGCGGAAGCCGAAAATTTGGAATCGCTTCAGTGAAAAAACTGGCGTGCAAAGTGTCATCAGACACGGTCCCTTATTTAGAACTGTGTACGATATGTGAATATCACAAATGATTCAGATAGCTTAACCCGTGTGTGTTGAGTTTGAATGTCAAAAAATTTGGTTCGAATTTCCCTGGTTTCAGTGGTCATACATGTCATTGCATAATTTGGGTACACAAAGGAGACTACAGCACACCCACACTTCTTAATCGAGCAAGTTCAGGAATTAAACAGAGCTAGCTGACCTAAACATTACTCTAATAAATTAAAGACCGACGCTCTTAATTAAACAAAATAAAGAGTACTACTATGGCTGGTGCTCTTCAATCTCCGCCGCTACCTCCATGTCCAGCTCGTGCCCGACGGTCTCCTGGGGAATGGCTCCATGGCATCAATTGCACCATAGTCGGCAAGCATCTCGCCATCCGTGTCTGCCATATATTTGGAATAGGCCGCCATGAGCTGGGCATGGGCGGCCGCGATCTGGGCTCTGGCGGCCTCCATCGTGGCAAGGTATGCCGCGTAGGAACGGACGGCTGCTCGAACTCGCTCGGCGATTGCCAACTCTTCGGCCGTGGGTTGACGACCGTTGTCGGAGAAGCTTCGTTCGATTTGTGCGGTGACCGCCACGAGCTGGGCATGGACGGCCTCGACATGGTAGTGGGCAGCCTCCATCAGGGCTAAGGCCGCCGCTGCGGAACAGACAACTATTGTGCCGCTCTCGCAAGTTGCTATCCCTGAGGCAGATGATGTTGCCGCCGCCTGACAAGAAACAACTGCCGTTTGGGCTGCCTTGGCCACCCAGACGCAGACGGCGGTCGCCCTCACGAAGCTTATTAGCACGCGGCTGGCGGTTGCGGCCGCGCTCTTGCCGGAGTGGGCCGCCGAAGTTGCCCTCACGATGTGGGTCCACATCCCCGTCTTTCACTGACGATGAATGCACAGTGAAATGATATTTCGGGAGTGAGCTAGTGTGCTTGACACTGTAGACTGTAGCCGACGCACCTTCTCGTGTAAGCCATAGGCATAGAATACACCCATGGTGCTCCAAGATATTTTGTGATGCATCTCACACAGTTGGTGATAATAAACTATGTGCGATCTACTTGATTTATCGTCTTGATTTGAATTACGTAATGGGGTCACAGCTGCAAAGGATGGTGTTTGAATTGCTAGAACTTTTATGTGAAGTGAACATGCAACTATAGGTGTGTCATCAAAAAATTGGAATTATTCAGGGTTCGTTTGGATGTTTTTATACATTAACTTGGTTTTGTAGGCATTTCAGGTGCATAATTCAAATTTGAACTACATGCACATGCTCCAGTGCATATAAACGGGTTGAAAAATCAAATATGTGTCCTTGGTTGCATGCTTAGGTCCCATGCAAGAAGTGGGAATGAATGTCACACACCCTGCCACCGTCACTTGGCCTCAAATATTGAGATACCTGGTTTTTAAATTCTAGTAAATCCAAAACTCGTTTGAAATTCATGAAACTTGGCATGCTATCATGTAGCGGCATGAACATGCCATGGTAAAATTTTTGTCCCATTTGGGGCAGGTTTGGGCATAAGCTTCTCACAAACCAGAGCTTCTCACAACAAGCGTGATGGTTTCGGTAGGGAATGTGCCACCTTTGGGGACGAAACAATATCCGTTGCCTCTTAATTATTTCAAAAAATTTCGAGTGTCAACATAGAACAAGAGGAGTGTTGTGTTTAATTTTGGAATTTTTCGGGGTTCGTTTGGACATTTTTATACATTAACTGGGTATCCGAGGCATTTTATGTGCATAATTCAAATTTGAACTACATGCACAATCTCCAATGCATATAAACTGGTTGAAAATTCAAATACGTGTCCTTGGTTGCATGCTTAGGTCCCATGCAAGAAATGGGAATGAATTTCAAACACCCTGCCACCGTCACTCGGCCGCAAAATTGAGATACATGGTTTTTAAATTCTAGTAAATCGAAAACTCGTCTGAAATTCATGAAACTTGGCATGCTATCATGGAGCAGCATCAACATGCCGTGGTAAAAGAATTGTCCCATTTGGGACAGGTTTGGGTATAAGCTTCTCACCAACCAGAGCTTCTCACAACAAGCGTGATGGTTTCAGTAGGAACGTGCCACCATTGGGGACGAAACGATATCTGTTGCCTCTTATTTCTTTCAAATTTTTTCTGGTGCAACAAAGAACAAACGGAGTGTTGTGTTTAATTTAGGAATTTTTTGGGGTTCGTTTAGACATTTTTATACATTAACTGGGTTTTCCAGGCATTTTCTATGCATAATTCAAATTTGAACTACATACACATTCTCCAGTGCATATACACTAGTTGAAAAATGTAATATGTATCCTTGGTTGCATGCTTAGCTCCCATGCAAGAAACGGGAATGAATTTCAAACACGCCGACCCTGCCACCGTCACTCGGCCGCAAACATTGAGATACCTGGTTTTAAATTCTAGTAAATCTAAAATTCGTCTAAAATTCATGAAACTTGGCATGCTATCATGGAGCAGGATCAACATGCCGTGGTAAACCATTTGCCCCATTTAAGGGAGGTTTGGATATAAGCTTCTCACAAACCAGAGCTTCTCACAACAAGCGTGATGGTTTCGGTAGGGAACGTGACACCTTTGGGGACGAAACGATATACGTTGCCTCTTATTGCTTTCAAACAATTTCTAGTGTCAACATAGAACAACATGAGTGTGGTGTTTAATTTTGGAATTTTACGGGGTTCGTTTGGATATTTTTATAAAATAACTGAAATTTCCAGTCATTTTAAGCGCATAATTCAAATTTGAACTACATGCACAAGCTCCAGTGCATATAAACTGGTTGAAAAATCAAATCTGTATCCTTAGTTGCATGCTTAGGTACCATGCAAGAAATGGGAATGAATTTCAAACACCCTACCACCGTCACTCGGCCGCAAACATTGAGATACCTGGTTTTTAAATTCTAGTAAATCCAAAACTCATTTGAAATTCATGAAACTTGGCATGCTATCTTGGAGCGGCATCAACATGTCGTGGTAAAATTTTTGTCCCGTTGGGGGCGGGTTTGGGTATAAGCTTCTCACAAACTAGAGCTTCTCACAACAAGCATGATTGTTTCAGTAGGGAACGTGCCACCTTTGGGGACGAAATGATACCCGTTGCCTCTTATTGCTTTCAAAAAATTTCTAGTGTCAACATAGAAAAACAGGAGTGTTGTGTTTAATTTTGGAATTTTTTGGGGTTCATTTGGACATTTTTATACATTAACTGGGTTTTCTAGGCATTTCGTGTGCATAATTTGAATTTGAACTACATGCACAAGCTCCAGTGCATATAAATTGGTTGAAAAATCAAATTTGTGTTCTTCGGGGCATGCTTAGGTCCCATGCAAGAAATGAGAATGAATTTCAAACACCAGGGCACTATTGATTGCCGGCAAAACCTTGAGATACTTTATTTTTAAATTCTAGTAAATCCAAAACTCGTCTGAAATTCATTAAACTTGGCATGCTATAATGGAATGGCACTCGACATGCTGTGTTATTTTTCGTGTCCATTTTGAGAGAAGGCGCACTCAAATAACAACCAACAAAGGCATTTTGAAACAAATAGTTGCCACTATAACATCTCAAACATTTTATAAAATTTAAATTGTGCGCGTTCTGTTAACCATTCACGTGATGCCACGCCTCACTCTTTTAATGGCTAGGAGGTGCGGTGCAGACATGTGCTTGAGTTCTTGACTAAACGGAAGGTGTGCAAGCTATACTCCAAAGTGGAGGCTCACTAGGAAGCGTGCGAGCTGTACGCCGTGCAGGCTCACTAGGAAGCGAGCCCTTTGACTTCCATAGCCGCCCGCCTTGCTCGCATCCTCTACATTAGTGGCGCCCAAGCTGCATTTTAATACGGTTTTTAAATATAAAACACTCATCACAAACGTTTTAGTTAGAACACCCGTATGCAAAACCGACAATTTCCCCAGGAAGCCAAGGGAAAATGTGCCTAGCAGGATTTGTGCAGGTCTTGATCACAAACGTTTTAGTTAGAACACATGTATGCAAAAGGATAGCTTCCCCAGGAAGCCAAGAGAAAATGTGCCGAGTAGGATTTCTGCAGCTCTTGATGGCAAACGTTTTAGATAGAACACCCGTATGCAAAGTGAGAGCTATGGGCTTCCCCCTTAAGTCGAGGGAAAATCCACAGCGCAGGATTTGTGCATCCCTTCAACGCAAACGGTTGTTTTGGATGACCCGTGTGCAACCACGTACACACAATTTGGTAAGATTTGCATCTGTCATATTGGGTATGTTACCATTTGTCAAACTGCAAAGATTGACATTTTTTGATCTAGTAACATTGCCATTTGTCAATCCTTGTAACACTGCGATTTGTCAAAATATGCATCTAGAAATGACTAGCACTATCTAATTTTTGCAACTAAAATTCAGTAATTAAGCATAGATTTCATTCATAGATTAAGTAATCGTTCTTAATTTATACAAACAGTTCAACTTGACAGCTGAACCGACCAAACTTTTCCCCAATTGTTGCCAACCACGTACTGAAATAGCTAGTTCAACTATATATACTAGCTAATTTTAGGTACGTTGTACTGTTCGATCACACATCTATAGTCAGATGAACTGAACAAAATAGCCCCTAAATACTACTTCTACCACAGAGGGGCTTTGTGCTAATTCCAGTAGCCTCTCCTCTACTGAGCATGCTCAGTAAGAGGCAGAGGAGGAGGAGCCTACCGACGAGCAGGAGAAATGCAATATGGTGCCTGCCACTTCTGCACGTTCAACGATGCTCACCAGCTCGAACGCCCACTGCCGCTCCAGACGATCCCTCTCGAAGCGGCCGGACTACTCGTAGATCTCCTGATTCCTCGCCTCTGCGTCAGCGTGTGCTGCAGCCACGGCTGTGGTAAGGCTCTTTGCATGCTCGACGAGGCGCTCCTCCTCCTCCTGCAGGAACTCGATGTAGTGCGCAAGGTCGCTGACGCACGTGCGGGCCTCCACCGCCGCCTCCCTCCTTAGGGAGGCGGTTGCGGAGCGGGTGATGATCCTAGCGGTCGACAGTGGGCTGGCGGACACGGTGGCCGATGATGGGGTAGCGGGCACGACCACCACCTCCCGCCTTCGGGCTGCCGTGGTGGAGCGGGTGATGGCCATGGTGGCCGATAATGGGGTGGCGGTCACGACGGCCACCTCCCGCCTTCGGGCCACAACGGCGGAGCGGGATATGGCCCTAGCTTTCGATGGTGGTGTGGCAGCAATGGCGGCCGAAAACAGCTGTCGACGGGCAGCGGCGGCGGAGCATGTGGTGGGTGTTCCGCGCACACCCAACGGGGATGCCACGCGCACTACACTACGCCGCCGCCGTGGTGTAGCCTCCCAACTGGAGCTGTCCTCTGATGACGGCGGAGTGGCTGAGTGATGATGATGGACCGGTGCCATTGGCGATTGTGGTAGAAGCACACGAAATAAGCTATAGGTAGGGAGGGGAAAATGCGACGCAGGACTCGCTGGCCATGAGGGTTTTTCTAGCAGGCTGGTAAGCATTGGGATTTTGGGGGATTTCGCTGAGTCAGGCTGGAAGCTTGCGTGGGAACCTGCGAGGTTGCACGGGAACAGGCTCACCGACGATTCATTGGCACCATTTCGAGCCACCGTTTGTTCAAAAGAACGCCCCCGCACGCTGCGCAAGCTTGCGCTGTAAGCCGTATGCAGCAGCGGGGTGACAAGACATGCGAGAGGAGGATGAAAGGACACGTACACATACGGTTAATACAAAAAAACCTTTGCAATTTAATTACCTACTATACCCCCGTCCTGGTTTATAAGTAGGATTTAACTAATAAAATACAAATGCATGTCGCCAAGATTATATCGTTGGAGTCGTATTTGAACATAGTTTCTAGCTATAAAATTTTTGTAACATGCATTAACACTTTTTTGGTTAAATTTAAGGTTATATACAAGCAAGCGTTTACCCGCAACACACACGGCTTATTCCATCACAAACAGCTCGGATGGATCAACTATATGCCACGTAACGCACACGCAACTCTAATCTGATTCGTGCTTGATGTCTCCGACATCGCCCGCACAGTTCGTCTTATTTGCCATGTATCATTGTGCCGGCCTCTGCTCGCGTCCCTCGGCAAGCTCTGCTCGCTGTTAGGAGTTCCAATGGAGTTCAGCGAGCATCCCAATGGAGTTCAGCGAGCATAGAGTGGAGACCCACGCGAGGGAGATGGATCTCTCAGTGGTGTACACCATCAACCTGGCCGTGGTGGACGACTACATCAATAGCTTTGAGCAGTTGCTTGCTCGAGACAAGTACAAGGTGGTCGGCATCGACCTCCAGTACACCGCCGGTCGTCCCAGCATAGATTAGAAGGTTGCCGTTTCCCAGTTGTGTGTGCGCCATCATGTCCTCATCTGCCACTACTGCGTGGCAAAAGAGCCTTGTGAACGTTTAAACAGATTTGTCAACAACACTGACTACAAGTTCGCCACAGTGGAAATCACCGACGATGTAAACGCGCTCAGTGTTACGGGCTTGGCCTGCAAGAACCTTGTCGAAATCCGTGACCACTACAGGGTCTAGGGCAGCATGAAGAAGGACTCCCTAGTCGAAGTCGCCTCGGCCATCATCGACCCCTACTACGAAAAGATGAAGCAGGATGCCTTGAGAACAAGTCCCCTATCCTGGCACAAGGCCTGGATGTGGCAACTGGATGGACCTCACCTTAGGTTCGCGGCCAAGATCGTGTACACATGCTATGAGATGCACTGGCGGTTCGTTGACATGAGGAAGTGCCTCGTTTCCCAAATCGACGAGCCCGGATCGAGCCACGAGTAGAGCAAGCGTCACAAGAAGGAGATGATGGTCAGATGATCGTTTATGCTAGTTAATCATGCATATAATATATAGTTTACTTTATTGGTGTGTGGAAATGTCATCTTTGTAGTAGCCACCTATGTAATTATGCATGTAATAGTTTACTTTGGTGTGTGCAAATGACATGGTTGTAGTAGCCACCTATGTAAGTGGATGTTTAATTTGGTTATGCAACCATGTCCTTATAAGTGTGTGTGTGTGTGTGTGTGTGTATGTTGTTGTTGTTCTGTATGCAATCCCATTGCACAACACACGTCTTAATAGCAGCAACTATTTGTGTTATTATCGGTCTTAACACACATTTCCGATTACGGTCCTGTTTGCCGCGTATCACACACATCTTGTTATATTGAACCATTTCTGTTCTCTTGTCTCAACACAAACAATTCATCCGAGTGAACCACATGCGGTATATTGCACACACCTTTGATCTGCCTGACCGTTTCTTTTGTGTTGCCTAATCACAAACAGTTCATCCGAGTGAACCGTATGTTGTATATTGTACACACCTTCAGCTGGTTGCCCGTTTCTTTTGTTCCTCCTCATCACAAACAGTTAATTAAACTGAATCATATGCCCTGCATCGCACATGGAACTAAAATCTGAACAATGTTTGATGCATCCTCCATTGCAAATGTTTTGCACCTATTTGACGGTTTTTTACACCACCGTTTGTGATTATGGCATCGCACACAGTTTCGTTGAAGGGTCTCTGACTGTAGTGTCGCATTAGCAGCATCTTGCAGTAGTGATTCCTCAAGATCCATATATTGAATGCCACCATGACCATGACCTCAAAGAAGAAAGGATGACTAAACCATGTTCTGGCTTGAGAGATGCATTGCTCAATGTCAATCCTATAGCTCCAATCAATTTGCAAGTAATTCCATACTCTACAACTGAAGTTGCATTGGAAGAAGAGCTGGGCTCTATCTTCATAAACATAAGCATTGCAAACGACATAAAGGTTATCATCCGAGGGAGACCTCGAGTGTCTTTTGACCAACATGTCCTCGATATTGAGCCTATCAAAGAAAAGAAGCCAACCAAATAACTTTATTTTTATGGCACATCTGTTCTGCCATAACCACTTACAAGGTTGAATGACTTGAAGGTGGGTGTACATGATGTCATAAAAACTTTTGGATGTGTATTGTCCTGATTTCATGGGCCATATCCATACATTAGGCAGCGATGGATCTCTCTATATGTGGAATAGCCACCCTTCTAGGATATGGAATTCAGAGGCTGCCTCCTAAGAGATGGGCAGGTAAAACATGGAGAATGGTTCCTAGTTTTGGAGAAAATCCCAAATAGAGAGTTTGTCATCCATAACAAAAGAATATAGCTTCGGTAGCCTGAGATATAATGGCCTGGAAGATCCTCCAACATGCCAAGCATCTAGCCAAAAAAGTGCAAAGTCCCCCATGTTAATATCAAGGTTGAAAAAAGCGGTGGACGTAAGGGAGGCGGTTAGCCTTCGCCTAGTGCCTAAACGGTGCTTAGGCGTCCAAGCCGCAGCCTAGGAGATTATATTATTTTTACTATTAGGGTGTATTTGTGGTTATTATATGTGTATTTTATTAATTTAGGGCATATAAGTATGTTAATGACCAGCTACTATGATTGTAATATGGCCCTTTTGGCATATCAGTGCAATATGGCATGATTTCTTGCCTGGGTAGACAATTTCTTACTTGCTCTACCTAGACTTATGCTTATGCCCTAGGCGAGGCGTTGGGCCATTGCCTAGCGCCTAGGCATGCCTACGCGCCTCCTAGGCAATGCCTTTTCCAACAAAGGTTAATATGCACTAATGCAATGGATCGATAATGATCACTCAACTTAAGAACATCTCTCCACGAGAAAGATCCTGTCATAACCGTGGCATGAGGGACACCACAATCATAGTAATTATCCGAAATCAACGTGACCCATGGGACATCAACTTTAATATAAATTTTTTGCAATTTTTCGGTGAGTGGCTCTTGGTTTTCGATGTGCAAATTCATAATAGCAAGGCCACCTTGATCCCTAGGTCTGCAAACTAGATCCCAAGCTGCCAGAGACTATTTTGGAGCATGAGTGTCGCCTCTCCATAGACACTGCCTGAAAATCCTGTCTTGCTATTTGATAATACCAGGGGATATGGAGGCTAGAAAATAAGTAAATAGGCATGGATTTGAGCACAGAAGTGAACAGCTGCAACCTGGATCCTTGGTTTAGCATGGAAGAACTGACAAACATCCTCCGTTCAACACTATCAACTAAAGGAATTAGCTCACTTATTTTGGGCCTTATAGTACCAAGTGGCAAACCAAGGTAAGTATAGGGTAATTGTCCAATTTTACAACCCAAAATATCAGCCAACCTCTGAGCTTTAGCAGCTTCAACATTTAAGGGCACCATGGAAGATTTGGTAAAGTTTACTTTAAGGCCAGTTGACTGTTGGAAGATGTGTAGCATGTTCTTAAGAGCAACTGGCTAGTCCTCAGCAACAGATAAAATTATAATGGTACCATCAGCATACTGAATAATAGGAAAATCAGTATCATGAGATGGAATTGGGAGTGTTAAAATTCCTCTGGCCAACATATCATTAACCACAATGTGTAAAAGATCTGCAGCAATGACAAATAGAAGTGGAGATCATGACGTTGCTTGACATTTTTCCTGAAGTTAAATTCGGGCATGGTGAGTGGGTGCAGCTCCTCCAAATTATCAAAGTCTAAAATGACACGGCAAGAGTCCATCGTGAGCTTCTTGATGTATGATAGGCTCCTGCTCCAAGCTTTCAGATCATATAGCATGTGCTTAAAATTTGTTGAAAGGACTTTTTATGAAGAAAGGTTTGAAAAAACCAGTGCTTCCCAAGATTTACGGACACGTTCCATAAAGCCCGGCATGTCCACCCAGAAATATTCAAATAGAAAAACACTAGCTTTTGGTATGTTTCTGTAGATGGAAACGACGCAGGGACTATGAGCCGAGCATGTTTTTGCCATTTGGAGTACAACCATGTTAGGGTCGAAAGAAATCCAGTCAGAGGTTGTGAAAAACCAATCAAGCTGCTCCAACACTGGTTTCTCCTGCATATTGGACAAGGCAAAACTCCTTCCTTTTAGAGGCAATTCTAGCAGACCAAGATGCCCGATAATTTCATTAAAGAGGAAAATGTCATTAACATCACCTCCCAGCAAATTTCTATTGTCAAAGGAATGAATAAAGTTCAAGTCCCATAAGAATAACCACTATTCATCGGTAGGGATGTTTAAGTGATATAACCAACTCAAAAAATTATCCCTAGGTGGCCCATCACAGGGACCATACACTATGACAAGTGTCCACTGTTCAGCATTATGTACTGATTAGAAAGAAACAACCGCGCCAAAGCTCTGAATCTCAACTAGTGCCCCCTTAAAGATTGATGAATTCCAAATAACTAAAATGCCGCCAGTGGCACCCACAGATGGTGCAAACATAAAGTTATCAAAGCACCTTGGACAGAAAGCTCGTATTTTCCTACTATCAAAATCATCACATTTTGCTCTTGCTAGCAAATAATAGAACATTGGCTCTCCTCAATTTTTTCTCGCACATCCCTCCGTCGAGCTTCAGAATTCAAACCACGAATATTCAACCACAACACACGACAACTATGAAAAGTTCTACTTGGCATAAGAAACCAATTTAGACCAATAAAGGACTGCACTACATAATAACAACAGTAAAAGTGCCCATACCGACCCATAACAACAGTTCAGTCAAGCACAAAAGTTCAGATATAAAGAAGAAGGAGCAGACAAAATAACAAGCATGCCCGGTATTACCCCTTCGGCTTATGACTAAGAACATAGGATCATTCATCATCAGACACCTGGTCAGAAGTAGCTTTCTTAAGAGGAGCCGTAAGCATCTCTAGCGTGAACTTTTCAGTGGGGATCCGTGGGCGTGCGTCGATAGCCTACATCTCTCGTATTGGTGTTGATGGAGGAACGGGCCACGCTTCTTCATCAGTGACATCCACAACCACCTTGGCCTTCTTTGCCCATGAATGACGCGTGGTCTGTGGTTTGTAACCACAGGCCTTGGCACAACTGTGTGTCATATGCCTTCTCGAGAAGTTAGGTGACGGTGCTACAGTCATGGCAGTTCTGTGAGTGTGCCTCTTTTCTTGTTCCCGCTTGCCAAGAACTGCATGAGTAGCAGATGTCAACAAGAAATCCTCTGCAGGTTGAGAGGAGTGCAGTTGACTGTCAGGTAAGGGCGCACCCTCATAAACTTGCTCCTCATTGTCAGTCAATAGTTCGTGATAATGATAGAACATTTTGGTGCAACTATGCACACATCCTGCTGAAGCAAATAGCTAAATCTTTGCTCATATTCGTATGGCCAAATGTAGGTGGTAACTGGTAAGTAAGCGTGGTTGCAGCATGTTGGTAGATAGAGCAACAGGTATATCTCTGAAAAGAAATTTAGGCATGTGAGACATGAAAGATCTTTCCTAGATCATATGGGCAGGCAAGACTGGCCCATTGTCAGCATCCTGGGAATGAGGGTACCCAGACTTGCCTGCCTGCGGCCCACGGTGTGGCTCCGTCGACGGCCCGGTACGGCCCAGCTTCAGCAACAACAACCCAAGACCCTCGAGGGGCAAAGCCTCGCAAGGTGACGACGCCGAGACCTTCCTAGGGGGCGGCCTCACTAGGCTGGCTCCCGAGGAGCGGAGATATCGATGCAAGGTGCACCTCACGAGGTTCACATGGTGTGAGCCATGACGACCAAGGCCAGGTGGGCGCCAGCGGGCGCATAGTGCCAGTTTCCTCTTTAGTGCTAAGGAGGAAAGTGCAAGCGCAGGGTCCCAAGGAATCAACTAAAGGTTTCCTTATTGGTTGAACAAGACTAGTTCCGCCAGGACGACAGGACGGAGGTCATCGCGGAGCCCACTGCAACATCACCACCAGAGCCTTTTGCAAACAAAGACTACTTTTATCAGGATAGCTTGTACTAGTTGTCCCCATTTAAATTTGGTCGTTGTAGGATCCCTTCCCGCCTACATTTAGGAAGAGGACCAAGGCCACTATAAACAGTACAAAGCCACCACCATAGGGGGGCGGATCATTCAGATCATCCACACACCCACCAGCTCATCGAGCTCAAGAACACCTCACCTCCAGAGGCTGTTCGTCCACTTTACTAGTTCATCCTCAGCCCCTCGAGGCAATCCACCACAAAGCTGGAGTAGGGTATTACACTGCAAGGTGGCCTGAACCAGGATAAACTGTTGTGTCTCTTGTCCCTTGGATTCGTTGAGCTAGGACGTGGAATCGTTGAGTAGGCAGACTAGGAAGAGGGAGTTCTTCACATGCACCCTAGCTTTTGAACCTCTCAAGGGTCTGCGGAATCCCGGATCCGATATTTGGCGCGCCAGGTAGGCGTGCATCGAAGCCTCTCTTCTGTCGGTCGACTCGCGACTGCTCGACCCCCTCCATGGATAACGCCCGTCGAGCCCATGCTGAGCGTCGAGCCGGCCTCGTCGCTCGCGTCACCCAGACGGTGCCCGTCGGTGGGCCTCCCCGTCGTTCTCCATCACCTGTCGCCGACGCCACCACCGGCCCGGCAGGGCACGAGCAGCAAGCTTCATCGCTCCACCCCTCCATGCGGCGAGATGGACGCACCGCCACCCGGTCACCGACTCTGGCTGGTTTGTCATCCCACGCTCGTCATGGCCCAGCCAACGCGCAAGCTGGGTTGCTCATGGCGCATGAGCTCCTTCGCTACCGCCCCGTCGACGACCTCTATGAATACTGGCTGGACCACATCGTCGAGCTTGTCAGCGCCGGTGGGGGCTCTCCTGCACCGTCTCTCTCGCCGCCTCGCCCGCCGCCTGCTGCGGGCGACGTGGTCCATGGAGCGCCTCCGCCACCCCCCCATCAGGACGTCACCCTTAGTCCAAGACGCGAGGCCCCAAGGCACGACCCGCCACACAGGGTGCCTGTACATGAAGAAGAAAGTTGCCAGGTGGTCTAGCGGTTGCAAGCAGAGGCACGTGCGCTTCTAGCAGCGCCATGTCAAGACCGTGTGCCGCCTGTGGTGGCAGCACGTGAGTGCCAAGATCAAGCTCCACCTCCACGACCAGCCCCGCTGACCATCACGGCCTGCCGAGCCTTCACTCCCGAACTAGGCAGCATCGTCTAGCCGGGCAAATTCAAACCTGACCTGCCTCCGCGCGACAACGGCACCCCCGACCCTGTGGAGTTCTTGCAGCTCTACGAGCTGAGCATCGAGGCATCCAACAATGATGAGAAGGTCATGGCGAACTGGTTTCCCATGGCTCTCAAGGATGGCGCACACTCGTGGCTCCTGAATCTGCCCGTGGGATCGATCTCCTTCTGGGGCGAGATGTGCGAGCATTTTGTCGCCAACTTCCAGGGCACTCACGACCATCCGCCTGCAGCAGGTGACCCGCGACGCATCAAGCAGTCACCAAGGGAGACCCTGCAGAAATACATCCAGTGCATCAACAGCGTCCACCTCAAGATCCCCAAGGTTTCGAACGAGGCCATCATCTCGGTGTTCTCAGATGGCGTCCGCGACGTCAAGATGAAGGAGGAGCTCGCCACCCAGGAGGACTTTTGCACGGCTTTGGAGATGTTGAACATGGCAACCAAGTGCACGAGAGCTGAGGAAGGGAGCCTCTCCCTCCTCGAGCTCCCGGTGGTAGACCCAGAAGACAAGAAGGACAAGGCAAAGGACGTGGAGCGCAAGGGGGCTGCCGTGCTCGCGGCAGAACCAGAGATGAAGCGCGGCTACGACCACCTAGAATCATCCAAGGGCAGCCGTCCATTCTGCGTCTTCCACAACGTACACAGACACAACACCAATGACTGTCAGGAGCTCAAGGCCATACGCGATGGGCGCCTAGGTCGATGCCCCGAGCGCAACAATCGAGGCTACGACCGCAGAGGAGGCAGAAGTGGAGGACGCTGGGACGACCACGGTCCCTGCCAGGAGTCGCGACCATCCTCGTGAGGACCGCTGTCAAGGCCAGCCTCGCGAAGGCGCTTGGAGAGATCAGCCTCGTGAGGACCATCCTCAGGGCAATGCCGACCTCCCTCCGCTGCCACCACCACCAAGAAGGAACAATGACCACCACCAGGATGAGTGGGCTGGGGGCTTCCAGGAGCCTCGCGCCATCGCCTGCATCTTGGGTGGCTCTCAGTCGCCAGCCTCCCAGCGCATCTTCAAGAAGTTTGCTCGTGAGGTGAACGCGGCCCTCCCTAGGCTCGAGGCCACGCGTCCGCTTAGGTGGTCCAAGTGCACCATCACCTTCAGCTTGTCCGACCAGCTCAAGTGCGCAGCAACTGCTGGCGCCCTCCCGATGCTTTGCTCACCCATCATTAGCAACGTCCTTGTCACCAAGACCCTCATCGATGGCGGTGCAGGGCTCAATGTTCTTTCCATCGAGACGTTCGACCACCTCCAAGTGCCATACGGTCAGCTGAAGCCCACCAAGCCTTTCTCAGAAGTGACCGACGGCTCCACCATCCCAATAGGGCAGATCCGCCTCCCTGTCACCTCCGGCCAACGCGACAACTACCGCATCGAGCTCATCGACTTCGACGTCACCCACATACTCCTTTCGTAAAATACCATCCTTGGATATCCGGCCCTGGCCAAGTTCATGGCGGCGACCCACCATGGCTACAACGTCCTCAAGATGCTAGGGAACTTCAACATTATCACGATCGTCTGTGATGAGAAGGACGTTGTGTGCTCCCTTGAGCGTGCCTACCAGGTTGTGGCGGTCGAAGAACCAGACAACGAAGGCGCCATCTACCCTCCTGAGGCTGTCTCCAAGAAGAAGAAGTATCTACTCCGCCAAGAGGCTCGGGAGGGAGGTGTCTCTAGCTGCACCACCTGAGGACCTGCGCCCATGGTTGGGGCGCCTCCCTCCCTCGCATAGGAAGGTTGCCCAGCGCCCTCCTCAAGCTGGGGCTCGGGGGCTCTCTTCTGGAAGGCCTCTGACATAGCCAACGTCACGAGGGAGGCGCTCGGACACCACATGGAGGCATGCTTCATCGCACGCTTCCCTCGCGAGGGCACAAGGCATGGGGTGCCAGGTGCTCAGGAGTTCGTCACCAAGGCGATCGAGGAGTTTCAAGAGGCGAAAGCCATGCACGGCGACCGCCGCCTACCACCTGGCATAGCCCCATGTCCTGGCGAAGACAATGAGCTGCGCGTCTCCATCAACATTCCAGGGCTCAATAGAGCCGCATCCCAGGAGCGCTTCTGGCCTTCGCTTGTTGGTCAGTGTGAGGGTCCACCTCACAGCTACGTTCGCATGCCCTTTGGCCTGCCGAGGACGGCTGTTACCTTCCAGCGCCGCCTACGAAGCATCATGGCGGCTCAGGAGGCCAGGCACCACGCAGTCCTGGCGGAGATGGCGACAGCTCTTCACGAGCCTCCCGAGGTTCAGGACCCAGGTGGCTCATGAGGAGCAACCTCTTCAGCATGCATCTTCAGCTACTTCAACATCTCTTCAGCAACGATGCCACATGATATTTTCTAGTTTATTCAGCTGGGGGCGCCCCTTGGGCTGCATTATCCCCAGACCGCATGGGCCTATCCCTGTGGCATGTATCTTTCTTGCATCTTCCAATCACTCTATTGGGTGCTCCCCTCGGGTTGCATCATCCCCAAGCCACATGGGTCTGTCCCTGCGGCATGTATTGTTCTTGCATCTATCTGAACTAGCTGTACCTCCTCCCATGAGTTGCTTTATGATTATCATATGCATGTCCGGTACTTCGATACCATGAACGTCATACGCCCTTACAAGCCCACCCACGACCGCCTCATGACTAAGGACTAGCACGACGTCTGTGCTCGAGTCCATCCCTGCAACATCATTAAACCCAAGAGGCTGAGCTCTGGCTCGCGGGCCAGCTCCCGCGTATGTCACCTCCCATGGTCCTTGGTGCCTTGTCCTCGCATGAGCTAATCGCAGGTGGATGAGCTAGGGCGCACGACTTGGTGCCTCGTCACCAAGGGAGCCGCGTGCCGGTTGTCTTTCTTCAGGATTTTCGCATGAGAAGACTGGGCATGGTGTCTGTGCCCGGGTCCGTCCTTACAACATTGATAAACCCAACGACTGAGCTCTGTCTGGCGGGCCAGTCCTGTTCACGTCACCTCCTAGGGTCGTTGGTGTTTGGCCTTCTCATGTGATCACCTCAGGAGATTCATTCGGCACAGGTTGTCTAACCATCTCACAAGGCCACCACAACTGTCAAGAATCAAATTCCAGTGCAACCCGCCTTGAGGTAGGGCCTTGTGAGTTCCGTGCTGGCTCACGAGTGCCCAGACACACCTCGTCTAGCCCTGCCGTGCAAGCCACATGTTAGGGCGGGGTTGTACACGCCTCGGGGGTTCCACTCAGATGGAGAACCCACCCATGCACCAGTGGAAGCAGCATGCTCCGCAATGGCAGTTGACACGGTCGAGGAGCTGCTATGCCCGTGTAAGTACGGAAGCACCATGCTCCTCGCTGGTGATAAACAACTGAGGGCGGCCCCTTGGCCGCATCAACTTTAGGGAGCCGCGAGGCTCAGTGTCCAGCCTCATCGCAACACTTTCCCCTCGGGAGAGTCGCACGAGGAGGCTAGGCACGGGAGCTATGCTCAGGTCACGCCTGACGCACGCCATCCTGCCAGGTCCCTCAGACCTAGTCATCGCGCGCCCCTCCCGAGCGGGACCTCGGTGAGGAAAGGTGAGGAAAGGTATGGAGGTATGTTTGTACGTCAAGGGGGACTCCTGAGCATCGCGACTTAGGGGCCTAAATGGTCACGTAGCCCCTCACCCCTTGGCCTTGTCCTGGTGATCCAGACGACACAACGGTGGTTAAGGTATGCGCGGGACGGGGCCCTGCCAACGCAGAACGCTAAGGCCTACTCTTGCATCTCCTTCCCGTGGGCTGTTTATACGTCAAGGGGGACTCCTGAGCATCGCGACTCAGGAGGCTAACTGGTCACGTAGCCCCTCACCCGTTGGTCTCGTCCTCGTGATCTGAACGACCCAACAGCGACTGAGGTATGCGTGGGGTCGGGTCCTGCCGACTCAGAACATCAAGCAAGCGGGAAGGAAATCACGAAAACCTGGCAAATTATTACAAGAAACAATGTCTCTTAAAAAGTGCAGAACACATAAACTTTTAACGTCTCCACGAGGCACGGTGCATGATGTAGGAAATAAGAATGGAGGGAAGCACTGCCAGCAAGCCTCTTCAGCCTTGGGCGCTGCCATCGCCCGCAAGGAGTGCCCCGTTGTCTATAACGTCACCTTCACATGTACCATCGAAAGTGGCTGTAGGTTCGGCGGCGCCGTCAGCCGGGGGCGCCGGGTCGATGGCGAGGAACTTCTGCAGTAGGGCCTCCACCTGGTCCTTCATGGCTTCGGCGGTGGTGGTGCAGTGCTCCTCGTCCATAGGCTCAAGCAGGGCTCCGAAGTTGGTGCTAGGGTCGCGAAGATGGAGGTGGCTGAAAACACGCGTCATAGCTGAAGCGGAGAGTGCGCGTGCCTCTCCTTCCACCATGGGGCCAACCCCAAGGACAACGTCCTCGAGCGCCGTGACCAGCTAGGGTAGAAGCTCGGTGGGGCCTTGCTTAGCAGTCACCAACGGCTTCTTCAACCCCCTCCTATAGAGGTCCTGCAGTGCCTTGCGGGAGAATCGAAGGCGGCATGATCGATGGAAAGGATTTACGCCTTGGCCTTCAGCCGGTCTTTCTCCGCCTCCACCTCCTCCTTCAGCTTCTCCAAGTGGTCACGCTCCACGGCCTGCTCCCGCGCTGATTGCTCCAGCTCGTTGTCGCGACCAGCGACCGCGTCTTATCAAGCCTTCTGCTCCTCCTCCCACGCCTCGCGCTGGCGGGCCTCGGTGGCACGCTCGCTGCACAGGGTCTCCAGCTCGGCCTCCACCACCCTGCAATGCTCCTTGGCAGTCTCAACATCGTTCAACGCCACATCGCGGGCGGCCGCAGCCTGGCCGGCAACCTGTTCACCTTCCTTAGAGGCCGCTACGGCATGGCTCCATGCCGCCCCGACGGACGCATCAGACCGCAACCATCCCGAGATCAGCTCCAGGCGCCCTGACGCCAAGCAACGGTCGACGCCTGGAAGATCATCGTGAAGTTGGGTCAGCGCGGAAAGAGCCTCCTCAAGAGCATCAGGTGCGGCAGAAGGAGCTGGGAACTCCGGAGCCTTTGGGACTTGAGCAGGTGAGCTGAGGGCGAGCGTCTCCGGAGTCGGCTCGGCCGCAGAAATCACCTCCTCATGAGGTCCAGCCTCCGGGCCTCGAGAGGACAACTCCGTCGCAGGAGCACGTAAGACAGCCCCATCCTCCCTTGGCGGAGGTGGTGCAACCACGGCAGGCTGCTGGGTCTTGGGGATCACGGCCATCTCCTTCTTCTTCTTTATCGCCAGCGTGGGCCTACCCGTACAAAAGGGAGGTATCAAGATACTGTAATAGGAGTAGGAAACAAGGATCAATATGGAGCACTTACTGCTCCACGGCGGCGTAATCCCTCGTCCTCTTCAGGAGCTCCATGCTCGCAGCCTTCACGGACTAGGGCACTGGCGCACGAGCCCCAGCAGCGGACGATGGCACGACGCTCGGGCCTGCGGCAGCTTCGACCCGCGACGAGGCAGATGCACTGCCTTGAGGAATCAGTGCCGACCTGCTCTTCTTCGGCACCTCCTACTTCAGCTTCTTCAGAGGAGTGCCCTTGGACCTCGTGGTGACCCTGGCAGAGTGCGGCGACTCCCTTCCCAAGTGCTCACTGACATCGTCGTTGTTTGGGAGGGTACGGAGGAGATCGTTCTAGCATAGAGGAGAAGTCTCCCCCGCCCCCTCCCGGGTCGCCTTCGAGTCCGACCTCTCCTCTTGGTACAACTAGTCGGAGGACGTCACCGGGGAGACTGGGGTCCAGTAGGCGCCAGTGGTACGAGCTCGTGCTCGTTGAAGGCAGGCATGGCGGCGGTGATCTTTTCCCCATCTGGGCGGTGGTATAGTGGTAGATGGGTGTCTTGCGGGTAAGCTTGGTCCTTCCCGACCAAGAGGTGCATGACCTTGTTCAGCTCCTCTTCGGGCAGGTCGTCCGGGCACAGGCGAAGTTCGCCTGCCTCGTCCACAAGCTTCCACAAGGGGCGTGAGCGTTCCTGGAGTGGAGCCAGGCACTGTGTTAGGAATTCCTTAACAATCATGGCCCCCGTCAGCGTCTCCGCCTTCGTGAAATCCGGCTTCAGGTCGGCCACCATCTTCTCCATCAACTGCTCCACCCGGGGATCGGTGAGCTTCTCATGGTTCCAGCCCTCCTGAGGCGATGGCATTCTAGTCGGCAGCACCAGTCGAGGGTAGGAGCGCACAGCATCCATGAGGACCCACTTGTTCCTAAAGTCCTCCACCTTCTTCCCAGCTCATGAGATCGCGTTGCTACCTTTGGCCGCAACGAAGTTGGCACACCCCGAGCACTGGCCCTCCTTGACCCGGAGGTAGAAGAAATGGCGGTGCAGTGCCACAGACGGCATCACCCCCATGAATGCCTCGCAGTAAAAGGCAAAGATCGACGGGAGGAGGATGGATTTGGGATGAAGATGAAGGGCGTGGAGATTGTAATGGCGAAGGACGGCATAAAAGAACCCGGAGAAGGGGGGACCAGCCCCGCGAAGACGCTGTGCAAGAAGAAGGGATAGAAGGTGTGCCCAAGGTTTTTGGCTTCACGGCGCCGACCCGGAGAACTATATCTCCCCCTCGTTGCTGTTGTCCACCGTCACTAGGAGCGCGGCGGCAAGGTTCTTCTCCATGACTGCAGACACGCTCAGGGCAGGCTCGAACCAGGAGGGCAAGCGTGCGGCCTTCGCCTTGGTGGTGGCCATCTGTTACGGGCTTGGGGGAGAGTTTCGGTGGATCTGGGGGCTCTCTGGCTGAGAAGGAGAAAGGGGATCTGGAGCAACAAGAAGGGAAGCCAATGAAGGCTCGGCAGCGGGCGCCAGCCTTTTGTCAGACAAGGACGGTTGCCGAGGCAGCATGGGGAAGCGGAGGCGCCCATGTCCCACCAATCGCCACGCGTCGACCAAGGCCGCGGGTGGTTGGGGCCTGCAGCGCTCCGCCCTTGCCTTTTGGCTTCGCCTCCAAGCCAAGTTCAAGCGCGCCTTGGGCCCGGGGGCTACTGTCGGCGTCCTGGGAACAGGGGCACCCAGACTTGCCTTCCTGTGGCCCACGGCGTGGTTCCGTCGACGGCCCGGTACAGCCCAGCTTCAGTAACAACAACCTAGGACCCTTGCGAGGGGCCAAGCTTTGCGAGGAGGATGACACCGAGACCGCCCAGGGGGCGGCCTTACTAGGCTGGTTCCCGAGGAGCGGAGATGTCACTGCAAGGTGCACCTCACGAGGTTCACATGATGTGAGCCATGACGACCAAGGCCAAGCGGGCATAGCGTGCCAGTTTTCTCTTTGGTGCTAAGGAGGCAAGCGCATGCGCAGGGTCCCGAGGAATCAACTAAAGGTTTCCGTATAGGTGCAACAAGGCCAAGACCGCCACGACGACAGGACGGGGGTCATCATGGATCCCACTACAGTGTCACCACCAGATCCTTTTGCAGGCGAACACTACTTTTGTCAGGATATCTTATACTAGTTGTCTCCCTTCAAATTTGGCCGTTGTAGGATTCCTTCCCGCCTACATTTGGGAAGAGGACCAATGCCACTATAAATAGGACTTAGCCACCACCATAGGGGGACGGATCGATCAGATCATCCACACACCCACCAGCTCATCGAGCTCAAGAACACCTCACATCCTGAGGCTGTTCGTCCACTGTACTAGTTCATCTTCAGCCCCTCGAGGCAATCCACCACAAAGCTGGAGTAGGGTATTACACCGCAAGGTGACCAGGACGAGGATAAAATTTTGTGTCTCTTGTCCCTTGGGTTCGTCAAGCTAGGCCGTGAAATTGTTGAGCAGGCAGACTGGGAAGAGCGAGTTCTTCGCACGCACCCTAGAGTTTGAACCTCTCGAGGGTCTCTGGAACCTCGAATCCGACACCCATAGACCACGCGCATGATCTCTAGTTGGATGGGGTTGAGTGACGCCACGGGATGGGCTGTAACCAGGTTGTTTAGAGGCTGTTGAAGCTCTTTCATGTCCATCTCATTGTCAGAATCCAGAGATGTGTTCTGCTCTTGAGCTTGCTCCTACTGCTGGTCAGGTACCTCCTCCTACTGGTGTTCATGCTGTTGCACTTGTTCCTCCCAGCGTCCCCATCCAGCTGCATGATGCATGTTATCCCCCCAGGAACCAGCATTTTTTCCGTTGTTCCCTGGATTGTGTTCAGGTGGCACTACATTCCATCCAAGCACTAGGTATGGAGGCGTGGCCCAAAAGGGCTGGGGTGGGTTAACTCCTGGCATGGGGTGCGGATTGCCGGGATCATGGCCTCAACAAAATCTCTAGTGAGAATATTGCAGCCACCTGTCCATGAAACTACAGAAACTCCCTAGTTAGCAAATTCACAAAACACCACCGAGCGCGGAACTAGAGAATTATCTGGAGAAGAATCTCGAACAAGAGAGCGGACAAGTCGACGATCCGTGTTGTTCCAATAATGAAACTGAACAAAAGTTCCGACAACATCTGTGAGGCAATCAGTATTGCGATAATCCAAAGGAACTCCAATAAACATTAACCAGCCTGTCTTATGCCCATGGATGGCTCTGAAACCCTCCCCTTGGTTGTGTGGGATAAATCTGACGAAAAACTCATTACCATTCTCATCTAAATCAAAGAGGAAAGGGGGTGCAACGTGAATGAGCCGCAAACTACTGGATCCTCCATCTCAAATAAACCCATACCTTAAAACCATGTCTGAGCAGACAGAATAGAAACATGCAAAGTCTGTGTCGAAAAATCAAGAACTTGCTAACGTCGAATCCCAATAAGATGAGCTGGCGGTAGCGGCTCGACAACGGCGACCATGTACTACGCATGGGTGCGGGGCGGCGGGTTGGCTGGCGTGTAGTAGGTGCAAGGAAGCCGATCCTCCCGCAGTCAACAATGTCGTAGCCTGCCGGGTTAAACCAATGAGGGTCAATCACGTAGGCCACCATTGGAGGTGGTGGTAGTTGGCGAAGTAGAAGCTGGAGTAGCAGACGATGGTGGAGCGCTTGGTGGCGGTAGAGAAGAAGCAGGGGATTGGGGTTTTCCATACGGAGAGGCCTGGCTTGGAGAAACCGAAGAGGCAAGGGAGTCCTCCCTGGCGCGAGCCCCAAAGCCAGTGGATGGTACTTTTGGCACCCAGAGAGATAAGTTGGGTGGTTCGTCCGTGCAATCCCTCTTAATATGACCGCACCAAAAACAATCCCTACAAGGAACGCGGTCTATGCACATCTCTGCAAGTGGCCCATGCCCAAGAATTTTTGGTAGTCCCAAAAACTTGCAGCCTCAGCCTCAATCATATCATCAAAACTTTGCAAATCTCTGGCAATATCACGTGGTGAGGGGGAGGCAATTTCCAAAGTTGCAGACTCCGTATGCAGTGGGCTATCCACCATCAGATAACACTATGTGTCGGTTGCTAGAACCATTGGGCCTAGGACTGATGACTGGGCTTCGATCCCCGATAGAAGGAGAATCAAATATCTCCACAAAATCTGGTCCAAAAAATTTCAAACCTCCAAAGAATCCGGGCCTGCCACCAATAGATGCCATCCTATCCGAGAAGGTGGTAACGAGCCAAATTTGATCACCGAAGGCGGCGGGCTCACCGTCAGCATGGCTGCCAGCGAGATAGATGTGATTCGAACTCCTCATGAGAGTCAACATGACAACCAGCCTCCCTAGTAGTCAAAACCTCTGTTGCCGTGGGGTGGTAGCTATACCCGTTACGAGCAGAATAGATAATGAATGTGGCAAAATGAAGTTTCTTCCTCGGTAGATTAGTGGATGTTTGAGACTGGATAGAAGATTTAGCAGGGCCATGCTGCATGGCCTCCATCCCTAGTTGAACTCTACACTTGGATGGACTAACTAGGGTCCATTCCTACTAGCATTTTGCTTGCCAGAGGCGAAATTCTTTCTCCCAATCCGGACCTCCATGACCCCAGAGATGAGAATATCATTTGAATTCATTGCAGACAAAGCTACGTTGATGAAGTTTGAAGAACCCCACTTGTTTGAATGAAACATAAAAGGAGAAAACCTGATCATTGAGGGAAGATACCTTGAGTTGGGAGCAATAACCTCCAATTGCATATTCAAGGTCAAGGCCAAAATTATCTTCATCCAGCCGGAAAGAATGCCTTGCAAAGGAGACCACCATTGTGAAGTGGCCAGATTCGGCAGTATGGTGCACCGATCTGTCGAAAGTGCGCCTGATCTCATCTGCCAGGCCCATCCCTGGGGCAAAATCCAAGCCCAAGGAGATAGATGTGTGTACTACAATGAAGAAGACAACCAACAGGAGGAGATGGAGATGCCGGAGAAGATGACACGATCTGATAAGGACACCAATACCATTGTTACACCCACCGCCCCTGCTGCAATATGTACTGGACCAATTACTAGAGCTCGTGCATGCCAATTGAATTACCAGGTACTTTCGTTTCTTCATAACAATTCTAATGTTCATTAGAATATGAAGCTACCTAAATTGGATACACTTGTGTTGATTACTAATGATGGGCCTACCATGGAGAAGAGGGATGAACACTGGAGCAGGATCAAGCACGGAGATGAAGTTGCACATGAAGGGAACCAAAACGGCGTTTCTAGTGCGTATTTCAGCACTTTGAAACCTCCATGATGACATAAAAGGACATGGACGAAATATACATGATGCCCCATCATAAATCTCGTCCATAGCTTATTTTAGGTGCTGCACCACCTTATTATTAGGGTAGGCCCATTAATTTTGACATACAACTTTGTAGGTTGTTTTTAGAGTCCGTATGTGTGGGGAAATAGAATTAGGGTTGGTTTCGGACCCATCCTCCAAGGGGTCACGAAATCACCCCCCTGTTCCTCCATATATACAGCCCTTAGGGCGTCGTTTAGACTTTGAGTTTTGTTTAGATTAAAAGTTCGCCATACCTGCAACCGTGTACTTCATTTGTGTTCAACGACCAGACCAAGACATCACAGAACCCCACCTTGATAAAAAAATTCATCTTATATTCGCAATATCCAGATTGCAATCTCAGTTTCATGCTTGTTCTTCGTTTTCTTGCAGGAAATAGACCCTCGTGGCCAGGTTGATTGTGCGCCGGCGTGGTCAATAACCTCTCGGAGTTGGTTTAGCGATTGCTAAGGCGCGATTTCCTCGCATGCTTGTAGTCAGATCATCAAAGTCTACTCCTCATAAACAATAATCTCCTTCTCATGGAAAGATGAGACACCTTTGCCTCTATTAAGTGGTATCAGATATCCAGGTTGCTTGGTGAGATTTTCCATTTTTCGTAGCTTAGATCGAGTCTGTTCTTTATACCTACAATCCACAAAAAAGCCAAAACAATTAGGGTTCATCATATCCAAACCAATCTGAGCCATTACATAATCTTTTCTGTATTTGCTTTGTTGAATTTGTTGTCGCATCGTTGGGTCTAGTTGCTGGTCTTAGCATCTAGTCTTTTACAATTTCGAGTTCTGGTCACATGTTATCACTCCGCCGCCGCACCATCTTCATCACTGCCATATACCACCACCCCACTAAAAGTGCAACTAATCCCCAGGTGGTTTTAGTAATTCATAACAACATATAGCTCATTGAACTAATATCCATTCAAGTTAAATATTTCAGAGAGTTCAATGATTGGCATGGCATGGACTAGAGATGTGGACCCCTCAAAATGCTAAGGACAAAGATTGGCTAAAGCTCAAGACTCTTCACTTCTATTTATGTGATCCAATATCACATTGAGTCGATAGTTAAGACAATACTATTAAAATGGGATGAGGTGTTGCTTAATGGTCTACTTGCTCAAAGTGCTTAGTGATATGCTCCAAATCCCTCAACCACTTTCTCATTTCCAAATATGTCCAAAACCTAAAGTTAAACTCGGCCCCACCGATTTGATCTATCCGGCGCCGCCGAGTTCTTTTGACACAGCCACTGCGAGAAACCCTAGACAATTCGGTCTCACTGATATGGATCTCGATCTCACTGAGATGGCGTTGCAAACAATCTGTTTCCCTTCGTAATGTTTCGGTCTTACCGAAATTAGCGAGGGGTCTCACCAAGTTCGCAATGTAAACTCTGTATTTCCCTTTGTAACATTTCGGTCTTACCGAAATGAGCAATTGGTCCCACTGAGTTTGCCTGACCAACTCTCTGTTAACTCATTTATGAAATCAGTTTCATCAAGTTCATGCAATCGGTCACACTTAGATGAGGTTTTTCCCTAGCCCTAGCACATCGGTCCCTTCGAGTTAATCATGTCGGTCCCATCGAGATTCCTGACGTTCACATTTTGAACTGAATCTGTCTCACCGAGTGCTCCAATTCGGTCTGACCGAGTTGGGTGAAATGTGTGTAACGGTTGGGTTTTGTGTGGAGGCTAAATGTACCCCTCCACCCCCTTCTTCATTCAAGAGAGACCCATCAGAACATGCCTACACTTTTACTACTCATTTTTTGATAGAGAACCACCTACTCATGTGTTGAGACCAAGACATTCCAATCCAACCAATAGAATCTTGATCTCTAGCCTTCCCCAAGTTGCTTTCCACTCAAATCATCTTTCCACCATAGCCAAATCTGTGAGAGAGAGTTGAGTGTTGGGGAGACTATCATTTGAAGCACAAGAGAAAGGAGTTCATCATCAACACAACATCTATTACCTTTTGGAGAGTGGTGTCACCTAGATTGGTTAGGTGTCACTTGGGAGCCTCTGACAAGATTGTGGAGTTGAACCAAGGAGTTTGTAAGGGCAAGGTGATCGCCTACTTCATGAAGATATACCCTAGTGAGGCAAGCCCTTCATGGGCGATGGCCATGGTGGGATAGACAAGGTTGCTTCTTCATGGACCCTTCGTGGGGGGAGCCCTCCAAGGACTCGCACAGCCATTACCCTTCGTGGGTAGAAGTATCCATCAAAGTGGACATACGGTAGCACCACCTATCGGAACCACGCCAAAATCTCCGTGTCGACATAGCGTTTGACTTCTCCAAACCCTTCCCTTTACCTTCATATGCAATGTTTTACTTTCCTATGCTACACTCTTAGAATTGCATGTGTAGGTTGATTGCTTGACTTGTGCTAAGTTGCTAAAATCTGCCAAGACTTAAAATTGGGAAAAGGCTAGATTTTTATTTGGCCAAGTAGTCTAATCACCCCCCTCTGGACCTACTTTCGATCCTACAAGTGGTATCAGAGCTTTGGTCACCATTTGCCTTGATTTCCATAGCTTTGGTGATCATAGCCTTGGTTTCACTACCTAGGAGAGTATGTCATGTAGTAAGGGAAATTACCACCGTAGAGGTCCTTACTTTGCTAGTACAAATTTTGCTAGTTGGAAGCATAAGACCAAAATGCATATTCTTAGACATAACCCTGCCATTTGGGATATTGTGCGTATTGGTTTGCAAGGTGAATACTTCAAGGATGGAAGAGAACTGGATCATGAAGCATCCGCGGAAGAATTGAAGATGTTGCACTACAATGCTAAAGCTTGCAATATCCTTTTCAATGGACCGTGCCCCAAAGAATTCAACAAAATCAGCCACCTTGAGAATGCAAAGGAAATTTGGGATAATTTGGTTGATATGCATGAAGGTACCGAGGCCGTCAACGAATCCAAATTGGATGTGCTTCAAAGTCAACTTGACAAGTTCAAAACAAAGGATGGTGAAGGATTCACTGAGATGTACTCTAGGCTTTCTCTCATCACAAAAGAGATTGTCGGCTTAGGAAGCAAAGAGATGACCGGCAGATTCATCATCAAGAAGATCCTAAGAGCCTTGGATGGAAAATATGACACCGTGTGCACCTTGATCCAAATGATGCCCAATTACAAAGATCTCAATCCAATGGAAGTCATTGGTAGAATTGTCGCTCATGAGATGTCACTTAAGGATAAGGAAGATCATCACAACAAGTCTAGTGGTGCTTACAAAGCTTCATGTGATGCTCCTACAAAATCAAGTGAGAAACAAGTATTCAATGAAGAATTGAGCTTAATGGTGAAGAACTTCAACAAGTTCTACAAGAGTAGAAGCAAAGAGAGAAGTTCCAAGTCAAGGTCCTACAATGACAAAAGATCTTCTAGTCGTGATCGAAATTACTACCATTGTGGAAGACCCAAACACTACTCTAATGAGTGTACGACTCCGTATAAAAGAAGAGAAGACTCACCTCAAAGGAGAAGTAAGAGAGGAATCACTACCAAGAGAGAGAAGGAGTAGAGATGAACGTTATGAACGAGGACCCTCTCATAGAAGCAAGGATTCGGAAAGGAAGGACAAGTCATCAAAGAGCTACACAAGACGAAGGCATCAAGCTCATGTTGCTGAATGGGTATCCTGTTCCGACTCCGACAACTACTCCGAGTGAAGTTATCACTCCGACTCCGAATATACTCAAGATGAAGGCGTTGCCGGTCTTGCACTTGGGTCATCCAACTCCTATGACATATTCGACTCACCAAATGAAGGGATTGGAAGATGCTTCATGGCTAAAGGCCCCAAGGTATCACACCCCGAGTATGTTGATTTCAATAGTGATGAAGATGAATTGCTAGGTGATGATGATTTACTTGTTGACAACACTAGTGATGAAAACTATGATGAAATTGTCATTAATCAAGATGAAGCAAATGACAATGATAAGAAGGAGATTGAGCGTCTAACTACAGAACTAAACACTCTTAAGTTAGCTCATGAAACTACCTTAGAGGATCATTGAGAGCTTTTAAAGACTCATGAGAAGCTACGCTTTGAAAAGCTCAATTTAGAGAAAGAGCATGTGTTCTTAAAAGCAATCAATGATGATTTTTGTAAGGAAAGTTCTTACATTGTAAGCGTTTACTCTTATCTACTTACATGCCACAAGTAAAATCTAGCAACAAGAGCAAGAAAGATTCTTCTTCTAGTAGTAACAATAATCATGCTAAATCCAATATTGTTGCTTCTAGTAGTTCTCTTGATTCCACTAACGATTCTCTTAGCCAAGTTACACTTGAGCAAGAAAATAGCTTATTGAAGGGAATTATAGAGAAAGGTGTTTACAAGAGCCTTGCCGGAAGTAAGCAATTTGAGGAAACTGCTCGCAAACAAGGAAGGAAATGGAAGAATCAAGGTGTTGGTTTGAACGCAAGTTCAATGCCAATGGAGTTGAGTGGGAAGAAGATCAATACCCCAATACAAAGTTTGTTCCTCAACAAGACAAGTACGATCCCACTTCTTTCAAGGGAACACAAGCTCAAGATGATCTTCCACCACAAGACCACAAGCTAAAAGGCAAGGACAAGCTTCAAGAAGAGATTGATACATTTGAAGAAGCTCCAAAGGCCTTGGTCAAGTGGGTTCCCAAGACTACATCAATTTCTACTTCATCAAGTACGACTACAACTCCAAGGATTCCCATAAGGTTGATCTGTGTCCCAAAGAAGAAGAACTAGAGAGTTCTTGAGGGTAACTCCGCCAACATACTTCACTCATATTCACTTCGGCAAGGACAAGTGCGATCAACTTTCATATCTTGCACTAGTTCAAGGAGTCACAAACCCTCTCGTTGGTACGACAAGGGACAAGGTAACCTAATGCTTTCATGGACACCATCTTGTGTGCATTTCACTCTATGTCTATGGATATCCTTGTGGGACTAACCCATGTAGGTATTGAAAGTGCAACTCACTCAAATGGATTGCTCCAAATGATCTACATCATCATTTAGCATCCACATATTCAACACCTACATGAAGTCATCATAGACAAAACCCAAGGTTAGTTCATCCCTCTTAGGGGGGATATCACATCTAGGGGGAGCATTGCTCTAAGAATTGAGCTAAATCAACTCTAATCTTGTGAACACAACAATGCTTTATGTAAAAGTGGTAACCCTACTTGTGCTTAAATGACAAGTATGACCTACGGTCAAATGTTCTCATTTGACTCCTCAGTTAATATACTCCTATATAGATGACCTAGTCATCGCCAATTGCTTGATAGATGCTAGAGTGTTTGTGCATGGTTTGCCACATATTTCATTTGCTATCTTATTGAGTGAGCATGTTGGTTTCATAAGTTTCTCCATTCGAGGACATCCATTTGTTGCTTTGATTGTTTGTTCTTTCTTTTTGCCAAATGGATGGACAAGAATGCCTAAGAACTCCCTCTAGCTATCTATGCTTTTCTCGTCTCAAACTCTATCCATGCTACATCACAAAGTTTGAACAAGTCGAATTCGGACCCTCTGGGTGAGGAGCACTCGAAGACACTGATCCGTCAAGGGCTCAAACTTCCAGAACCTATTAATGGCTTTCGGCCTGACCGATTCATTTCTCTCGGTCCCACCAAACTCGTTGAGTTGATCTAGGTTTTCACCTCGGTGCAACCGATTAGAACTGTTTTGTCTCACCGAGTTGTAGTAACCGCTTGCGATTCTGCATCTTAGTGCCACCAAGTCGTTCCACTCGGTCACACCGACAGTGACTAGGTATATATACACCGGGGGTTGAAATTTGGAAAATTCTTCAAACACCCAACCACGCCTACCCAGCTCTGCCCCCTCCTGGTCTCTGGATCATCTCCGTTATCACCAGCGTCCTCCTGCCGCTGGTCTCCGTCGCCATCAACAGAATCTCACCACCATTGTCGCCGTAGCGAGTTCGTCGCCATGTTATGGTACGGACTCGACCTCATTGTACTTTCTTTAACTCCAATTCTGGCACAAAGATCATGCCTAGTTTCTTGCCATGATTGAGATCAATCTATCCGTCGAAAACTCCATTAGAATAGATTTGATGCAAAAAACTTAGGGTTAGTTTTCCGCCGAACTCATCTCGGACCAACCAAATTGAAAATTTTAGTCTCACCGATTTGGCTCAGGCCATTGCACATGTACTACTCGATCTTACCGAAGTGTACTAATCGGTGTGACCGAGTTCACTTTCTCTGTTAAACCTTAGCATCTCGGAGTCATCGAACTGTAAGTTTAGACTCCGATTGTGCTTCGGTGTCAGCTAGTTTGTCATATCGGTAGCTCCGAAATGCTTTATGTAGAAAACTAAAGTTAAGTTTTTGTCTCAATGCTTTTGCAAAATAGCAGTACTTTGTGATGCTCATCCACTCTATACCTATCGATTCACGGAGTCAGCTTCAGAGATGTCAGAAGGCAGTGACAGTCAGAACAGGTCAGAGGGGCAGGTGAGTCTTAGTGAGGGCACTAGTCCCTCCAACAACAGCTATGATGAATGAAGCAGAAGCACCCCAAGCAATTTGCCTAAGGCTGCAACTAGGACAAGAAAGAAGAAAACCTTAGAATCTGAAGATGAGGACTTTGTTGTTGATGAGGAAGTGACCTCAAAGAAGAAGGTGCTCAAGAGAGAGCAAGCTGCTGCTGCTGCTGCCATCAAGCCTGGTATGCATAAGAAAGCTCATGCTAAGAGGAAGCCAATGTCAAAAGCCAGAGCCTCCACCCTAGAAACCATGGAGTTCAGACTTGAACCAAGAGAGGAAGAGGCTGCTAGAGGAAAGAAAGGTAAGGAGAGAGTCAGGAAGACTACGACCAAAGTCATTGGCAGATCATCTCTGATGAGAGAGTCAGATGAAGATGAGGAGGAGGAAGAGGCAGCTGCACCACCTCCAAAGTCTCAGAAGCTCAAGGGGGATGCAATAAAGTCTGGGGCTGCTCCATCTAAGCCCAAGACAGCCCCCAAGCCTCCAACTCAAGCTCATGCCTCCAAGTCTACTGCACCCAAGAGATCCACCGGGAACATCCCTACTGCTGAGAAGAACCAGGCCCCAGTGCGAGAAGCTCAAGAGGATGAGGAGCAGCAAGTGCTAAGAAAATTGAATCCCAAGATACCTGACCATAATGATGAACATCCTGCTCCTGAAAATATGAAGCTGAGAAAGGATGCAGGTCTGAGATTGTGGAGACAGACTGATCCATATGCTATAAGGAGAAGAACTACGGTTGATTGTCGCTTTCACACCAAAGAACAACAAGATTTCTATGAGATAGTCTTGTTGGACAAGAAGCCTATTGTCTATGACATGAAATGGGTTGACTGGAAGTACATTGATGACAATGAGGATTACTTCCCATGAGTATATGAAAGTTTCAGAATGAACGGTGTTGACACTTTTGTTGGTCAAAAGTTGACAAAATGGAATGAAGAAATGATTATGCAATTCTATTCAACTGCTCATTTCTATCCAGATGGCAAAATAGTCAGGATGACAGAAGGCACAAGGTATGAATCAACAATTGCTGAATGGGCCAAGTTGATCAACGCCCCCGAGGAAGATGAAATTGACATAGATGTGTATGCCAAGCCCAGAAAGGATCACAACTCAATGGCTCACATGTATAAACCAATTCCTGATGCTGCACACCGAGATGAGGTTTTTCCCTAGCCCTAGCACATTGGTCCCACCGAGTTGATCATGTTGGTCCCACCGGGATTCCTAACATTCATGTTTTGAACTGAATCGGTCTCATGGAGTTCTCCTATTCGGTCTGACCGAGTTGGGTCAAATGTGTGTAATGGTTGGATTTTGAGTGCAGGCTATATATACCCCTCCACCCCCTTCTCTATTCAAGAGAGAACCATCAGAACGTGCCTACACTTCCACTACTCATTTTCTGAGAGAGAACCACCTACTCATGTGTTGAGACCAAGACATTCAAATCCAACCACAAGAATCTTGCTCTCTAGCCTTCCCCAAGTTGCTTTCCACTCAAATCATCTTCCCACTATAGCCAAATCTGTGTGAGATAGTTGAGTGTTGGGTAGACTATCGTTTGAAGCACCAGAGCAATGAGTTCATCATCAACACACCATCTATTACCTTTTGGAGAGTGGTGTCTCCTAGATTGGTTAGGTGTCACTTGGGAGCCTCCGAGAAGATTGTGGAATTGAACCAAGGAGTTTGTAAGAGCAAGGAGATTGCCTACTTCGTGAAGATCTACCCTAGTGAGGCAAGGCCTTCATGGGCGATGGCCATGGTGGGATAGACAAGGTTACTTCTTCGTGGACCCTTCGTGGGTGGAGCCCTTCGTGGACTCACGCAGCCGTTACCCTTCGTGGGTTGATGTCTCCATCAACGTGGACGTATGATAGCACCACCTATCGGAACCGCGCCAAAAATCTTCATGTCTGCATTGCATTTTCCTTCTCCAAACCCTTCCCTTTACCTTCATATGCAATGTTTTACTTTCTGCTGCTACACTCTTAGAATTGCGTGTGTAGATTGATTGCTTAACTTGTGCTAAGTTGCTAAAATCTGCCAAGACTTAAAATTGGGAAAAGGCTTGTTTTTTATTTGGTCAGGTAGTCTAATCACCCCCCTCTAAACCTACTTTCGATCCTACACCCACGATATACATTACCACTGCCAGATACCACCACCCCCACCATATCAATCACTGCCGCCATATACAACCACCAATCCGAGTCCACATATACCATCGCCATATACCACCACCAATCTGAGTCCCCAAATACCACCGTCATATACCATCACTAGTACGAGTTCCACAAGATTCATATCCGCTACCAGTCCGAGTCCAATATTTGTTTCCTTGTTTTTCCGCTTTCCAGATCACGCCATACTCAAAGTCGTGACCAAGCCGGACTCCCCAACTTCCGTACCGCCCGCAGAAGAAAAATAGCTCCAAACTAAAAAAACTAAGTCTCAAAAATTCTGGCTGGGCAGTTTTTAGACCATTTGTAGACTTTTCTAAAAAAATTGTTGTGGAGCAAAAAAAGAGAGGAAAAAAGTGCAAAAAGGTGAAAAACGAAAAAAAAAGATATTCACCGCATGCTCCTCCGTTGTCTACGTGCAGCGCCATGTTTTTGTTAATGTTCTAGGCTCACGTCTCTAGCACGGTCTAGCCTAGGACCAGCACAGTACCGTCGTTGAGCGTTTATTCAATTTTGCATCTTTGAATTGATTATTGCTAACATTTTTGCTAACATATCATAAGCTTTCCCAGCTCCACATATATATACATCGTGCGCGTGACACCACCTCGCAATCGCTCTGTCCAAGCTTTGAGAGTTTTGACTACAACGGTTGCCGATCACCACCTGCTACTGGGTAAGAACTTGTAAGAATTTGAGATTTGCTTGACAGATTTGTGACACCCCACCACCACTACCTTCTAGTAGTCTGTAGGATCATATTCTTGTGTGTTTCTATTGTTGCCTACCATGGCAGGATCACAAGCTAACGAGATTGACTGGGAGAACATGACGAAGAAGGAGCTTCATGATAATTTTCAGCAGATGTTAGGTCAACAGGTAGAAGATGTGGTGGCCAGTTTTGGAAATGTACTGGATATAATTGATGACAATGAGAGGACAATTCACACCAATTTGGACGCCAAGTTTGATGAAGTACTCGCACGTCTACCACAACCACCGCCCGCATCTACTTCACCATTACAACAATAACAACAACCACCACGTCACGATCCAGCAGGGCGAGCGCAGCATGTTCCTCTTGAGCCAGGACAAACTTCTGGTGCCGCTGCTACTGCTCTTGATGCTTCTGTAGCTCCTGCTGCTACTACAGAGGAGGAGGACTATTACGAGGATGAGGTTGATTAAAATCAGAACTACGTGCAACCACCAGCACCACCACCACTAGGTCGTCCTCATGCATATAATTGCAACGGTAGGGCTGCACCACCCCCTCGGTGATGACCCACAAGTATAGAAGATCAATGGTAGTCCTTTGAATAAGTAAAAGTGTTGAACCCAACAAGGAATAGAAGGAAATGACAAGTGGTTTTCAACAAGGTAATTTATGCAAGCATTGAAATTGTCGGTAACAGGTAGTTTGATAGCAAGATAACTTGTACTAAGGAAGTAACGGTAACGGTAAATAAAGTGCAGTAAGGTAGCCCAATCATTTTTTGGCAAAGAACAGGGGAAAACGGTCTCTTATAATAAGCAAAGCGTTCTTGAGGTTACACGGGATTTTCATCTAGTCACTTTCATCATGTTGGTTTGATTCATGTTCGTTACTTTGATAATTTGATATGTGGGTGGAGAGGTTCTTAGGTGTTGTTCTTACTTGAACAAACCTCCTACTTATGATTAACACCCTCGCAAAAATCTACAACTACGAGAAACGTATTAAGATAAAATATAACCATAGCATTAACTTTTGGATCCAAATCAGTCCCTTACGAAATAGCGCATAAACTAGGTTTTAAGCTTCTCTCACTTAGCAACCCATCATCTAATAACTACTCCACAATGCATTCCCTTAGGCCCAAATATGGTGAAGTGCCATGTAGTTAACGTTCACATGACACGACTAATACGTGCTGTTATATCATCATTCTTGGATGTTTTACAATCATTTTATGGCAATTTATTTCATTTTTTGGGACTAACCTATTGACATAGTGCCGAGTGTCAGTTGCTGTTTTTTGCTTGTTTTTTAACTTCGTAGAAAAATCAATACCAAATGAAGTCCAAACGCAGTGAAACTTTTTGGACATTTTTTCTGGACCAAAAGACACAAGATGGACCAAAGAAGTACCAAAGGGGTGCCCTAAGGGGAGCACAACCCACCTGGGCATGCCTGGGGGCCCAGGCGCGCACTGGTGGGTTGTGCCCACCTCGGTGGCCTCCCGTACCGCCTCTTTTCTCTATAAATACCCCGAAAATCCAAAAACCCTAGGGGAGTCGACGAAACATAATTCCAGCTGCCGCAAGTTCTAGAAACCATTCATCCATTCTAGACACCATAATAGAGGGGTTCATCATCCTTATTGGTGCCTCTCCGATGATGCGTGGGTAATTCATTGTAGACCTTTGGGTCCGTAGTTAGTAGCTAGATGGCTTCCTCTCTCTCCCTCTTTTCATTCACAATATGATGGTATCCTGGAGATCTATTAGATGTAACTCTTTTTGCAGTGTGTTTGTTGGGATCCGATGAACTTTGAGTTTATGATTAGATCTATTTTATCCATGAAAGTTATTTGAGTTTTGATCTCTTATATGCATGATTTCTTATAGCCTCGTATTTCTTCTTCGAATCTTTGGTTTAGTTAGGCCAACAAGATCGATTTTTCTTGCCATGAGTTCGATCTTACGGTGCTCAATCCCAGTGGCAGAAGGGGACATGACACATATGTATTGTTGCTATTAAGGATAAAAAGATGGGGTCTATTCCTACATGAATAGATCTTGTCTACATCATGTCATCGTTCTTATTGCATTACTACGTTTCTCCATGAACTTAATACACTAGATGCATGCTGGATAGCGATCGATTTGTGGAGTCATAGTAGTAGATGCAGGCAGGAGTCGGTCTACTAATATTGGACGTGATGCCTATATAATGATCATTGCCTGCATATCGTCATAATTATTTGAAGTTCTATAAATTACCCAATAGTAATTTGTTTACCCGTCATATGCTATTTTCTCGAGAGAAGCAACTAGTGAAATCTACAACCCTCGAGTTTATTCTTTATCATATTTGCCTTTGAGATCTATTTTTGTTCACTTTTATTTTTAGATCTATTAATCCAAAAACTCAAAAATACCTTGCTGCACTTTTTTGTTATTTATTTTATTCGCGTTTCTGCCAGATCTATTTATCCAATCTACTACAAATTTATCTATCTTTTTACCCGGGAGGGATTGACAACCCCTCTTACGCATCGGGTTGCAAGTATTTGTTCTTTGTGTGCAGGTACCATTTACATACTGATGTGTGGTTCTCCTACTAGTTCGGTAACCTTGGTATCATCACTATGGGAAATACCTACTGTAGTTGTGCTGGATCATCCCTTCCACTTTGGGGAAATACCGACATAGTTCAAGCCGCATCAACCACTAAGGGAATCACAACATACATATCATCAAAATATCTAACACATATCAAGTTCACATGATTACTTGCAACATGACTTATCCCGTGACCTCAAGAATAGAAGTAACTAGTCACAAATGATAATCATGCTCAAGATCAGAGGGGTATTAAATAGCATAATGGATCTGAACATATAATCTTCAACCAAATAAACCATATAGTAATCAACTACAAGATGTAATCAACACTACTAGTCACCCACAGGTACTAATCTAAGGTTTCGGTACAAAGATTGAACACAAGAGATGAACTAGAGTTTGAGAGGTGATGGTACTGTTGAAGATGTTGACGAATATTGGCCTCCCAAGGATGAGAGGGTTGTTGGTGATGATGATGACGATGATTTCCCCCTCTAGGAGGGAAGTTCCCCCGGCGGAATCGCTCCGCCGGAGGGCAAAAGTGCTCCTGCCAAAGTTTCGCCTCAAGACGGCAGTGCTCCATCCTGAAAGTCCTCTCCTTACTTTTTCTACGTCAAAATGACTTATATACCAGAAGACGGGCACCGAAGGTGGACCGAGGAGGGCATATCCCACCAGGGCGCGCCCAGATGGGTTGTTCCCACCTTGAAGGGCCCTCTGGTATTTATTTGCTCCAATATTCGTCATATATTCCGAAACAATTCTCCATAAATTTTCAGCTCATTTGGAGATGTGCAAAATAGGTTACTCTAACGTAGCTTTTTCAGGACCAGAATTCCAGCTACCGACATTCTCCCTTTTTGTGTAAACCTTGCATATTCTGAGAGAAAAGGCATTAGAGTTACTCCATAATGCATTATTATCCATAAAAACATTATAAATAACAGTAGGAAAACATGATGCAAAATGGACGTATCAACTCCCGCAAGCTTAGACCTCGCTTGTCGTCAAGCAAAAACCAAAATCAAAAAACATGTCCACATGCTTAGAGAGGGAGAGCTGTCGATAAAAACAAAATACGGACAAAGAAGCATCATGCATATTATTATAACAGCAACAAACTTTACCACGTAACTTTTATCATATAACTTCTCATGAACAAGTAACAATTCATCAAAACATCGAAGTAAAAGCATAAACTCTATTGAAAACCAGCAAACAATGTTCGTAGTCAACTTTGCCACTACAATGCATCATCTTTTCGGGAAGGGTCTCGTATCGGAGCCTTTTGGCAAGTCCACATACTCAAGCATCATATAGTCTAGTATGATTGCTAACACTCACCACATACACACCAGCAAAAAGTTTCAACCGGACACATATAAAGATAGGGGCTTATAGTTTTCGCCTCCCACGTATTCACCTCAAGGGTGATGTCAACAATAATAACTCATGCTCACCCATACCCAACTGGATATATGTGCCTAGATCTTTCCTCACCACATGATGCTTGCAAAAAGTGAAAATAAAAAGGAATAGGGAAGAATACTTTGACTCTTGCATAAAAGTAAATACAGAAAAGTAAAGGATAGGCCCTTCGCAGAGGGAAGCAGAGGTTGCCATGCGCTTTTTTTTGTATGCTCAATCTCTTAGTGCAAAAGAATCTCACGTTATATTGCCTCTTGTGATAGCAACCTTTATTATGCAGTCTGTCGCTTTTATTATTTTGCCATCACAAGTTCGTACAATGCCGAATTTTCTCTTACACTAATTGATCTAACACATTTAGAAGCAATTTTTATTGCCCTATTGCACTGATGACAACTTACTTGAAGGATCTTACTCAATCCATAGGTAGGTATCATGGACTCTCAAAACAAGATTTTGGGTTTAAGGGTTTTTTGTTGCACAAGTAGTATCTCTACTTAGTGCGGAATTTTTGGCTAGCAAAGATAGGGGGCAAGCACCACATGTTAAAGGATCTATAACAATATAACTTCTACTTGAATATGAACAAACATAAATCATTACGTTGTCTTCCTTGTCCAACGTCAACAATTTTGGCATATAATATGTCGATGGGGGCTCACAATCATAAAAGATGTCCAACATAGTGTATTTGCATGTGAATCTTCTCGTCCCTTATTAATTCTTTCATGAATTGCATCATTGACCAATGCTATGTTTGTTAATCTCCAATAAATTTTACCACTTATACTTTTCCTTATGTGATGTCACTACTTATCATAAGATTAGTACATGATCTTTTTCATTTATTTTCCTTTCTTTTAATTGGAACATAAAAGTAAAGAAAGCAAAACTCAAACTACTCTTTATTATATATCTCGCACATGATTACAAATATAGATAGATCACTAACCTAACACTCGATGAAAGATTGAACTAAACATTTATTCAACTGATTCAAAAGATAACTAAATACCGAACTAAGATAAATAAAGGCAAACATAATGGTGGTGATATGATACCGGGGCACCTCCCCCAAGCTTGGCACAAGCCAAGGGGAGTGCCCATACCATGAACTCAAGTCTCCTTCGATGGTGAAGAACGTGGTGGTGGTGATGAGGTACTGGCATCAGAGGCTGAAGTTATCATCCCTAAGATCCTCATTCTCCAGCTCAAGCTTCTAGATCTTCTTGCATAATGCTGCTTTGCTATCCTGCCGAAATTGGGGAGGTATATCCTTCGAATCAGTGTCTTCCTCCTCATCTGAGAACCAGAAATACGGAAAGGTCTTCTTAAAGACATTTCGATCCAGAGGTTGGTGAGAAATAGGGCTCTCGTCCTCCGAATCTTGGGCCAACATAATTTTAGATCTATCAGAAAACAGCAAGAAAGAAGAACAAAAGATTTCTCCGTGATACAGTGGTCAATACGTTCGGGGGGTATATAAGGATTTTTTTATGTTTGGGGTCAAGCAAACGGGAGAAAAATGGAATCCGGAAGGTACCCGAGGTGGGCACAACCCACCTGGGTGCGCCTGCCAAGCCAGGTGCACTCTGGTGTCTTGTGCCCACCAGGTTGCCTTCGTGGTTGTTTCTTGTTTTCCTAATTTTTGTAATATTCCAAACTGACAGAAATTTTTTTGTGGACTTTTCAGAGTCCGTTTACTTACCGTATCACATACATCCTCTTTTTTCACGATTCTAGAGTGTTCCAGAAGGTTTCTTTTATGTGTTACTCCGGTGTTATGGTTTGAATAATATTGCTTTGAACATTAATAGGCGTACCTGAGATATAATATTTGATTCTTTGCGCATTGACAACCTTTGGGTTAGTACCTTCGACATTATTTATTATGATAAATCCAGAGCGATAAACCTCTTTGATAATATATGGTCCTTCCCACTTGGAGAGAAGTTTTCTTGCAAAGAATCTGAAACGAGAGTTGTACAAAAGAACATATCCACCCACTTTGAATTCCTTCCTTTGGATTCTTTTGTCATGCCATCTTTTAACCTTTTATTTGAATAGTTTGGCATTTCCATAAGCTTGGGTTCTCCATTCATCTAGCAAGCTAATATAAAACAACCTCTTTTCACTGGCAAGTTTGAAATCATAGTTGAGTTCTTTGATTGCCCAATATGCTTTATGTTCTAACTCAAGAGGCAAATGACAAGCCTTTCCATAAACCATTTTATAAGGAGACATACCCATAGGATTTTTATAAGCTGTTTTGTAGGCTCAAACTGCATCATCCAATTTCTTAGACCAATTCTTTCAGGACCTATTGACAAATTTTTCTAATATTAGTTTTATTTATGTATTTCGAAGCTCAACTTGACCACTAGATTGAGGAGGATAGGGTGACGCAATTCTATAGTTGAGATCATATTTAGCAAGCATTGTATGGAAAGCGCCATGAATAAAGTGTGAACCACCATCAGTCACTATATATCTAGGGACTCCAAACCTTGGGAAATAAATTCTTTAAGCATTTTAATGGAAGTGTTATGATCAACTCTACTAGTTGGAATAGCTACTACCCACTTAGTAACATAATCAACAACAACCAAAATATGTGTATACCCATTATAGGAAGGAAAAGGTCCCATGTAATCAAAACCCGAAACATCAAATGGTTCAACAGCAAGTGAATAATTCATAGGCATTTCCTGACGTTTACCGATGTTTCCAATTCTTTGACATTCATCACAAGATAAAACTAACTTACGGGCATCCTTGAAGAGAGAAGGCCACTAAAAACTAGATTGTAATACCTTGTGAGCAGTTCTATCTCCCGCATGATATCCTCCATAAGCTTCATTATGACATTTCCATAAGATTTGTCCCTGTTCATGCTCAGTTACACAATGTCTAATAATTCCATCTACTCATTTTTTATAAATATGTGGGTCATCCCAAAAGTAATGCCTTAAATCAAAGAAGAATTTTTCTTTTGTTGGTATGTGAAACTAGGAGGTATGTATTTAGCGACAATGTAATTAGCATAGTCAACATACAAAGGAGTGTTATGAGGAACATTTATTGCAGCTAGTTGTTCATCAGGAAAACTGTCATCAATAGGTAGTGGGTCATCAAGAATATTTTCTAACCTAGACAAGTTATCATCTATGGGGTTCTCGGCTCCTTTCCTATCAGTAATATGTAAATCAAATTCTTGTAGCAAGAGAACCCACCTAATGAGTCTAGGTTTAGCATCTTTCTTTTCAATATTATATTTTATAGCAGCATGATTAGTGTGAACAATTACTATGGAATCAACAATATAAGATCTGAATTTATCACAAGCAAACACGACTGCAAAAATTCTTTTTTAGTAGTAGCATAATTTCTTTGGGCATTGTTTAGAGTTTTACTAGCATAATGGATAACATTTAATTTCTTCCCAACTCTTTGTCCTAGAACATGACCAACAACATAATCACTAGCATAACACATAATTTCAAAAGGTAAGTTCCAATCAGGTGGTTGAACAATAGGTGCAGAAGTTAAGGCTTTCTTAAGTGTTTCAAAGGCTTCTACACAATCATCATCATAAACAAACGGAACATCCTATAGTAAAAGATTTATAAGAAGCCTAGAAATTTTAGAGAAGTCTTTAAGAAACCTACTATAGAAGCCAGCCTGACCGAGAAAACTACGGATACCTTTGATTTCAATAGGACATGGCATTTTCTCAATTGCATCAATTTTAGCTTTATCCACCTCGATACCTCATTCAAAAATTTTATGTCCCAAGATAATACCTTCATTAACCATAAGTGGCACTTCTCCCAATTCAAGATAAGATTAGTTTGCTCACATCTCTACAAAACTTGATCAGGGTTGCTTAAGGAATCATCAAAAGAAGTTCCCGATAAGTCTCCGTCGTATCTACTTTTCCAAACTCTTTTGCCCTTGTTTTGGACTCTAATTTGCATGATTTGAATGGAACTAACCTGGACTGGCGTTGTTTTCAGCAGAATTGCCATGGTGTTTTTTTTGTGCAAAATAAAAATTTCTCAGAATGACCTAAAAATTCACGAAGATAAGTTTCAGAATTAATAAAAAATATTGGCGAAACAATCAACAATAGGGGGCCCACACCCTAGCCACAAGGGTGGGGGCGCGCCCAGCCCCCTGGGGCGCGCCCTCCGATCTTGTGGGCCCCCTGGACCTCCAGCGACCTCAACTCCAACTCCATATATTCTCTTTCGGGGAGAAAAAAATCAAAGATAAGGACTCATCGCGTTTTACGATACGGAGCCGCCGCCAAGCCCTGTTCTTCCTCGGGAGGGCAGATCTGGAGTCCGTTCAAGGCTCCGGAGAGGGGAATCTATCACCATCCTCATCACCAATTTCATGATGCTCACCACCATGAGTGAGTAATTCCATTATAGGATTGTTGGACCATGATGGGTTGGATGAGATTTACCATGTAATCGAGTTAGTTTCGTTAGGGTTTGATCCCTAGTATCCACTATGTTTTAAGATTGATGTTGCTATGACTTTGCTATGCCTAATGCTTGTCACTAGGGCACGAGTGCCATGATTGCAGATATGAACCTATTATGTTTTCATGAATATATTTGTGTTCTTGATCCAATATTGCAAGTTATAGTCACCTTCTACGTGTTATGATCCGGCAATCCCAGAGTGACAATAGTCGGGACCACTCCCGGTGATGACCATAGTTTGAGGAGTTCATGTATTCACTAAGTGCTAATGCTTTGGTCTAGTACTCTATTAAAAGGAGGCCTAGATATCCCTTAGTTTCCAGTAGGACCCTAATGCGGAGCATCCTACGGTCATCCCCATGGACCTACCATCGCCTCAACAAGAGCCAAGAGGACCAATGACACGAGCTAGAGCTAGAGCTCTTGAGAACTAGGTGACTTCCTTCATTAGTGATATTACATATGATCCTCTCGAGACATGGCTACTACCTAAATCCGAGACATTGTGCATGATTAGGTACCAAGAGGACCCTCTTGAAGATGCGTGTGAAGACGGACAAGTCCCCAAGTCCACGGATGAAGAGACTCAAGGGAAGGAGACAAGAACACCTCCCAGGCCCCGGACATCCGTCTGTGACCCCAGGACATCCGGCCCCTGGAGCGTCGTTCACTACAGCTACTCAACCTCCAAGCGCCTACAGGCCCCGGACATCCGGCCCTTCCCAAGCTCCCGGATATCCGGCCTCCAGCCCAGAAATCCGGACCCCGCTGAACCCGAGAGCAACTAGCCAGCCGCTCCAACCCGGACATCCGGCACGATGCCCGCTCGTCCGTCCTCCCTTGTCTGCGCACAGTGAAGGGCCGAGGCCCGTGTATGCCTTCAACCCCCCTAGACTATATATACACCTCCTCGTTCCTCTTTCTAGGGTTAGCATTGGTTTAGCTCATTTTAGAGATAGAGCATTGATCATCCACATCGGATCTACTCCACGAGAGAGACCGCGGCCCCTCTTCGGATAAGATCCCTTTGGATTCAAGACCTCCTTGCGGAGAAGATCATAGATACCTCCTCACGGAGAAGACCGGCTACCTTTGTATCATCCTTAGTTGTTCGTGGATCGTGTGTTGTCTTATGTACTCGAGGATCTAGCACATGTGTGACCATTTCTTGTGGGTTTAGTGTTTCCCTCGTGTTTTCCCTCATTTCCCTCCTCGTGTTCTTTCATGTTCTTCGTGGGATCTGCTCCTTTCGTGAAAGGTCGGCCGATTAGGGTTCTACCCTACATCATCTTGGTACCAGAGCCACGTTGATCGCGATTTCGGAGCCCCCCGTTGTGTAGCCTAGTTTTTGTTGATTTTGTCCCTAATTCGAAAATAGCCCCAATTTTTTTTGTGATATGTTGGTGTGATGAAGTTTTGTTGGATTTGATCCGTGGATTTCTTGTGTTGTAGGTAGATCTAGCTTTCCATCCTCTTTTCCCCAATTTCCATCCACAAATTCCGCCGAATTTTGCCCGGATTTGACCTCTCCACGCGGCGTTCATCACTTTCGTCCTCGGATCCAGAGCCCGGACATCCGGCACCCCGGACATCCGGCCATCAAGCCCGGACATCCGGCCCCTGGAAGCATCATTTCCTCTCCACCGCCCGTTTTCCGCCCATATTTCGCCAAATTTTGTTCCGGTGCCAACATATACTTCTGCATACCACCACCACTTCTGCATAGCACCACCATATCCCACATACACAACCACCGCTTACCAACACCAACTCCGACAATTTTGGTCCAATTTTGCTTTGAGAAATTGAGTTGCGGTCCCATGTCCTACTTGTGTTTCGGCTATTTAGGTACGATTCGACATCAACATCACCGCCGCTCACCTTCGCCACGGACGCGTCATCAACAACGACCACCTCGACTACATCTTGGTATTCATGACACTCATTGGATCACCGTCATCCGTTCTTGCTGGCGGACGAGGAACCAAAGAACGGTAACCTCGTCTCGGTATCGGACATATCACTCTTGCCATTACTTTGATAGCCATCATAGCCTTACTCCTTTGTGTCGCTTACCCATTGAGACTAGCTTTTGAGTATTGCCGGCAATGAGACTTGTGCACATTAGTGATTATACTTCCCATAGAATACATTCATCATTGTTGCATATCTTGGTATCCTCTCTTGTGTCACAAGGTTGTCATCACATACACAATTGCTATCTTGGTTCATGAAGCATTGCATGAGAAAAGACCTCAAACAAGAAAGAGCCAAACAAGCTTTTAAGCAAAAGGGGAAGATAAGCAAAGAGCTTTTAATCAACAACCATAGCATCATACAACATTAAGATTGTCATATTAGATCATCTTTGATCATATCATAGAAACACCTTGCATAGAACATACTTGGGATAGAAGTCATTGCATTTTTGTTTAGTAGGTTGTGCACAAGTCTTGCATCCACCTATTGTGCAATCGTGCTAGCGTCTCTCTAGTGTTGTGCAACAAGAACATTTTTGTGGATTCCACATTTTGGCTCATCCTTGGTTCACTACAAGAAAACTATTATTCCATGACGGATTTGTGGTGACGTTCTAAGAAACCATCATGATCTATGACGGATTTCTCTTATTCATCATGAAATCCGTCACAGGTTAGTGCGATGAGAACAAGCCCAACAACAATGGCGCCCTTACGATGGACTGTCATGGATACCGTCACGTATCTACCAACTGCATACCCAACAGACCGTCATGGATGGCTCATGCTGACGTGTTATGCGTGTTTGACGACACACACATGTCAGGCTTTGTTTTTTCTTTTTGCAAGTTGTTCAATTGTTATGGACAACCTTCCGATGCTTTTTTAAGGAAAACCATACACACGGACGACAGCAATTTGCTCTCCCGGGCCGGCCATATGTATAAGTCCATCGATGTGTACGCCTATATGTATCCAGGTATCTGTACATCTTTGATGTACTAATGTACCTCGCACATAAAAAAGGTACATGTACGTGTACACGATGATGATATCCGTACGTATTTGCTCAAATCAACTAAGAGCATGATGCTGATGCTGCTGCTACGATGTATCGTTTGTTGTAAACATATTAAAAAAAGAAAACAAGTAATGTGGTGCACGCGGATCGTACCAGGGACCTCACGCTCATATGATTGGGTCGTTGCCGTTTGGCAAAGTCCATGTTTCTCCTATAGGGGTCTCTAAGTGCTTAATATAACAAGCGTAGTTTTTTAGTTTGAAAAAAATTGAACGGCGATTCAAACCACGTAGCACTAACCTCTACGTCCGTTGTCAGGTAGGCTACAATGAGCAGACCAAACATACTTGAGCATAATTATTTTAGTAATTTTCATTCATGCGTAGGCAAATAATATGTCTTTTTACGAAATGACAACAATAGTTTTGAGAGCGGCGAAAGGCCGGACGAGCTCGCCTGCTCCTGCGAAGTGGACCAATGGAACAACGCGACAATGAAGATGGCATTTACTGGTCAGATGAATTTTCACAGTGGAAAAGGCAGACATAGAGGTGTGGGCCTGTATTAGGAGAGAACGGCGTGGGCGGGTGTGTTAATAAAGGAGACCGGACCTTCTATCATTATTATTTTATTTTCTTTTCCTGTTTTCTTTACATTTTACTTTTTATTTTTGTATTTTTTGGTAAAAAAACACGCGCTAATATATAAAATGTTCACATACACCAAAGAAATATTCATGCATATTAAAAAAAGGTTCATGTGTCTTTGGATTAAAAATTATATGTATCTTAAAAAATGTTTGTCGTCTTAAAAAAAATCATCGCATATTTATAAAATTGGCATCATATATTTAAAAACTTGAGTGTCATGCACTCAAAATTGGTCATAGTGTAATTCGAACATGCTGTATCTAAAAAAATTCAATGTATCTATTACAAATGTTCTACGTATTTTAAAAATGACCACCGTACAATTATAGTATGTTTGACATATTTCGAAAAAATGTGTTCCAACATTTTACTAGGCATTTTACACATTTTATCGTGTATCTTAAGAATTATTCAACACATTTACGAAACAGTCATCGTGTATTTAGAAAATTATTTGACAGCGTCTTTGAAAAATGTTCAATGTGTGTTTAAAAAATATTTGCCATGTATTTTAGAAATACTCAATGTTCATTTGACAACTGTTCAACATGTATAGGAGTATATTTGAAAAATGTCAACATGTATTTTAAAAATAGGATTGATAAAAATGTCAACATGTATGACTCATGGCGACGGTGGGGGAACGGGGACTCGGCGTCAACATCTCCTACGGCAGGACAAGGATGGTGGCACGGACGGGGAGCAAGGGTAGAGGAGACAACGGCTCAGACGTAGGAAATGGAGGACGGACGCGCAAGGAGGGTGGTCAATTCGATGAACTTGGTTTTTTTTGGAGCCCGATTGCATTAATTTTTTTTCTACACAGAAGATACATCATTACATGATTCATGTAAAAATGTGGCATTTTTCGGAGCCCGTTTGCTATATTTAAGCCATTAAATGCATTTAGCTGACATAATTCAAATTTGAAATGCAAGTGGTTGAAAAGGTTGGAAAAATTGGGTTGAAATATCATATTGGTGTCATTGAGTCTTTGTTCAAGCGTTATACAAGAAAAGGAAAGGAAATCCAAACAAGATTGTGCCAAAACGCGATCGTGAACATGGAGTTATTTGGTTTTTTAATTCAAAAAAATAACAATGAACTCTGAAAAGCATGAAAATTGGCATGGTCCCATCATATGAGCCCTATAGGGCATGGTAGAAATTTGAGAAAGTTTTGCAACAATTATGACGTACATTGCTTAGAAATCGAACCATCTCTGAGGAAGACACATGGTTTCAATAGAGAACTGGTGTAGTTTGAAGGTGAAGAGATCGATGCCAATGTTTTCGAGTCGATGAGTCGCTCAGGGGGGGGGGGGACTCTAGACTAGTCTAGACTCATGTTCGATGAGTCGACATGGCGAAGAGTCGACGTGAGTTATGCAGCAGCCAGGGGAGGAGCACAAGTGTAACGCCCTCGATGCGGCTATATCTCCCACGTGTTGAAGCATGACTTAGAGGCATAACCGCATTGAAAGCAATGTCGCAAGTGAGGTAATCTTCACACAACCCATGTAATACATAAGGGAAAGAGATACATAGTTGGCTTACAATCGCCACTTCACACAATTACATGAATAAAGCATTACAACATCAAAATACAATCAAGGTCCGTCTACGGAACCAAAATAAAAGAAGAACCCCAAATGTGACAAGGTCCCCGATCGACCCCAACTGGGCTCCACTACTGATCAACTAGAACGAAACAACACAAAGGACAAGATCTTCATCGAGCTCCTCCTGAGCTTGGTTGCGTCATCTGCACGGACTCATCGGCACCTGCAAGCTGGTTTTGGAAGTATCTGTGAGCCACGGGGGCTCAGCAATCTCGCACCCTCGCGATCAAGACTATTTAAGCTTATGGGTAAGGTAAAAGGAATGAGGCGGGGCTGCAGCAAGCGACTAGCATATATGGTGGCTAACATACGCAAATGAGAGCGGGAAGAGAAGGCAGAGCACGGTCGATAAAAGTATGATCAAGAAGTGATCCTAGAACAACCTACGTCAAGCATAACTCCAACACCGTGTTCACTTTCCGGACTCCGCCGGAAAGAGACCATCACGGTTAGACACGCGGTTGATGAATTTTAATTAAGGTCAAGTTCAGGTTTTCTACAACCGGACATTAACAAATTCCCATCTGCCCATAACCGCGGGCACGGCTTTCGAAAGTTCAAATCCCTGCAGGGGTGTCCCAACTTAGCCCATAACAAGCTCTCACGGTCAACGAAGGATATTCCTTCTAGTGGGAAGACCCGATCAGACTCAGAATCCCAGTTACAAGACATTCTTGACAATGGTAAAACAAGTCCAGCAACACCGCCCGAATGTGCCGACAAATCCCGATAGGAGCTGCACATATCTCGTTCTCGGGGCACACTCAGATGAGCAGTCCGTATAACTAAAACCAGCCCTCGAGTTTCCCTGAGGTGGCGCTGCAAGGGGCTCTAGTTTGGACCAACACTCAGAGGAGCACTTGCCCGGGGGGGTTAAAATAAGATGACCCTTGAGTCTGCAGAACCCAAGGGAAGGTGGTAGGTTGTTAGTGCAAATGGTAAAACCAAGGTTGGGCATTGCTGGAGGAGTTTTATTCAAGGCGAACTGTCAAGGGGTTCCCATTATTACCCAACCGCGTAAGGAATGCAAAATCCGGGAACATAACACCGATATGACGGAAACTAGGGCGGCAAGAGTGGAACAAAACACCAGGCATAAGGCCGAGCCTTCCACCCTTTACCAAGTATATAGATGCATTAATTAAATAAGAGATATTGTGATATCCCAACAAGTAAACATGTTCCAACAAGGAACAACATCACCATGTTCCAACAAGGAACAAATTTCAATCTTCACTTGCATCTAACAACGCTATAAGAGGGGCTGCGCAAAGCGGTAACATAGCCAAACAACAGTTTGTTAGGACAAGGTGGGTTAGAGGCTTGGTTCAACAATATGGGAGGCATGCTAAGCAAGTGGTAGGTTTCGCAGCATAGGCATAGCAAAAGAGCGAGCAACTAGCAAGCAAAGATAGAAGTGATTTCGAGGGTATGGTCATCTTGCTTGAAATCCCGCAAGGAAGAAGAATGAGTCCATGAAGAAGACAAACGGACGTAGATGAATGGGTCATCACAAACGAGACGTTATCGGAACCAACCCGAAGAAGCAAACACCAGAAAGAAGCACACAACATAGTAAACAACCAACACATGAACATGGTATGATATGCGCGATGCGGTATGTGATGCATATGCATGATTTGACGAGGAGTGATTGAACCTAGCCTCAACTTGGAAATCCAAGAGTGCCACTGGAAAGATGAGGTGATTTCGGTTGAAATCGATATAAAGAACACCGAAATCGGATGCACGGTTTGGAAATGGCAAGCAAAACAAATATGGCACCGGTCTGCGATAAACAGCAAGTAGCCATCTAAATGCAACAAGACAAACATGCTACAGCACTCAAACATGGCAGGGATCCACTCAGGAAGTTTCACAAAAGAGTAACACTGAGCTACGGCCAATTCATCCATTAACAGGTTCAAACAAGCATGGCAAAAGTGTAATTGGTAAACAGATCTCAGACTTAGTGAAATTAACACTTGTCTGGAATTTCAGATCAGGTAGCACACTTTGGAGCAAGAAAATTATATGCTACAGGAACTTAACATGGCAAAGCAAGGCATGGCATGGAGATACTCAAATAGTTTAACAAAAGTCCCTTAGTGACCTTGAGCCAAAAGGGATCAGAAAATACAAGTGCAAGCATGTGAACATGGCAAAAACTTAATCAGATCACAGACTTTGTGAAAAACTGGAGCATGCAAAACAAATATCAAGTAGACATGTTAACGAGCTCGATGCACTCACTATAGAGCAAGGCATGACAATCTAAGCATGCACCCATCAAGAATACACAACATACAAGCTAGACATGGCAAGAACAATAACATAGAATGCACGGATCAACTACAACATCCTCGGCAAAATTGCTAACAAGTAGACAATCTGCCCAGATTCACGAAATAGCGGAAGTAGAGCTCGATTGACTCAAGCTAGGGTGCTCCATAATTTCAAACAAAGACATGTATGGATAGAGCACCACAATATTAACAAATCATCCTTACTGATCATCCTCAAAAGAGGCACGGATCACTAGGAAACAACATGAACATATGGCATATTGATAAGAACAGCTCAAGGACTTGGTGGAATTGCTAAGTCCCTGAAATCAGCATTAATGAATGCACCACTTTGCAAGCTTGTGCTAGTCACCACACACATCACAAAAATATATGGATAGCACCTCTGTAAAGATGGCAAGGCATATAACAAAACTCATGTAGAGCTCAGGAGCATATCATGCACACATTAATCATGGCAAAAATGACAAATAGCTATTTGGTGCAGCAGATCTGACAATTAACTCAAATAGCACTCTTCCAACAGTATTTCGGGCATCAAGATGAGCTCAAATGAAAATGTTGTACTCTCTGAGGCGAACATTTTGATATGCTATATGCATGAATCGGAGCTACGGATGCAAAGTTACGACATGATGAACATGGCATTTGAAACATGGAAATCTCGGGGACTTAGGAGATTTTATACCTCCGAGAAACAGATCTAGGGTTTCGGGCACGGACTTCAAGGATCGCCGGAAATGGCCGCGGTGGTGGCCGGACTTGCTCATCATCGCCGGAGTACGAGGGAGAGGCGGTGAGGAGGCGAGGAGGAGGCCGGTCGGAGTTGGTGGCGGTGTCGGCGTCCTCCGCGGTGATGTCGGGCGGCGGGAGATGGTCCGAGGCGGGGTGGCTCGCGGTGGCTGGCCGGCGTGATCTCCGGCCGGCGAGCCGGGCGCGAGGCGGCGGAGAAAGCGCCCTGGCGGCGGAGGCGGCGAGGAGGGCGGCGCGGCTACGAGCTCGCGCGGCATCTCCGGGCGGTGGCGCTTGATCCGGGCCGGGCGGGCCCTACCTGGGCTCCGCAGGCCGGCGGCGGGCGCGGGAGGAGAGAGAGGGAGGAGGCGCGCTGAGGAGGCGAGGAGCTGGTTGGTTCGGGCGGCGGAGGAGGCGACGTGGCGGCGTAGATCCGCCGGAGTGACGCGTCCGACGGACATGTCCGGTGTGGGATGGACGTGTCCGGCGGCGCGAGGAGGGAGATGGCTAGGGTTTCGAGGAAAAGATCCGAAAACAAAAATTAAGGGGTCTATTTATAGAGGTAGAGGGAGCTAGGAAGCTCCAAATGAGGTGCGGTTTTCGGCCACGCGATCGTGATCGAACGCTCTAGGTGATGGAGAGGGTTTTGGTGGGTTTTGGGACAAAATGGAGGGGTGTTGGGCTGCAACACCCACGAGGCCTTTTGGTTCCCTCGGTTAACCGTTGGAGCATCAAACGAAGTCCAAATGGTACGAAATTTGACAGGCGGTCTACCGGTAGTAAACCAAGGCTGCTTGGTAAGTCTCGGTCCAATCCGGAAATGTTTAACCCCCACACACGAAAGGAGGTAGAAAGGGGCATCGGGTGACATAGGAGCACCGGAATGCAAAACGGACAACGGGGAAAATGCGCGGATGCATGAGATGAACATGTATGCAAATGAAATGAACATGATGACATGATATGCAATGTGTGGCACGCAAGCAATGACAAGGCAACAACAGCGAATAACTGGACGACACCTGGCACATCGGTCTCGGGGCGTTACAACAAGTGCTCAGCAGCAGCAGCAACAACAACAAGGGGAGGAGCACACCAGCAGCCACATCAACCAGGGGAGGAGCACAACAGCAGGAGCAACAACCAGGAGAGAGGAAGAGAACAACAGTAGCAGGGATGGAGGGGAGGAACACACCATAGAAGGGGCGGAGCAGAACAACAGCATGGGCAACCAGGGGTGGCGGCTGGAGAGGGTTGGATCGGTGGGAGGGGGTGGGGGATGATCGATCTAGGTTTATACTAAGCTGCGATCTAGTTTAAGTAAACACACCGGACTCTATTATATTAGCCGAAGATTTTCTTTAGCCTGCTACATTCTGATTGGTCGAACCAGGCCTCCCACGGATCGTGCTTCTCCATCGTTCATTCTTAATCGATCCGACGGTTCCTACTCTTTCTACTATCTATTTGTGATTTCGTTGATACCTTATCCTCTCACACAAACACGAGCACCATACCAGCAGCAGCCGCACTCGAGTACCTTCTAGGCTCTCCCCACCCGGCCGCAGTCGGCTGCGAGACGGGCCATCGCCCGCGCCTCCCACCGTAGCACGCCGGTGTGCCCCGCCTCGCGCTGCCTCTCTTTCGGTTGCTCTCGTCTCTCATCTCTCCCTGCCTCTCCTTGCAGCAATGGAGGCCGAGCGCCCATGGCGTCACCCGAGGTTACCTTCCAGCCATCATTCTCCTTCAAACTCGTCGGTAGCTGGCCTAATCCGGACGGATCCGGATGCCGGCGGCCCATTCCCGACCTCCCTGCCTCGCCTGGTTCGTCCGCCACTCTGATGTCGTCGATCTTGGTCACGGGATCCAGCGCTACCGATGGCTGGCCTCCTCCTCGCCTTGATGTGACGCACCCACACCGGCGCCTCCAACACGAGCAGCAGCAGCGAATGCCTCGACAAGGGCGTCTCCAGCATCGTCTTTATTTTAATTTTATTTTAAAGAAGTTTGCCAGATCCATGGCATGGCGATGAAGTCTGATTGATGTCTCGCGAGCGCTCGGTGGCGCTTGATATGGTGGATGCAGAATAGTATAGCTCCGTGTAGAGTAGTAGGCCTGATCTGGAAAAATATAATCTGTAATTCCATTTTTTGCTGTGTATTTCTTACTTTTTTGATTAAAATGTTATTTATATGTTATATTCTATCAGGCAATGAGTGTATTTAATCACAATTCTTTTATTGACTTAATTTTCCATGGATCAAAAGAAATGAAGTCATGGGCTATGTCTCAATTGCAATTAGTGGGCCCTTGACTGATCTGAAATTTAATGGGCTAAAATTCTTATGAGGTTCATCAAAACATGGGCCGATGGTCTTGACGAGATGAAATTTGGTGGGCCCAAATCCTAATTGGGCCGACTACTACATGGGCCGCCATGTCAGATCCACGTTGGCAGCCATGTCAGATGATGATGTGGAGTACATGATTACCCTGTTATCTGATAGTAAACTGTGACAGTCAAGAACCATCAAGGATCCATGACAGTACAGTCGATCCATCATGGAGTGCATGATGGTCAAATTGTGACGCGATATACATGATGAATTTCAGGTCCGTCACGGACGATCTACCTTGACGGTCTTGCGCATATATGTGACTGTTTGTATCCGTCATGGATTAACACATTTCTTGTAGTGGTTGCCCAACCCCACTTATCTCTTTGCGTGTGTGTTTCTGTGTACATTACTTTGCTTGGTCTACTTGTTGCATTTCAATCTTGCGAATCTTTTCCAACATTATTAAAGCTCATTTACAATTGCATCAAATTTTGTGCTACCATCCTAACCAAGCTCCACCATAAGCTTTTACTTGTGTAGGTGTGAGAAACCGACAAGAATTGGTACCAATTGTGCTATTTCCTTGTCCACATTGGAGTGATCATTGATCCACTTTCAACTTCGATCAAGGTACATTTGGTATTCGTTCTTCTCTTTCTACGACTCACATTCTTCTCTTGCAATGATGGATAGGCCAAGTACTTCTACCAACTCACTCTTCATTGAGCACGACGACGATATGAACTCCTACGTCACAAAGAGCCACCTCTTTGGTGCACAACGTGCTTTGGATCAACAGCAATGATAACCCACAAGTATACGGGATCGCAACTATTTTCGAGCGTACAGTATTCAACCCAAATTTATTGATTCGACACAAGGGGAGCCAAAGAATATTCTCAAGTATTAGCAACTGAGTTGTCAATTCAACCACACCTGGAAACTTAATATCTATAGCAAGGTATTTAGTAGCAAAGTAATATGATAGTAGTGGTAACGGTGGCAAAAGGTAACGGTAGCAAAAGTAATATTTTTGGGTTTTGTAGTGATTGTAACAGTAGCAACAGAAAAGTAAATAAGCGAAGAACAATATATGAATAGCTCGTAGGCATTGGATCGGTGATGGAGAATTATGCCGGATGCGATCGATCATGTAATAGTCATAACATAGGGTGACACAGAACTAGCTCCAGTTCATTAATATAATGTAGGCATGTATTCCGAATATAGTCATACATTCTTATGGAAAAGAACTTGCATGACATCTTTTGTCCTACCCTCCCATGGCAGCGGGGTCCTATTGGAAACTAAGGCATCTTAAGGCCTCCTTTTAATAGAGTACCGGACCAAAGCATTAACACTTAGTGAATACATGAACTCCTCAAACGACGGTCATCACCGGTAAGTATCCCGATTACTGTCACTTCGGGGTTAACGGATCATAACACATAATAGGTGACTATAGACTTGCAAGATAGGATCAAGAACTCACATATATTCATGAAAACATAATAGGTTCAGATCTGAAATCATGGCACTCGGGCCCTAGTGACAAGCATTAAGCATAGCAAAGTCATAGCAACATCAATATCAGAACATAGTGGATACTAGGGATCAACCCTTAACAAAACTAACTCGATTACATGATAAATCTTATCCAACCCATCACCGTCCAGCAAGCCTACAATGGAATTACTCACGCATGGCGGTGAGCATCATGAAATTGGTTATGGAGGAAGGTTGATGATGACGATGGTGATGGATTCGCCTCTCCGGAGCCCCGAACGGACTCCAGATCAGCCCTCCCGAGAGAGTTTAGGGCTTGGCGGCGGCTCCATATCGTAAAACGCGGTGAATCCTTCTCTCTGTTTTTTTTCTCCCTGAAAGTGAATATATGGAGTCAAGGTTGAGGTCGGTGGAGCGTCAGGGGGGCCACGAGGCAGGGGGCGCGCCTACGTGGGTAGGGCACGCCCCCACCCTCATGGACAGGGCGTGGGTCCCCTGACGTGGATCTTTCTTCCAATATTTTTATATATTCCAAAATAATTCTCTGTTGATATTCAGGTCATTCGAAGAACTTTTATTTCTGCACAAAAATAACACCATGGCAATTCTGCTGAAAACAGCGTCAGTTCGGGTTAGTTCCATTCAAATCATGCAAGTTAGAATCCAAAACAAGGGCAAAAGTATTTGGAAAAGTTGATACGACGGAGACGTATCAACTCCCCCAAGCTTAAACCTTTGCTTGTCCTCAAGCAATTTAGTTGATAAACTGAAAGTGATAAAGAAAAACTTTTACAAACTCTGTTTACTCTTGTTGTTCTAAATATGTAAAGCCAGCATTCAAGTTTTGAGCAAAGATTATGAACTAACCATGTTCACAATAACATTTAGGTCTCATGTTTACTCATATCAATGGCATAATCAACTAGCGGGCAATAATAATAAATCTCGGATGACAACACTTTCTCAAAACAATCATAATATGATATGACAAGATGGTATCTCGCTAGCCCTTTCTGAGACTGCAAAACATAAATGCGGAGCACCTTTAAAGATCAAGGACTGACTAGACATTGTAATTCATGGTAAAAGAGATCCAGTCAAGTCATACTCAATGTAAACTAACAGTAATGGATACAAATGACAGCTGTGCTCTCCAACTGGTGCTTTTTAATAAGAAGATGATGACTCAACATAAAAGTAAATAGATAGGCCCTTCGCAAAGGGAAGTAGGGATTTGTAGAGGTGCCAGAGCTCGGTTTTGAAATATATATGAATAATATTTTGAGTGGTATACATTGAATGTCAACATAACAACCGAGAGATCTCGATATCTTCCATGCTACACACATTATAGGCGGTTCCCAAACAGAATGGTAAAGTTTATACTCCCCCTCACCAACAAGCATCAATCCATGGCTTGCTCGAAACAACGAGTGCCTCCAACTAACAAGTGTCTCGGGGGAGTTTTGTTTGCAGTTATTTTTATTTGATTTGCATAAAGCATGGGACTGGGCATCTCGATGACCAGCCATTTTCTCGTGAGTGAGGAGCGGAGTCCACTCCTCTTGAGAATAACCCGCCTAGCACGGAAGATACAGAGATCCCTAGTTGATACATGAGCTCTTCGAGCATACAAAACAAAATGTTTATTTGAAGGTTTAGAGTTTGGCACATACAAATTTACTCGGAAACAGATAGATACCGTATATAGGTAGGTATGGTGGACTCATATGGAACAACTTTGGGGTTTATGTAATTGGATGCACAAGCAGTATTCCCGCTTAGTACAAGTGAAGGCTAGAAAAAGACTGGGAAGCGACCAGCTAGAGAGTGACAACAGTCACGAACATGCATTAAAATTAATCAACATCGAATGCAAGCATGAGTAGGATATAATGCACCATGAACATAAATATCGTGGAGGCTATGTTGATTTTGTTTCAACTACATGTGTGGACACGTGTCAAGTCAAGCCACTCGAATCGTTCAAAAGAGGATACCACCCTATCATACCACATCACAACCATTTAATAGCATGTTGGCATGCAAGGTAAACCATTATAAGCTCCTAGCTAATTAAGCATGGCATAAGCAACTATAATCTCAAATTGTCATTGCAAACATGTTTCTTGCATAATAGGCTGAATCAGGAATGATGAACTAATCATATTTAGAAAAACAAGAGAGGTCAAGTTCATACCAGCTTTTCTCATCTCAATAAGTTGATCATATAATCATCATTATTGCCTTTCACTTGCACGACCGAATAGTGCGGATAATAATAATAGTGCACGTGCATTGGACCAAGCTGGAATCTGCAAGCATTCAATTAAAGAGAGAAGACAAGGTAATATGGGCTCTTTGTTAGATCAACAATAATGCATAAGAGAGCCACTCAACATTCTCATTATGGTCTTCTCCTCTCGACCCCAAAGAACAAGAAAAGAAATAAAACTATTTACACGGGAAAGCTCCCAACAAGCAAAAGAAGAACGAGAAATCTTTTTGGGTTTTCTTTTTAGTTACTACTACTACAAGCATGGGAAGTAAACTAATTAAAAGCTACAACTATTTTTTTGGTTTTTCTTAAAGTTTATCAAACACACAAGTAGAAAGCATAAAAAGGGAAGTAAACTAGCATGGATGATACAAGTAAAAAGTATGAGCACTGACGGTGTCCTGGACTAGGGGGTACTCATCACGTCGTCTCCCAATCAGTTGGATTGGGTCGAGGACCCCCATGGCTGCATACTCATGGGCTAGTTCGGACAACTGCCGCATACAAGGAAGATTCCACAAGACTTGGCGATCAAGACAAGGACTCCTCCCCACCGGCGTATTCGGCTAGGACTCTTGTTATCCTAGGCCTCTGGTGCATTATATAAACCGAGGTCAGGCTAGTCGATAGAACAATATTCAACAATCACACCATAGACTAGCTTCTAGGGTTTAGCCTCTCTGATATCGTGGTAGATCTACTCTTCTACTACCCATATCATCAATATTAATCAAGCAGGACGTAGGGTTTTACCTCCACCAAGAGGGCTCGAACCTGGGTAAAACATCATGTTCCCTGCCTCCTGTTACCATCCGCCTTAGATGCACAGTTCGGGACCCCCTACCCGAGATCCACCGGTTTTGACACCGACATTGGTGCTTTTATTGAGAGTTCCGCTGTGTGATCGGCAAAAGGATCGATGGCTCATCTGCAGGTCAACTACGATGTTGACATCTTCGTCGCCGGCTTGATTGGTCACCTTGGCTCGACCAAGGACCGTACTCCATCTCTGATCGTCATGTTCGGACGAGGGCCATCATCAACATCAACTCCGATCTCTATCAAGATCATGGAGGAATCATTCATGGAGCTCGGGGGCTCAACGTCAACATTGCCCTCGGGCGACTGTGTTGTTTCTCTGAACTACGAACTTGTATTCGCTGCCACCACCTCTTTGAGCATCGCTTTGACGACTCCTTTGGTGGAATTGTGTGAAATTAAGTCTACAACAACCACGCAAAATTTCATCGAGTTCCGATGGAGGAATCTCTCACAATCTACGATATACCGGAGCCCTTTCAAATCTGGACGAGTTTCGGGTGTGGTGTCCGGCTTCTAGCTCGGACGTCCTTTGGAAGATCCAACCGTTGATCTACTGTGGAATTCCTATATCTATCACCCCTCAAAATTTCAGCTCGATCCGACCGTCCAAACTCCAGGAACCTTTCGATTAGTGCATCACTTTTCACATTTGTTTTCTGCACGAAAACGAATCCGACCCGAGTTCATCTTTTTTATGAACGGGATTTCGGACATCCTTTTTGGAGGAAGTTTTGTATGGGGTGTTGTGTTTTGTTCCTGAACACATCCCACTAACTTCAAAATCTTTTGAACATAAACTTCAACATCATGCTGGTGTCAAACCAGTTCGGCAATATTGCTCCACGGCTGCCGACCTGCGCTAGACGCGTCGTCACTTTGTTTCGCCGAGCTCAACTTCTTTGGATCATCATCTCGGCAAGCCGAACAAGAGTCCGGCATCGCCGCACGGTCACTTCATCAAGCCGGCATCGACCATGTCACGACCTGCATCGGCAGGGCCGCACTGTTGCTTCTTCAATCCGGTGTCCATCATGCTGACCTACTTTGACTCATCGGCTAACATCGAGGCTTCGACATCTCGGCTGGACTGGGGGCTTCGCCATCTCTTCATCAACCTATACTCCGGAGACTTCGGCATCACTAGCCGACCAGCTCCGTCACGTTAGCTGGACCGAGGGCTTTGCCTCGGCAAGCCAACCTTTGCTAGCATCGCCATGCCGTCGCTTTATCACCCATCAGGCAATGGGTGCGCGGATCGAGTCCCAATTTTGGGAATCACCTTTCTTCGGATTGCTACAACAAATAAACCAGGTGATATTAATCCTATATTTTTTTCTTGTTTGGGTTCATTTTTCCCAAAGAATTATTACTCTGGTTTGTCCATCATATGTACGCAGGTCTATCAAATGGTGGCCGCATGGTGGTTCGGTCTGTTTCCGTACATAGTCCGGCGAACGCCGCATCTGGAACTCGGACCGACCTGTGAATTCAGGCTTTGCCACGTCTTTACCGCATCACGCTGACGCCCTGCATCGACATTGACTTCGGTGCCAGGCCATATCTTTTATTACTCACTTTTCATAAATTATTTATTATGCAATGATTTTTTTTAATTATTATTACTATTATCTCCGGTTTGCACTATTTTTTGTGCACAGGAAAATGATCCAGCCGGACTATATCCTTTGGCGTCACCTCGGCTGGACGGGGGGCTTCGTCAACACTTCATTACCCCATGCCGGGGACTTCGGCATCACTCTGCCAGCCTGCATTGACCGTGCTATGTCACAACTTCGGAGTGCCGAGCTCTTTGCTCCGCCACCTCGGGACCGGCTTGGGGGATGGAACCTTGTCCCGCATCAAGCTCGGACTGCGTCGTCAATGCCGAACACATTAACCAGCTAAGTTACCTTCATGCTCCAAGTTTTAAATTTTTAACTTGTGTTCGGTTCGACCAAGCATTATACCTTTTGGAAAAAAAGTTGCTTGTAAAAATTTCCTTGTCCAAACTTTGTTTGTGACGCACAAATTCAAATACCCGGTTTATTTGGGGGCTTCCTTTATGAAGCTTTTCCTCTTGCATACGATTATACTTGTACGGCTTCGTTCCTTGTTCGTGTATTACGCCACAATATGCACCATATTGACTTAAGCTTGCAAGATGGGTTGCCTGGCTCCTGTGCTTACCCCTACGTTCCCGATTGTTCGGCTAGGGAGTAAAGGGAGCACCTCTGCGATTGTCATGACCGGGTCCTCCGAGCTCTGACCTCAGACTGGATGAAGCCAAAAGCTAGCGCTCTTATTGTTTTCAATCATGGTCGGCACACAACGGAACTCATGAGTAGAAAAAATCTATTGCACAAGTCTCATAGTAATAATGAGCACCGAAGAAAGGTATCGGTGGGGGTACTATTTTCTTCGAAGATGCTTCTTACACTTCGTCTGTAATATAGCATAAGTTCCATGAGCGTGCTTTGTCTGTTACAGCCTTGTGGCCCTGTTGCCTGGTTATCAGAAACACTGTCGATATTCTCGACAGGTGGAGTACATAACACTTTTCGGTCCTTGACCGAAGAGGGAGAAGCCGGCGGTCGGTTAAGACGCGTTTAATGTTCGGGTGAACAAAGATATGATATTAGTACTTCGGTACATACAATCATTATACATAAAATTCTTGTACCCAAGTCACTTGGGGGATCTTAAATTTATATGAGCCGTTTTATAATAAGTGTTCTTCTTCTTAGTTGTTGCAAAGTTTTTATTACTATTATTATTCATCACTCCTTTTTTCGACACGAGTGTGTGGTCACTAGCCAGGGTGACTAATTTCTCTCTCAAAGCCGCTAGAGTTTAGTGTGCTAAACTGGCCTAATGAGAAGTACTCCGCCTTCGGGATAGGAGGTTGAAGCCGTAGGCTGACCCGCTTAAAGTCTTGAGATAGGATGTGTCATGTTAAAGCACGATAGAAGCACTTTTTTTAAAGTCCAATTTTCTGATTGGCACCGAACAATTGATCTAGTTCGGACGTCGATTTTTTTTGACATTTTTTGGTTTTCCAAGCCTATGGCACTTTTATACTATTTGTGCGTTTCCAACATTAGTCTCGCAGTGCAACGCAGGACACCTTTAGGGATCCGGCAAAAACATTCTCGGATATTGCTATATATGCATCGGTTTCGAATTGTGTCTTCGGTCAATAGTTGGGTTGCCTGGGTCCTGTGCTTGCCTCCTACGTTCCGCTTTGTTCGGCTAGGTGTGCAAAGGGAGAACCACTGCGATTGTGCTTCCAGCTTGCATGGTCAAGCACCTCAGTGGAGAAAGCCGAAAACTGACGATCACAATAGGCGTAAACTGGTCAGCGATCCGATGACTATATTAAATGATGGGCCATTCATAACATTGGCTGAAGTGTTTACGGCTTGACCTTGGATGTCGCCGAATAGTAACCAGGGGCTCATAGCTAGCTTTCCTAGTTTAAAGCTCCTATGACTAAGGGAAAGTTATAAAGCCCGCATATCTGATTGCTTCATTTCTGCTAACACAACCGCCTCCGGGCACCGAGACATCGGCTAAGGGTTGTTTTGTTAGTGCGGAAACACCCTGCATAGTATCTACCAAGGGTAGAAGCCAACAATGGGCCACTTTCAACTGATAAACAGTCACAATGGATTCAAAATAATGATGTAAAGTACTTGGATACATAGAATAATTACACATAATTTGTGATTTTACTCTGGATATCGATCCTTAATTCGGCCACCCGTGCCCACATTAAGGCTCGGGGGCTACTGGGCTTTGCGCTCATTATTTACAAAACTTAAAGGGGCACATTGATCCCCTGATCTGGTGTTGCCACCTGACCAGTGTCTCGGGGGCTACTGCATTGCCTATTTCAATGCAGAAAATTCCAAATGCCAAGTCTTCGGCTTGACCGAACTGTGGGCAAACGTGTCTTCGGATAACAATAGGTACCATTTGGACCTATCCGGCGTCAAGCTAAATAAATTACGGCAACTTTTCAAGACCCTCTCTCAAGGGCCCGTTCAGCGATCACTATTATCTCTAATATATTACATTGCGTTTTTTTCCTATGTATGCTGCTGAGCTAGGAGTTGATCCTCAGGACGATTTCACGCATCGGCCCGAGTCTCAGGGGCTACTGGGAACAACGGTTTCATGTTTTCCTTTAGGTGCATCTCGGGTTTTAGACCGACACACACCTTGAGGGCTACTGGATATACATATACCAGTTATATATCTCGGCAGAGAATAAATTGCACCAATAAAAAATATTCACAAAATACCAGCCCGTTGTCGGGTGGTGCACCACCTCGGAAGCAGTCCGGCATAAAGCTCGGGCGCCAGCGGCTAGCTCCATAGAGGGAATTTCCAGCATTAAGCTCCGCTAAACTCCAACTTTTTTGTACCAAGATGATCTATGACATCTTGGATATAGTCCGGCGTTGGAGCTTGGACACAGTCCGGCGTTGGAGCTCGGATACATTTCGGCGTTGGAGCTCGGAAGCAGTCCGACATTGGTGCTCGGCTGCAAAAGATACCTCGAATGCAGTCCGGCGTTGGGGTTTGGACGCAAGAGGAAACTGCCGCCTGGGAATAACTTCAAACCCGAGGTGTGGCATAAAAATAACAAGGCATTGATAAAGGCCGAAAACTTAAAGGGGCTCCTCGGATACCTGGCATGTAAGCTCGTCGGATGCACTTCAGCGATCCTCAAGATCGAAGATGAGAAGATTTGTTGAAGCAGTTTTCAAGACCGACGGCCGATGATGAAGAACAGTTCAGAAGAATCGAGGAGCGTTCCTAACTTGAAGACCGGTTCAGGGGGCTATTGACGGTGTCCTAGACTAGGGGGTACTCATCACGTCGTCTCCCGATTGGTTGGATTGGGCCGAGGACCCCCATGGCCGCATACTCATGGGCCAGTTCGGACTGCTGCCGCATACAAGGAAGATTCCGCAAGACTTGGCGATCAAGACAAGGACTCCTCCCCACCAGCGTATTCGGCTAGGACTCTTGTTATACTAGGCCTCTGGTGCATTATATAAACCGAAGCCAGGCTAGTCGATAGAACAATATACAACAATCATACCATAGGCAAGCTTCTAGGGTTTAGCCTCTCTGATCTCGTGGTAGATCTACTCTTGTACTACCCATATCATCAATATTAATCAAGCATGACGTAGGGTTTTATCTCCATCAAGAGGGCCCGAACCTAGGTAAAACATCGTGTTCCGTGCCTCCTGTTACCATCCACCTTAGACACACAGTTCGGGACCCCCTACCCAAGATCCGCCGGTTTTGATACTGACAAGCACCGACACCTAGCATGGGTGTGTGAATAGGAATGTAATGTCGGGGAGAGATACGTACTCCCCCAACCTTAGGCTTTTGGCCTAAGTTGGTCTATGGCCACGGCTGGCCTGGCGGATATCCAAAGTAATAGTTGGGGTCATAATGAGAAGGATCCCCCTGGTGCCACTAGTTGGCGATATCTTCCCGATTCCACTGATAAACAGACTGTCGTTGAGGATCAAATTATGGTTCCGGCTCTGGATCTGTACCTGGTGTGGGGTTTCAGTAGGCGTGAATGGCCTCCGGAGGAACAAGGTACTTACCTACAGATAAGTCAAACAAGGAAGGAGCAGGCAAAGTAATAGTCTCATGGTGATTTTTATCAAATATCAGCTTGTACTTAAGCATCTTTTCCTTATTCTTAACGATAAAATCATGTGCTACCATACTCTTATAGTCTAGAAAACAGGAGGAAGCAACTTCTCTTCCTTCTCATAATGCCTAATAGGTATGTTAAAGTGTGAAGCGAGGCGCGAGGCGAAGATGCTTCCAAGGACGGGGCCCTTAGTACGGTTAAGATTTAACCGCTTTGCAACAATAGCGCCCATACTAAATGTGTCATCACGGAACAAGGCATGGCACAAAATAACAATGTCAGGGGCACTAAGGTTGCCACAGTTTTCGCGATGAATTAAGCATCTACTAGCAAATATTGCAAAGTAACGTAAAACAGGAAAATGTATGCTAGTAATTCTTGCATCAGAAACCTTCCTCGTTTCCCCTACATCAATTGTATCAATAAACCCTTCCACATCGTGACGATGTGGTTCCTGTACACTGCCCTCAAAAGGGATCAAACAAACCCAACAAAAATCACGAAGTGACATCTCCTTATGCTCATCATATAAATAAAATTCCATAGTAGGTGGTGAGCTCCTAGCATGGAAATGAAAGTTTTGCACACAGATATTGGTGAGTAAGAGATACTGTTCAAGTTGGTCATGGAGGAAGGCGTTGAGGCCTGCATTCTCAGTCAATTCATAGAAATCATCATAAATCTCGGCTGCTCTCAAGAAATTATCACAAGGCCATTCACACGGCCGAACCTCCGTGGTGCGAGGTAGATTATACTTGGGCTTCTTGTTCTCTTCACTTTATTTATCCTTCGAGCTTTGGCTCGATGAGCCCCTCAAAAATGTCTTCATCTTTTTCTGAATTTTGTAGCAAATTGAAAATAAAAGTGAACCAAACTCAACAAAATTGATAGCAACTACTCCTACAAGTGCCTAGAGGATATATCATGCATTAAAACTACTTTTGACCATATAAATTTGACATGCAAGCTCAAGAACAAGGTCACCTAAGCAGCAAAAATTTGCAATGAATAAAGCACTATAACAAAAACTAAATGGACCATTGGAGGAGTCACATACCAAAGAACAATCCCGCAAAGCAGTTTTGTGAATGGAGCTTTGAGCAAGGAGATCGAAAATGGCAGCAAGATGAGCAAGAACTCGGGTTTGAGCTGGTTGGTGATTTTTTTGGGAGGAAGGAGTGTGTGGTAGCTGGAATAAGTGGAGGGGGCCACCATGGGCCCATGAGGCAGGGGGCGCGCCCAGGGGGGTGGGCGCGCCCTGGACCCTCATGGCCAGGTGCTTGCTCCCCCTGGTGTGTTCTGAGTGCCAGATATTCTGAAATATTCTAGAAAAATATCATATTTAAATTTCAGGGCATTTGGAGAACATTTATTTTCTGGGTATTTTTTATTGCATGCATAATTCAGAAAACAGACATAAATTACTATTTTTTCTTTATTTAATATAAATAACAGAAAGTAAAAAGAGGGTACAGAGAGTTGTGTTTTCTAACTTTTTCCATCTCATGCTCATCAAAAGGAATCCACTAACAAGGTTGATCAGGTCTTGTTAACAAACTCATTCCGAATTGCATGAAACTGGATGATTTTCGCATTACACTAGGTTACCTCAATGGGGATACGCATGTCCCCAACAATAAGAATATCATATTTCTTCTTGACAGTAGGAAAAGGAAATTCAAAACCTCCAATAGTAATTGTTGAAATTTTTCCAATAGAATTGATATTGTGGACTTGAGGTTGTTTCCTCGGAAAGTGTACCGTATGCTCATTACCATTAACATGAAAAGTGACATTGCCTTTGGTGTAATCAATAACAGCCCCTGCGGTATTCAAAAAGGGTCTTTCAAGAATAATATACATACTATCGTCCTCGGGAATATCAAGAATAACAAAGTCCATTAAAATAGTAACGTCTGCAAACACAACAGGCACATCCTCACAAATACCGACAGGTATAGCAGTTGATTTGTCAGACATTTGCAAAGATATTTCAGTAGGTGTCAACTTATTCAAATCAAGTCTATGATGTAAAGAGAGAGGCATAACACTAACACCAGCTCCAAGATCACATAAAGCAGTTTTAACATAGTTTCTTTTAATGGAGCATGGTATAGTTGGTACTCCTGGATCGCCAAGTTTCTTTGGTATTCCACCCTTAAAAGAATAATTAGCATGCATGCTGGAAATTTCAGCTTCCGGTATCTTTCTCTTATTTGTAACAATTTCCTTCATATATCTAGCATAAAGATTCATTTTAAGCATATCAGTCAAACGCATACTTAAAAAGATAGGTCTAATCATTTCAGCAAAGCGCTCAAAATCCTCATCATCCTTTTTCTTAGATGGTTTAGGAGGAAAAGGCATGGGTTTCTGAACCCATGGTTCTCTTTCTTTACCATGCTTCCTAGCAACAAAGTCTCTCTTATCATAACGTTGATTATTTGATTGTGGGTTATCAAGATCAACAACAGGTTCAATTTCTTCATCATTATTATTTCTAGGTTGAGCATCAACATGAACATCATCATTAACATTATCACTAGGTTCATGTTCATTACCAGGCTGTGTTACAGCATCATAAATAGAAATATCATTGGGATTCTCAGGTGTGTCAACAACAGGTTCACTAGAAGCATGCAAAGTCCTATCAATTTTCTTTCTCTTCCTTTTAGAAAGACTAGGTGCATCAATATTAATTCTCTGAGAATCTTGCTCAATTCTCATAGGATGACCCTCAGGATACAAAGGTTCCTAAGTCACTTACCTCCTCTAGTTGCAACTCTAACAACAAAGTCATTATTTTTACTATTCAATTCATTGAGCAAATCATTCTGAGCTTTAGGTACTTGTTCTACTTGAGTGGTAACCATAGAAGCATGTTTACTAATAAGTTTAAATTCACCTTTAACACTAGCCATATAATCACTCAAGTGTTCAATCATGTAAGCATTATGTTTCAATTGTCTACCAACATAAGCATTAAAATCTTCTTGCTTAACCATAAAGTTATCAAATTCATCCAAACATTGGCTAGCAAACTTAGCAGGAGGGATTTCAGCTTTATCATATCTATAGAGAGAATTTACCTTTACTACCTGTGTCGGGTTATCAAGACCGTGTGTTTCTTCAATAGGTGATGAATTAAGACCATGTATTTCTTCAACAGGAGGTAAATTCTTAACATCTTCAGCCTTTATACATTTTTCTTTCATAGATTTCTTTGCCTCTTGCATATCTTCAGGACTGAGAAAAAGAATACCCCTTTTCTTCGGAGTTGGCTTAGGAGTTGGTTCAGGAAGTGTCCACTTATTTTCATTAGTCAACATATTATTCAATAGAATTTTAGCTTGATCAACAGTTCTTTCCCTGAAAACACACCCATCACAACTATCCAGGTAATCTCTGGAAGCATCGGTTAGTCCATTATAAAAGATATCAAGTATTTCATTTTTCTTGAGAGGATGATCAGGCAAAGCATTAAGTAATTGGAGAAGCCTCCCCCAAGCTTGTGGGAGACTCTCTTCTTCAATTTGCACAAAATTATATATTTCCCTTAAAGCAGCTTGTTTCTTATGAGCGAGGAAATATTTAGCACATAAGTAGTAAATCATATCCTGGGGACTACGCATACAACCAGGATCAAGAGAATTAAACCATATCTTAGCATCGCCCTTTAATGAGAACGGAAATAATTTAAGGATATAATAGTAGCGAGTTTTCTCAATATTAGTGAAGAGGGTAGCTATATCATTTAATTTAGTAAGATGTGCCACAACAGTTTCAGATTCATAGCCATAGAAAGGATCAGACTCAACCAAAGTAATTAACTCAGGATCGACAGAAAAATCATAATCCTTATCAGTAACAAAGATAGGTGAAGTACCATAAGCAGGATCATATTTCATTCTAGCATTCAGAGATTTTTCTTTAAGCTTAGCTAATAGTTTCTTAAGATCAGTTCTATCATTGCAAGCTAAGAAATCTCTAGCAGTTTCTTGATCCATAACATAACCCTCAGGAACAACAGCCAATTTATACCGAGGGGGAGAATCTTCATCAGCACTTTCATCAATATTATCAGTTTCAATAATTTCATTCTCTCTAGCCCTAGCAAGTTGTTCAGCAAGAAATTCACCTAGTGGCACAGTAGTATCAAGCATAGAAGTAGTTTCACAATAAGTGTCATGCATAGAAGAAGTGGCATCATCAATAACATGCGACATATCAGAATGAATAGCAGGTGTAGGTGTTGCACGTTTACTCAAAACAGAAGGTGAATCAAGTGCAGAGCTAGATGTCATTTCCTTACCTCCCCTCGCAGTTGAGGGACAAATCTTGGTTCTTGGATCTTTCAAGTTCTTTATAATGATAAGCAGATATAAATCCCAAGTGACTCAAAGAATAGAGCTATGCTCCCCGGCAACGGCGCCAGAAAATAGTCTTGATAACCCACAAGTATAGGGGATCGCAACAACTTTCGAGGGTAGAGTATTCAACCCAAATTTATTGATTCGACACATGGGGAGCCAAAGAATATTCTGAAGTATTAGCAGCTGAGTTGTCAATTCAACCACACCTGGAAACTTAATATCTACAACAAGGTATTTAGTAGCAAAGTAATATGATAGTAGTAGTAACGAAGGCAAAAGGTAACGGTAGCAAAAGTAATATTTTTGGGTTTTGTAGTGATTGTAACAGTAACAACGAAAAAGTAAATAAGCGAAAAACAATATATGAAAAGCTTGTAGGCATTGGATCGGTGATGAAGAATTATGCCGGATGCGATCGATCATGTAACAGTCATAACATAGGGTGACACAGAACTAGCTCCAGTTCATCAATATAATATAGGCATGTATTCCGAATATAGTCATACGTGCTTATGGAAAAGAACTTGCATGACATCTTTTGTCCTACCCTCCCCTGGCAGCGGGGTCCTATGGAAATTAAGGGATATTAAGGCCTCCTTTTAATAGAGTACCGGACCAAAGCATTAACACTTAGTGAATACATGAACTCCTAAAACTAAGGTCATCACCGGTAAGTATCCCGATTATTGTCACTTCGGGGTTAACGGATCATAACACATAATAGGTGACTATAGACTTGCAAGATAGGATCATGAACTCACATATATTCATGAAAACATAATAGGTTCAGATCTGAAATCATGGCACTCGGGCCCTAGTGACAAGCATTAAGCATAGCAAAGCCATAGCAACATCAATCTCAAAACAAAGTGGATACTAGGGATCAAACCCTAACAAAACTAACTCGATTACATGATAAATCTTATCCAACCCATCACCGTCTAGCAAGCCTACGATGGAATTACTCACGCACGATGGTGAGCATCATGAAATTGGTGATGGAGGAAGGTTGATCATGACAATGGCGACGGATTCCCCTCTCCGGAGCCCCGAACAGACTCCAAATCAGCCCTCCCAGGAGAGTTTAGGGCTTGGTGGCGGATCCGTATCATAAAACGCGATGAATCCTTCTCTCTTATTTTTTTCTCCCCGAAATTGAATATATGGAGTCAAGGTTGAGGTCGGTGGAGCGTCAAGGGGGCCCCGAGGCAGGGGGCGTGCCCAGGGGGTAGGGCGGGCCCACCATCCTCATGGACAGGGCGTGGGCCCCCTGACATGGATCTTTCTTCCAGTATTTTTTATATATTCCAAAATAATTCTCCATTGATTTTCAGGTCATTCCGAGAACTTTTATTTCTGCACAGAAATAACACCATGGCAATTCTGCTGAAAACAATGTCAGTCCGGGTTAGTTCCATTCAAATCATGCAAGTTAGAGTCCAAAACAAGGGAAAATGTTGGAAATATGCCCTAGAGGCAATAATAAAATGATTATTATATTTCCTTGTTCATGATAATTGTCTATTATTCATGCTATAATTGTATTATCCGGAAATCGTAATACATGTGTGAATACATAGACCACAACGCGTCCCTAGTGAGCCTCTAGTTGACTAGCTCGTTGATCAAAGGATAGTCATGGTTTCCTGAATATGGACATTAGATGTCATTGATAACGGGATCACATAATTAGGAGAATGATGTGATGGACAAGACCCAATCCTAAGCTTAGCTCAAAGATCGTGTAGTTCGTTTGCTGTAGCTTTTCTGAATGTCAAGTATCATTTCCATAGACCATGAGATTGTGCAACTCCCGGATACCGTAGGAGTGCCTTGGGTGTGCCAAACGTCACAACGTAACTGGGTGACTATAAAGGTACATTACAGGTATCTCCGAAAGTGTCTGTTGGGTTGGCACGAATCGAGACTGGGATTTGTCACTCCGTATGACGGAGAGGTATCTCTGGGCCCACTCGGTAATGCATCATCATAATGAGCTCAATGTGACCAAGGGGTTGGTCACGGGATCATGCATTACGGTACGAGTAAAGTGACTTGCCGGTAACGAGATTGAACAAGGTATTGGGATACCGACGATAGAGTCTCGGAGAAGTAACGTACCGTTTGACAAAGGGAATTGAATACGGGATTGATTAAATCCTCGACATCGTGGTTCATCCGATGAGATCATTGAGGAGCATGTGGGAGCCAACATAGGTATCCAGATCCCGCTGTTGGTTATTGACCGGCGAGGCGTCTCGGTCATGTCTGCGTGTCTCCCGAACCCGTAGGATCTACACACTTAAGGTTCGGTGACGCTAGGGTTGTAGAGATATTAGTATGCAGTAACCCAAAAGTTGTTCGGAGTCCCGGATGAGATCCCGGACGTCACGAGGACTTCCGGAATGGTCCAGAGGTAAAGATTTATATATATAGGAAGTCCAGTTTCGGCCAGCGGGAAGGTTTCGGGGGTTACCGGTATTGTATCGGGACCACCGGAAGGGTCCCGGGGGTCCACCGGATGGGGCCACCTATCCCGGAGAGCCCCATGGGCTGAAGTGGCGTGGGAACCAGTCCCTGATGGGCTGGTGCGCCCCACCCAAGGGCCCAAGGGGCCTAGGGTTGGAAACCCTAGGGGCCGTTGCCCCCCAAGGGGGCATGTGCCCCCCTGGTTGGAAACCCTAAGGGGGTCGTTGCCCCCAGGGCCCCCCCCTTTAGATGGGATCTCCAAGGGGGCATGCGCCCCCCTAGCCCCTATATATAGTGGAAGGGAGGGAGGGCAGCCGCACCTTGCTCTTGGCGCCTCCCTCTCGCTCCGTAACACCTCTCCTCCCCACTTATGCTTGGCGAAGCCCTGCCGGGATCCTGCTGCATCCACCACCACACCGTCGTGCTGCTGGATCTTCATCAACCTCTCCTTCCCCCTTGCTGGATCAAGAAGGAGGATACGTCTTCCAACCGTACGTGTGTTGAACGCGGAGGTGTTGTCCGTTCGGCACTTGGTCATCGGTGATTTGGATCACGGCGAGTACGACTCCATCATCCCCGTTCACTTGAACGCTTCCGCTCGCGATCTACAAGGGTATGTAAATGCACTCCTCTCTCCCTCATTGCTAGATGACTCCATAGATTGATCTTGGTGATGCGTAGAAAATTTTAAAATTCTGCTAAGTTCCCCAACAGTGGCATCATGAGCTTGGTCTATGCGTAGTTACTATGCACGAGTAGAACACAAAGTAGTTGTGGGCGTCGATATTGTCAATTTGCTTGCCTTTACTAGTCTTATCTTGATTCGGCGGCATCGTGGGATGAAGCGGCCCGGACCAACCTTACACGTACGCTTACGTGAGACCGGTTCCACCGACTGACATGCACTAGTTGCATAAGGTGGCTGGCGGGTGTCTGTCTCTCCCACTTTAGTCAGATCGGATTCGATGAACAGGGTCCTGATGAAGGGTAAATAGAAATTGGCAATTCACGTTGTGGTTTTGGCATAGGTAAGAAACATTCTTGCTAGAAACCTATAGCAGCCACGTAAAAACTTGCAACAACAATTAGAGGACGTCTAACTTGTTTTTGCAACAAGTGTTTTGTGATGTGATATGGCCAAAGGTTGTGATGAATGATGAATGATATAGGTGATGTATGAGATTGATCATGTTCTTGTAATAGGAATCACGACTTGCATGTCGATGATTATGACAACCGGTAGGAGCCATAGGAGTTGTCTTTATTTATTTATGACCTGCGTGTCAACATAAACGTCATGTAATTACTTTACTTTATTGCTAAAGCATTAGCCATAGTAGTAGAAGTAATAGATGACGAGACAACTTCAAGAAGACACGATGATGGAGATCATGATGATGGAGATCATGGTGTCATGCCGGTGACAACGATGATCATGGAGCCCCGAAGATGGAGATCAAAGGAGCAAATGATATTGGCCATATCATGTCACTATTTGATTGCATGTGATGTTTATCATGTTTTACATCTTATTTGCTTAGAACGACGGTAGCTTAAATAAGATGATCCCTCGTAATAATTTCAAGAAAGTGTTCCCCCTAACTGTGCACCGTTGCGAAGGTTCGTTGTTTCAAAGCACCACGTGATGATCGGGTGTGATAGATTCTAACGTTCGAATACAACGGGTGTAAGACAGATTTACACACGCAATACACTTAGGTTGACTTGACGAGCCTAGCATGTACAGACATGGCCTCGGAACACAGAAGACCGAAAGGTCGAGCATGAGTCGTATAGAAGATACGATCAACATGAAGATGTTCACCGATGTTGACTAGTCCGTCTCACGTGATGACCGGACACGGCCTAGTTAACTCGGATCATGTTATACTTAGATGACTGGAGGGATGTCTATCTGAGTGGGAGTTCATTTAATAATTTGATTAGATGAACTTAATTATCATGAACTTAGTCTAAAATCTTTACAATATGTCTTGTAGATCAAATGGCCCACGTTGTCCTCAACTTCAACGCGTTCCTAGAGAAAACCAAGCTGAAAGACGATGGCAGCAACTATACGGACTGGGTCCGGAACCTGAGGATCATCCTCATAGCTGCCAAGAAAGATTATGTCCTAGAAGCACCGCTAGGTGACACACCCGTCCCACAGAACCAAGACGTTATGAACGCTTGGCAGACACGTGCTGATGATTACTCCCTCGTTCAATGCGGCATGCTTTACAGCTTAGAACCGGGGCTCCAAAAGCGTTTTGAGAGACACGGAGCATATGAAATGTTCGAAGAGCTGAAAATGGTTTTTCAAGCTCATGCCCGGGTCGAGAGATATGAAGTCTCCGACAAGTTCTTCAGCTGTAAGATGGAGGAAAATAGTTCTGTCAGCGAGCACATACTCAAAATGTCTGGGTTGCATAACCGCTTGACTCAGCTGGGAGTTAATCTCCTGGATGACGCGGTCATTGACAGAATCCTTCAGTCGCTTCCACCGAGCCACAAGAGCTTTGTGATGAACTTCAATATGCAAGGGATGGAAAAGACCATTCCTGAAGTATTTGCAATGCTGAAATCAGCAGAGGTAGAAGTCAAAAAGGAACATCAAGTGTTGATCGTGAATAAAACCACTAAGTTCAAGAAAGGCAAGGGTAAGAAGAACTTCAAGAAGGACGGCAAGGGAGTTGCCGCACCCGGTAAGCAAGCTGCCGGGAAGAAGCCAAAGAATGGACCCAAGCCTGAGACTGAGTGTTTTTATTGCAAGGGAAGTGGTCACTGGAAGCGGAACTGCCCCAAATACTTAGCGGACAAGAAGGCCGGCATCACGAAAGGTATATGTGATATACATGTAATTGATGTGTACCTTACCAGTACTTGTAGTAGCTCCTGGGTATTTGATACCGGTGCGGTTGCTCACATTTGTAACTCAAAGCAGGAGCTGCGGAATAAGCGGAGACTGGCGAAGGACGAGGTGACGATGCGCATCGGGAATGGTTCCAAGGTCGATGTGATCTCTGTCGGCACGCTACCTCTACATTTACCAACGGGATTAGTTTTAAACCTCAATAATTGTTATTTAGTGCCAGCTTTGAGCATGAACATTGTATCAGGATCTCGTTTAATTCGAGATGGCTACTCATTTAAATCCGAGAATAATGGTTGTTCTATTTATATGAGAGATATGTTTCATGGTCATGCTCCGATGGTGAATGGTTTATTCTTAATGAATCTCGAGCGTAATGCTACACATATTCATAGTGTGAATACCAAAATATGTAAGGTTGATAATGATAGTCCCACATACTTGTGGCACTGCCGCCTTGGTCACATAGGTGTCAAACGCATGAAGAAGCTCCATGCAGATGGACTTTTAGAGTCTCTTGATTACGAATCATTTTACACGTGCGAACCATGCCTCATGGGCAAAATGACCAAGACTCCGTTCTCAGGAACAATGGAGCGAGCAACCAACTTATTGGAAATCATACATACTGATGTGTGCGGTCCAATGAGTGTTGAGGCTCGCGGTGGCTATCGTTATGTTCTCACCCTCACTGATGACTTGAGTAGATATGGGTATGTCTACTTAATGAAACACAAGTCTGAGAACTTTGAAAAGTTCAAGGAATTTCAAAGTGAGGTTGAGAATCAACGTGACAGGAAAATCAAGTTCTTGCGATCAGATCGTGGGGGAGAATACTTGAGTCACGAATTTGGCACACACTTAAGAAAATGTGGAATAGTTTCACAACTCGCGCCTCCTGGAACACCTCAGCGTAATGGTGTGTCCGAACATCGTAATCGCACTCTATTAGATATGGTGCGATCTATGATGTCTCTTACCGATTTACCGCTATCTTTTTGGGGCTATGCTTTAGAGACTGCCGCATTCACTTTAAATAGGGCTCCGTCGAAATCCATTGAGACGACACTGTATGAATTATGGTTTGGGAAGAAACCTAAGCCGTCGTTTCTAAAAGTTTGGGGATGCGATGTTTATGTCAAGAAACTTCAACCTGAAAAGCTCGAACCCAAGTCAGAAAAATGCGTCTTCATAGGATACCCTAAGGAAACCATTGGGTATACCTTCTACCTCAGATCCGAAGGCAAGATCTTCGTTGCCAAGAATGGATCCTTTCTAGAGAAGGAGTTTCTCTCGAAAGAAGTAAGTGGGAGGAAATTAGAGCTTGATGAAGTTCTGCCTCTTGAAGCAGAGAGTAGCGCAGCTCAGGAAAATGTTCCTGTGGTGCCTGCACCGATTAGAGAGGAAGTTAATGATGATGATCAAGATACTTCGGATCAAGCTCCTACTGAACTTCGTAGGTACACAAGGACACGTTCCGCACCAGAGTGGTACGGCAACCCTGTCTTGGAAATCATGTTGTTAGACAACGGTGAACCTTCGAACTATGAAGAAGCGATGGCGGGCCCAAATTCTGACAAATGGCTAGAAGCCATGAAATCCGAGATAGAATCCATGTATGAAAACAAAGTATGGACTTTGAATGACTTGCCCGAAGATCGGCGAGCCATAGAAAATAAATGGATCTTTAAGAAGAAGATAGACGTGGATGGTAATGTGACCATCTATAAGGCTCGACTTGTCGCTAAGGGTTATCGACAAGTTCAAGGGGTTGACTACGATGAGACTTTCTCATCCGTAGCGAAGCTGAAGTCCGTCCGAATCATGTTAGCAATTGCCGCATTCTATGATTATGAGATATGGCAAATGGACGTCAAAACGGCATTCCTTAACGGCTTTCTTAAGGAAGAATTGTATATGATGCAGCCGGAAGGTTTTGTCGATCCTAAGAATGCTAACAAGGTGTGCAAGCTCCAACGCTCAATCTATGGGCTGGTGCAAGCATCTCGGAGTTGGAACATTCGCTTTGATGAGATGATCAAAGCGTTTGGGTTTATGCAGACTTATGGAGAAGCCTGCGTTTACAAGAAAGTGAGTGGGAGCTCTGTAGCATTTCTCATATTATATGTGGATGACATACTGTTGATGGGAAATGATATAGAATTCTTGGAAAGCATAAAGGCCTATTTGAACAAGTGTTTTTCAATGAAGGACCTTGGAGAAGCTGCTTATATATTAGGCATCAAGATCTATAGAGATATATCGAGACGCCTCATCGGTCTTTCACAAAGTACGTACCTTGACAAGATATTGAAGAAGTTCAATATGGATCAGTCCAAGAAGGGGTTCTTGCCTGTATTGCAAGGTGTGCGATTGAGCACGGCTCAATGCCCGACCATGGCAGAAGATATAGAAGAGATGAGTGTCATCCCCTATGCCTCGGCCATAGGGTCTATTATGTATGACATGTTGTGTACCAGACCTGATGTAAACCTTGCCTTAAGTTTGGTAGGTAGGTACCAAAGTAATCCCGGCAAGGAACACTGGACAGCGGTCAAAAACATCCTGAAGTACCTGAAAAGGACCAAGGATATGTTTCTCGTTTATGGAGGTGGCGAAGAGCTCGTCGTAAAGGGTTACGTCGACGCTAGCTTCGACACAGATCTGGATGACTCTAAGTCACAAACCGGATACGTGTATATTTTGAATGGTGGGGCAGTAAGCTGGTGCAGTTGCAAGCAAAGCGTCGTGGCGGGATCTACATGTGAAGAGAATACATGGTAGCCTCGGAGGCAGCACAAGAAGCAATCTGGGTGAAGGAGTTCATCACCGACCTAGGAGTCATACCCAATGCGTCGGGGCCGATGACTCTCTTCTATGACAACACTAGAGCTATTGCTCTTGCCAAGGAGCCCAGGTTTCATAGGAAGACCAGGCATATCAAAGCGTCGCTTCAACTCCATTCGTGAAAGTGTTCAAAATGGAGACATATAAATTTGTAAAGTACATACGGACCTGAATGTAGCAGATCCATTGACTAAACCTCTCCCTAGAGCAAAACATGATCAACACCAGAATTCCATGGGTGTTTAATTCATCACAATGTAACTAGATGATTGACTCTAGTGCAAGTGGGAGACTGTTGGAAATATGCCCTAGAGGCAATAATAAAATGATTATTATATTTCCTTGTTCATGATAATTGTCTATTATTCATGCTATAATTGTATTATCCGGAAATCGTAATACATGTGTGAATACATAGACCACAACACGTCCCTAGTGAGCCTCTAGTTGACTAGCTCGTTGATCAAAGGATAGTCATGGTTTCCTGACTATGGACATTAGATGTCATTGATAATGGGATCACATCATTAGGAGAATGATGTGATGGACAAGACCCAATCCTAAGCTTAGCTCAAAGATCGTGTAGTTCATTTGCTGTAGCTTTTCTGAATGTCAAGTATCATTTCCTTAGACCATGAGATTGTGCAACTCCCGGATACCGTAGGAGTGCCTTGGGTGTGCCAAACGTCACAACATAACTGGGTGACTATAAAGGTACATTACAGGTATCTCCGAAAGTGTCTGTTGGGTTGGCACGAATCGAGACTGGGATTTGTCACTCCGTATGACGGAGAGGTATCTCTGGGCCCACTCGGTAATGCATCATCATAATGAGCTCAATGTGACCAAGGGGTTGGTCACGGGATCATGCATTACGGTACGAGTAAAGTGACTTGCCGGTAACGAGATTGAACAAGGTATTGGGATACCGACGATCGAGTCTCGGGCAAGTAACGTACCGATTGACAAAGGGAATTGAATACGGGGTTGATTAAGTCCTCAACATCGTGGTTCATCCAATGAGATCATCGAGGATCATGTGGGAGCCAACATGGGTATCCAGATCCCGCTGTTGGTTATTGACCAGAGAGGCGTCTCGGTCATCTCTGCGTGTCTCCCGAACCCGTAGGGTCTACACACTTAAGGTTCGGTGACGCTAGGGTTGTAGAGATATTAGTATGCAGTAACCCGAAAGTTGTTTGGAGTCCCGGATGAGATCCCAGACGTCACGAGGAGTTCCGGAATGGTCCGGAGGTAAAGATTTATATATAGGAAGTCCAGTTTCGGCCAGCGGGAAGGTTTCGTGGGTTACCGGTATTGTACCGGGACCACCGGAAGGGTCCCGGGGGTCCACCGGATGGGGCCACCTATCCCGGAGAGCCCCATGGGCTGAAGTGGCATGGGAACCAGCCCCTGATGGGCTGGTGCGCCCCACCCAAGGGCCCAAGGCGCCTAGGGTTGGAAATCCTAGGGGGCCATTGCCCCCCGAGGGGGCATGCGCCCCCCTAGTTGGAAACCCTAAGGGGGTCGTTGCCCCCAGGCCCCCCCCTTTTAGATGGGATCTCCAAGGGGGCATGCGCCCCTCTAGCCCCTATACATAGTGGAAGGGAGGGAGGGCAGCCGCACCTTGCTCTTGCCGCCTCCCTCTCCCTACGTAACACCTCTCCTCCCCGCTTGTGCTTGGCGAAGCCCTGCCGGGATCTTGCTGCATCCACCACCATGCAGTCGTGCTGCTGGATCTTCATCAACCTCTCCTTCCCCCTTACTGGATCAAGAAGGAGGAGACGTCTTCCCAACTGTATGTGTGTTGAACCCGGAGGTGTTGTACGTTCGGCACTTGGTCATCGGTGATTTGGATCACGGCGAGTACGACTCCATCATCCCCGTTCACTTGAACGCTTTCGCTCGCGATCTACAAGGGTATGTAGATGCACTCCTATCTCCCTCATTGCTAGATGACTCCATAGATTTATCTTGGTGATGCGTAGAAATTTTTAAAATTCTGCTACGTTCCCCAACACAAAAGTGTTTGGAAAAGTAGATAAGACGGACACGTATCAAGCAACAAGCAATGAGCGAACGCATCGGCAACCTCGCCGCCGACTTGCGACTCTCCGAGCAATGTACAAGGGACTACTTCGACCACAAGATCGATGATCACAAGCAAGAGAATGACGCAAGAATGGACGAGATTCGCGCTTTTTTGCTCAACCGCTCTTCTTCCACTTCGTCCTCATCAAGACGGACCCGCTCAAGTCAACACTCTGACTTCACCCTCTCCGGCTCAAGTACACCGACATCGAACACTCTTCACCATGCCGTGTGCAACGATCGTCAAGAAAGCCTCAATCCTTTATGCGACACAAACTCTCAAGAGCACCGACAACGTCAAAGCCAAGAGGCTTTTGCGCTAGCATGAGAACGGCAACGACAACACCAATGTGAAGAGGAAGAGCGCGCGCGTCTACACCAAGATGCACAAGATGCCGAGGCACAATGCCAAGAACTTGAGGCGCAACATGCCCTTCAAGATTCAAATCATGCCGTCACCACACGTAATCGCCATCGGCGTGAACAAGAGGAAGCACTTCGCGAAGAAGCTCACGAACGAAGATTTCAAGCTCGCATGCATCGTCAAGTTCCTCCTCGAGCTCGACAAGCTCCTCCACAAGCTCGCCAAGAACATCAAGTTCATCAAGAGCATGAAGACAATGGAAATCCTCCACGACAAGAGCAACATGAGGTTGACAACCCTCCTCACCAAGAGCAACACGAGCTTGACAATCATCAACAAAACGGGCGTCATCATCCCCGACCCCAACACAATGAAGAGCAACGCTACGGAAAAATCAAGTTCACCATGCCCAAGTTCAATGGATGCAATGATCCCGAAGATTATCTTTCATGGGCATTGAAGGTGGACAAAATCTTCCATTTGCACAACTATGAAGAAGAGAAGAAGATCGTGATGGCATCCCTTGAGTTCCAAGACCATGTCCTCATTTGGTGGGAATAAGTTATCAAGCGCCGAGAGGCAAAAGGTGAACCACCGATCACTACTTGGGCGCAAATGAAGGATGTCATGAGAGCACGCTTTGTGCCTACCTACTACAACTGCGACCTCTTCAAGAAACTCTAACTACTCAAGCAAGGAACCAAGAGCGTTGAAGAGTACTACAAGGAGATGGATATTGCCATGGTAAGAGTCAATGTCATGGAAGACGATGAGCAAACTATGGCACGTTTCTTGAATGGACTAAATCACCCTATCAAGAAGATCGCTGAATTCCAACCATACTTGAACCTCATTGAGCTCGTGCATCAAGCTACAAAAGTGGAACGTCAAGTGCAAGACGATTTCAAGTATGCCAATTTCTCATCCAAGTCATACGGCTTCTCCAACACGCAAGCTTTAATGACTCCAACACTGTCTACCAAGCCTTCTACAAGCAACGTCGACAAGTCGAGTCACAAGAAAGCTTCATCAACTGCAAGTCATCCTCCTACTACAAGCAACTTCAAGACGAGAGCTTCATCATCATCCACTCAACCGATGAGACTGTCAAGATGAGTTCCTTCAAATGCTTCACATGCGGAGGCCGAGGCCACAAGTCCTATGAGTGCACCAATAAGAGGACCATGATCCTCAACGACGACAGCACTTACGACTCAATGAGTGAAGGAGAAATGGACGCTATTGAGCAAGTCGCCATGCACCGACAAGTGAACGATGATGAGGAACAAGTCTTTTGCGATGAAGATTCAAGTCCCGCTCTTGTTGTCTCCAAGGTCTTGACTCTCCAACATCACCAAGACGAAGACCAAAGATGCCACATATTCCACACCAAGGCCGACATCAATGGAAGATCCGTCAAGGTCATCATCGATGGAGGGAGTTGTCATAATCTCGCAAGTGAAGAACTTTGCTCCAAGCTCCAATTGCCCAAGACGAAGCACCCACATCCATACAAAGTGCAATGGCGTAGCGACTCCGGCACTATCCAAGTCAAGCATCGAGTACAAGGCTCCTTCAAAATTGGCGCATATGAAGACACTTTGGAGTGCGACATCATTCCAATGACCGTTTGCCACCTTCTCCTTGGACGCCCATGGCAATTTGATAGAGGAATCGTCCACAACAGCCGAACGAACCACTACATTTTCAAGATGAAGGGAAAGAAGTACATATTTCGTCCCATGTCTCCAATCCAAGTGATCACCGACAAGCAAGCCACCCATCATGGAGAGAATAGTGAGAGAGCGAGCCAGCAAAAAGAGAGTTAGCGCCACAAGCCCAAATCGAGCGCCTCCACGATGAGCGAAAAGAAGAACTTAGTACTATTTTCCACCAAAAGTGAGATAAGAGGAGTGTGTGAGAACCCATCTAGTCTCTTACACTATGTCCTTTTGTGCAAGGACAATGAACCACAAGCTAACACCTCTCACACTCTACCTCTAGTGTTGTCTTCTCTTTTGCAGGAATTTCATGATGTTTTCCCCGACGAGCTACCTCCGGGACTACCTCCACTACGAGGCATCGAGCACCGCATCGACCTCATCCCTGGAGCACCTCTTCCGAACAAAGATCCCTACCGCGTCAACCCCGAAGAAACCAAAGAAATACAAAGGCAAGTAAAGCATCTCATAGACCATGGACATGTGCGTGAAAGTTTGAGCCCTTATGACGTCCCAGTCATTCTTGTGCCAAAACAAGACGGTAGCTTTCACATGTGCTCCGATTGTAGACCTATCAATGCTATCACCATTCATTATAGGTATCCCATTCCACGCCTTTACGATACGCTTGATGAACTTAGTGGTGCCAATATCTTTTAAAAAATTGATCTTAAGAGAGGTTACTATCAAATCTACATACAAGAAGGTGATGAATGGAAAACCGCTTTCAAAACCAAGTTTGGCTTGTATGAGTGGTTAGTCATGGTTGTGGGTCTATCGGAAGCACCAGGTACTTTTATGCGTCTTATGAATCATGTCTTTCGCCCTTACATTGGTGTGTTTGTTGTGGTCTACTTTGATGATATCCTTGTTTTTAGGAAGTCTCTCAAAGAGCATGTCACCCATGTTCGAACCATTTTACAAACTCTTCGAAAAGAGTGTCTCTATGCTAATATGGAGAAATGCCTTTTTGGCATTGATAAGCTTGTTTTCTTGGGTTTTGTTGTATCTTCTAGGGGTGTTCATGTAGACGAGTCCAAGATCAATGCTATTAAGACTTGGCCCAAACCAACCAACTTGCAACAAGTGCGTAGTTTTCTTGGCCTTGCGGATTTGTATCGTCGCTTTGTGAAAGATTTGAGCACCATTGCCTCGCCTTTGCATGCTCTGAGCAAAAAGAATGCGCCTTTTGTTTGGGGGCCATCCCACGATACCGCTTTCAATGAGCTTAATAATTGTCTTACTCATGCTCCCGTGCTTGCTTTACCCAACTTTGACAAACCCTTTGAGATTCATTGCGATGCTAGTGGTAATGGCATAGGAGGTGTGTTAACGCAAGAGAAGCGCCCCATAGCTTACTTTAGTGAGAAACTTTCCGGAGCGCAACTCAATTACCCCATCTGTGACAAAGAGCTATATGCTTTAGTCCGCGTTTTACATGAATGGGAACACCATCTTTTCCCTCGTGAATTTATCATTCATACCGATCATGAAACGCTCAAGTACCTTAAGGGCCAAACCAAGTTAAACAAGCGTCATGCTAAATGGAGTGAATTTATTGAGTCTTTTCCTTATGTCATCAAGTACATTAAGGGCAAGGAAAACATTGTGGCGGATGCCGTTTCCCTCATATGCATGCTTGTTACTCAACTTGAGTTGAATGTCATTGGCTTTGAGCACATAAAAGACTTGTATGATCATGATCCTACTTTTGCTACTCCTTATGACAAATGTTTGACGCACACATCTTGGGAACGCTATTACATCAAAGATGGATATCTTATGAGATCTAACAAGCTCTGCATCCCCGAGTCTTCTCTTCATTTGTTGATTTTGCAGGAATCTCATGGAGGAGGCTTAATGGGACATTTTGGACGCGGGAAGACTTTCGCCACGCTCTCCAAGAACTACTATTGGCCCAAGATGTATCGCGATGTCAACCGCTTCGCCAACCGATGCTCTACATGTCGCAAAGCTAAGTCTAAAGCTCAACCCCATGGCCTTTACATGCCTCTCCCAATTCCATATCAACCATGGGAAGACATTAGCATGGATTTTGTACTTGGATTGCCTATGACTAGAAATGGAAAGGATTCAGTCTTTGTCATTGTCAACCGTTTCTCTAAGATGGCGCATTTCATTCCTTGCAACAAGATAGACGATGCTTCACATGTTGCTAATCTCTTTTGTAGGGAAATATTGCATCTACATGGTGTGCCAAAGACGATCGTCTCGGATCGCGATGTCAAGTTCCTTATCTACTTTTGGAATATCTTATGCACCAAGCTCGGAATCAGGCTACTCTTCTCCACGGAGTACCATCCACAAACCGATTGGCAAACGGAGGTGACCAACCACACACTTTCCACTCTACTTCGCGTACTCATCAAGAAGAACATCAAGGAGTGGGAGGAGTGCCTACCTATCACCGAGTTCGCCTACAACCGAGCAAAACACTGAACAACCGGCAAGTCCCCCTTCGAGGTCGTCTATGGATTCAACCCATTGTTACCATTGGACATCCTCCCTCTACCGCTATAAGAGTGCATCAATATGGACGCAAGTGCATGTGTGAACCATCTCAAGAAGGTGCATGAAGATACAAGGAAAACCATCAAGCACCAAGTACAACAACTTGCGACCAAGCGGAACATCAACAAGCACCCCGTGGTATGCAACATTGGAGATCTTGTGTGGCTACACCTTCGCAAGGACCGCTTCCCTAACGAACAGAAGTCCAAACTTCGACCACGAGCGGATGGACCCTTCATGGTCCTTGAACGCTACAACAACAATGCCTACAAGATCGACCTCCTGCGCGACAAGTACTCCGTGAGCGACATCTTCAACGTCAAGGATCTCTCGCCCTACCATGGTGATGCGGATTTCGATCTGAGGTCGGATCTTCCCCAAGGGAGGGGAGATGATGCAGAGCATCGTACGGTCATCCCCATGGACCTACCATCGCCTCAACAAGAGCCAAGAGGACCAATGAGACGAGCTAGAGCTAGAGCTCTCGAGAACGAGGTGACTTCCTTCCTTAGTGATATTACATATGATCCTCTCAAGACATGGCTACTAACTAAATCCGAGACGTTGTGCATGATTAGGTACCAAGAGGACCCTCCTGAAGATGCACGTGATGACAGACAAGTCCCCAAGTCCATGGATGAAGAGACTCAGCAGAAGGACACAAGAACACCTCCCAGGCCCCGGATATCCGGCCGTGATCCCGGACATCCGGCCCCTGGAGCACCGTCCACTACAGCTGCTCAACCTCCAAGCGCCTACAGGACCGGACATCCGGCCCCGCCAACCCGGACATCCGGCCCATCCCGAGCTCCCGGATATCCGGTCTCCTGCCCAGAAATTTGGACCCCTTCGAACCCGAGAGCAACAAGCCAGCCGCTCTAGCCCGGACATCCGGCCCGACGCCCGAACATTCGGCCTCCCCTGTCTGCGCACAGTGAAGGGCCTAGGCCCATGTACCCCTTCAACCCCCCTAGACTATATATGCTCCTCCTCGTTCCTCTTTCTAGGGTTAGCATTGGTTTAGCCCATTTTAGAGATAGAGCATTGCTCATCCACATTGGATCTACTCCACGAGAGAGACCGTGGCCCCTCTTCGGAGAAGATCCCTTTGGATTCAAGACCTCCTTGCGGAGAAGATCATCAAGACCTCCTCACGGAGAAGATCAGCTACCTTTGTATCGTCCTTAGTTGTCCTTGGATCGTGTGTTCTCTTATGTACTCGAGGGTCTAGAACATGTGTGACTATTTCTTGTTGGTTTAGTGTTTCTCTCATGTTTCCCTCGTGTTTTCCCTCATTTCCCTCCTCGTGTTCTTCGTGTTCTTTGCGGGATCCTCTCCTTTCATGAAAGGTCGACCGATTAGGGTTGTACTCGACATCAGACCCCGCTGCCACGGGAGGGTACTCATGCAAGTTCTTTTCCATAAGCACGTATGACTATATTCAGAATGCATGCCTACATTATATTGATGAACTGGAGCTAGTTCTGTGTCACCCTATGTTATAACCATTGCGTGATGAATGCCATCCAACATAATTATCCATCATTGATCCATTGCCGACGAGATTTTCACATATTGATCTTTGCTCTGTTACTTTTCCATTGCCACTGTTACGATTGCTACAAAACTTATACTATTACTTTTGCCACCGTTACCATTACTTCCATACTACTTTGCTACTAAATACTTTGCGGCTGATATTAAGTCTTTCAGGTGTGGTTGAATTGACAACTCAGCTACTAATACTTGAGAATATTCTTTGGCTCCCGTTATGTCGAATCAATAAATTTGGGTTGAATACTCTACCCTCGAAAACTATTGCGATCCCCTATACTTGTGGGTTATCAAGACCTTTTTCTAGCATCCTTGCACAGGAGCATAGCTTTATTCTTTGAGTCACTTGGTATTTATATCCGTTGATCACTGTGTGGAATCTGAAAGATCAAAGAACTAGGATTTATCCCTCAACTACGATGGGAGGTAAGGAACTGCCATCTAGCTCTACACTTGATTCTCCTTCTGTTTTGAGTAAACTTACGACACCTACACCTGCTATTAATTCCAATATGTCGCATGTTATTGATGATGACACTTCTACTATGCATGATGCTGATGATGATACTACTTCTGTACTTGATGATATTGTGCCACTAGGTGAATTTCTTGATGAACAACTTGCTAGGGTTAGAGAGAATGAAATTACTGAAACTGATGATATTATTGAAAATGATGATTATGATTCTCCTCCTAGATATGAATTGCCTGTTGTTCCTGAGGGTTATGTTATGGATGAAGAAACTGCTAGAGACTTCTTTGCTTCCAATGATAGAGAAGATCTTAAGAAATTGTTAGCTAAGCTGAAAGAAAAATCCTTGAACGCTAGAATGAAATATGATCCCGCTTTTGCTACATCACCTATATTTGTTACTGATAAGGATTATGAATTCTCTGTCGATCCTGATTTGATTACTTTGGTTGAATCTGATCATTTCTATGGTTATGAATCTGAAACTGTTGTGGCACATCTTACTAAATTGAATGATATAGCCACCCTATTTGCTCATGAGGAAAAAATTTGCTATTACTATATTCTCAAATTGTTTCCTTTCTCATTAAAGGGTGATGCTAAGTTATGGTTTAATTCTCTTGCTCCCGGTTGTGTACGTAGTCCCCGGGATATGATTTACTATTTATATGCAAAATATTTCCCTGCTCATAAGAAACAAGCTGCTTTAAAGGAAATATTTAATTTTGTGCAAATTGAAGAAGAGAGTCTCCCACAAGCTTGGAGGAGGCTTCTCCAATTACTTAATGCTTTGCCTGGTCATCCTCTCATGAAAAATGTAATACTTGATATCTTTTATAATGGAGTAACCGATGCTTCCAGAGACCACCTGGATAGTTGTGTTGGTTGTGTTTTCAGGAAAAGAACTGTTGAGGAAGCTGAATAGCTATTGAATAATATATTGAGTAATGAAAATGATTGGACAGTTCTTGAACCAATTCCGGAGAAAAGGGGTATTCTATTTCTCAGTCCTGAAGATATGCAAGAGCCAAAGAAATCTTTGAAAGAAAAAGGTATTAAAGCTGAAGATGTTAAAAATTTACCGCCTATTGAAGAAGTACATGGTCTTGATAACCCAACACAGGTAGTAGAGGTAAACTCTCTTAGTAGATTTGAAAAGGGTGATATTCCTTATAATAAGTTTGCTAGTCAATGCTTGGATGAGTTTGATGATTTTATTGCTAAACAAGATGTAACACCCCGTATGTAACCTGCCATATTTGTATTCCAACTGTTGCCATTTCTGGCACTAAGTTATGTTATTTCCTCGTTGTCGGGTTTTTGTCTTCGTGTTGTTTTGTCTTTGTCATGCATCTCATATCATGTCATCATGTGCATTGCATTTGTATACGTGTTCGTCTCATGCATCCGAGCTTTTTCCCCATTATCCGTTTTGCATTCCGGCGCTCCTATGTCCTCCGGTGTCCCTTTCTACCTCTTTTCGTGTGTGGGTATTAAACGTTCTCGGGTTGGACCGAGACATGCCAATCGGCCTTGGTTTACTACCGGTAGACCGTCTGTCAAGTTTCGTGCCATTTGGACTTCGTTTGATACTCCAACAGTTAACCGAGGGATCGAGAAGGCCTTGTGTGTGTTGCAGCCCAACACCCCTCCAAAGTGGCCCAAAACCCACCTAAACCTCCTCCATCATCTAGGCCATTCGATCACGATCGCGCGGCCGAAAACCGTGCTCAATTTGGAGCCTCCTAGCTCCTCCTACCTATAAAAAGGGCCACTCCACGAAAATTCCGGATCAAATCCACCCCTAACCTAGCTCCCTTCCTCTCCGCGCGGCCGGACACGTCCGGTCCAGCCGGACATGTCCGGTCCGGCCGGACACGCCACCGCCGCCAATCTTACGCCGCCAAGTGGCACGCCGGCCTCCTCCCGCACCGCAGCCCGTCGAGCCCGCGGAGAGCCCGCGGAGCCCATCATGCCGCCCGCCTCCCTGCCCGCGCGCCGCCCGAGTGCCCTGCTGCTTTCGCCGCCCGTCCCCGCCGCTGGCGAGCTCCGCCGTGGCGAGCCCCCTCGCTGCCCAAGCCGGCCCCGTCACCGCCCCCCAGCTCCGCCGTCGCCGTCCCCAACTCCGGCGCTGACTCCGGCCGCCGTCCCCCGCATCGGCCACTGCCTCCTCCCTTGCGCCGGCAAGCAGCTTCCGCAACTCCGGCCAGCGAACCTTGGGAAGCCCGCCGCTACAGTGGCCCGGACGATCTAGATCTGGATCCAACGGTATCGGTTGACCTAATTTTGCCCTAATCTCAGATATTTTTGCATAATTTCGACATGCCATAACTCTGCATCCGTAGCTCCGTTTTGGGCATGTAGCATATCGAAACGTTCGCCTCGACGAGTACTTAATTTCATCTCATTGCATCATCTTCATTTGAGCTCATCTTGATGCCCTAAATGCTGTTGGAAGAGTGCTAGTTTCAGATTCATATCAGTAAGTGCACTTTTGTCATTTTTGCCATGATTGATGTGTGCCTCCTATGAACTTGAGTCCTACATGAGTTTTGAAGTATGCCATGCCTTCTTTAAAGGGGTGTATGCCATGTATTTTTGTGATCTTTGTGGTGACTAGCACAAGCATGCAAATTAGCCCTCTTAATGTTGCTGATTTCAGGGACTTAGGAATATTCTAAGTCTTTGTCCTGTCATTATTTTTATGCCATGTGTTCTTGTTGCTACAGTGTGATCCATGCCTTTTTTGAGCATGATCAGTAAGGATGTTTTGTAGATGTTGTGGTGCTCTATCCATCCTTGTCTTTGGTTGCATTTATGGAGCACCCTAGCTTGAGTCAATTGAGCTCTACTTTTGCTATAAAATGGTCCTGGCAGAATGTTTACGTGTTAAGCATTTTTGCCGAGCTTGTTGTTGTTGATCCATGCATGCCATGTTGTTGTTCTTGCCATGTCTACCTTCTACACCATGTCTACTTGTTGGGTGTATGCTTAGTTTATCATGCAATGCCTTGTCGTGAGTGCATCGAGCTTGTAAACATGCCTACTTAATATCTGTTTTGCCATGTTCCAGTTTTCCGCTAAGTCTGAATCTGTTAACGATAACTAGATGACCCGTCGCGCCGATGGCGCAAAGGCCGGCAGCAAGCCAAGTATTATAAGAGTGGTGATAGGAAAACTCAGACACAGATTGAAATAATGAGTACTTTGCGCCGATGGCGCAAAGGGCGAGAGCAACCTAGCATTGAAAACCATGCACGTAAGAATATTTAGACACTGATTGGAAGATAAGGAAATAGATACTAAGGTATAATGTTGATACACAACGTTACAATTTATGGTATCTTATTTACATTGTTTTTAGTAAGCAAGCTACATAAGTAGAGATGCATCATATAGATAGGTCTGGTCATCTCTCTTTACGATGAGTGATATACGCAGTGATGAACATCAGGTAGAATCATCGTTGCATGTGTCATCGGTATCGAAAATGACTTCATTGTCTAAGCAACTCTTCATGGTGGGTGTGTTCGGTGGGCTGCCAATGCCAAAAGCAGAAATGCCTTCCATATCATCATCTAGTCCCCAATAATACCCTTTTTTATAGAATGTCGTTTGATTGTGATTGTATCATTGAGGAGCTCTGCAACATATCTTATTTGCGATAGAGTATGGTTAAAATCGATGTCTTCGGGTGTTGATCCTGTTATGAAGTTGGTATCTCCTATATGGTAAAGTTCTTTCACTGTCATGCGATCCCCACCCAGAATACTGCACCAACTGCTGCTTAGATAGTCCATTATTACTTATTTTCTTTAAGCTCCTGTTTTAGAGATTTATTTTTTTGTTGAACCAGCTGGAACTTATCATAGTTGAAGTCTTGCACAACTTTGTTGTAAGAGACTTCCATAAACCTAATAGCTTCATTTTCCAGCCGATCTTTAGCTTCTTCGAGATTGTCGTAGACATAGATGGATATTGATTTCCTTCAAAGTTCATTGCTTAGTTGGTGCTTAGATGGACATAACTGAATGGTTGCGTCGACACCAACATTCCTTTACTTTCTGTGTTGACTACACTACGATTTGGAAGGCCAATCTGTTGCATCATAGCATCCAAAAGCATTTTTGTTGGGATCCTAACTTGTTCCAACACTTTTGACCCATTGCACAGCTAATCCAAAAGGCAAGAGCGAACCAAGAATTCAAACCATGCAAATAAGAGTGGTTTAGAGATTGATAATAAAATCCTTAAAGCATAAAGAAATAGATACTTAGGTATAATTTTTATAGAGAACGTTATATATTACTCCCTCTGTTCCTAAATATAAGATGCTTTGACAGTTCAAATGACCACATCGACTAAGTAGCTCTTCATGGTAGGTTTGTCTAGTGGGCTGTCATTGGTGAACACACAAATCCATATGACCGAACTCGTTGTGTAAGCTCTCAAAATGTCTTCGGATTGTAAAGTGTATCGTCAAGGTGCTCTACAATATATCTTACTTACGTCGTCTTCAGTTGATTCCAAAATGAAACTGGTATAGATTGTACTGAAAAGCATTAAAAAGTGTTGAATATATTAGCATCAAAGTAAGTTAGTATGTAGCAAGCATAAAAGTCTTCTCACTGATTATCTTTAACCATCATGTAACACAATCACCTAAATCACTAAACTCCCTAGGGTTAAAACTCCTGGGAATGACTATTTCTGACATCAGTTTTGACACTTTCCTCACATGTTTTTTAAAAGCACTCGTCCCTCCCAAGTGCGATGGCCCGTTTTTTTTTGAATAGTTCAAATTCCTTACCACATGTGTCACGCGGTTCGATGCCCATTTTGTTGGAGTGTGAAGTTTCTGTGCTCGGGTACCATGGTGCCCTTAAAAGAATGCAAAAACCATATTTAAAAGTAAAAAAATCAAAAATAATTATGTGGAAACTTCCATGTATTCACTATGGATCCATGGAATTTTGTTTCTAAAAGAAATGTAATTTGAAAGCTATACAAAAAAACAAAATTCCATCCCATTTGGAAATACATATTTGTCTTTTTTACACTACGTGGGAAAGCAAAATGTTATAATTTTTTGCACATATATAGTATATATATGTGTGTGCGTGTTTACAAAAGGTTTCAAATTTTTTTGAGCTGTAAAAAATGATTTTTTTAACAGGCACCATGGTGCCCGTGCACATCTAGCAATATTCGGTTTGTTGGAAGTGCGGAGGAATGGCGCTCGAGCGCGTTTAGTGGTTGTGGTTAAATGGACAGTTGTAAATTCAGGTGCAATGATTGCTCTGCATGTTCATTTGTCTAACAGATTTAAGATTAATTAAGAAAGGATGATTTCAAATCCCAAATTTCAAATTGTTTGTGTTCATGTTAGCGATGCAAAAAAAAGGCCTATCCTAGCAGATTTGGGACGATAACATTTCATAATTTGCAAAATAAGAAATTTTCATGTTTGTTGTCCAAATGATGATTACATTTAAATATTTGCAAATTAGGATTTGTTCATGTTCACCATGCAAAAAAGTGCGACTACATTTTACAATTTGAAAATTGGGATTTGTTCATGTTGGCCATGCAAAAAATGCCCTAGCACATCGTAAGTTTTCTAGTAGGTTGGGATTAATTAGACCTAATACAAAAATCAAATACGGGATGCATAGGAGAGGCTGACGTGGGATGGACACTTTTGAGTGAGAGCAAGCGAGCTCGGGTACTCTTCGGAGTTTCCGATCTTGTTGGCCGTTTCTTTAAGCGGTGTAGTGCAAAGTGGCATGGGGATAGGAGGACGGCGCGCAGCACGTGTCGCTCCTCTGCTCTGTCGTCTCTTCGTTGCTTCTCCCCCTCCGATCTTGAAATCCCAGCGCATGGTGGCTGGCACCTCTCCCCTCTTTCTCTTTCCTGCCCCAAGTTTTCCAGCCTCCGCTGATGCGCACCGTTGTTAGGGAGCAAGAGGGGCCCCACCTCCTGTGTTGTGGCGCTGCCCAACGGCAGGCCTGGACACTCGAGCCAACCGCCTGTTGCCAGCGTCGGCTTGAGCGGACGCCACCTCCTCTCCTCTCCTCTCCAATCGGGATCTCGGACCTCACCAGCAGAGCCCTCGTTTTCAGGGAAGGCAGCCATCGCAAGCGATTGAGGGTGCCTCCCGACAAGCATGCTCGTGGTTGCCCACATCCCAGCAGTGCGTGGGAGCCGGTGTCTTTGGGCAGAGGTGCCGGCGACCTCACGGTCTTGTCGGCGACTCCACCGTCACAAGTATATTTGCAGGTATGGTAGCTTCTGCACCCACTGTCTTCTTTCATAGTGATTTTTTTGTTGCAGAAAACAGACAAAACATGCTTGAGATTTCAGAAAAACGGATTTTGTTTTACTATGTTTGCTCTAAAAAATTGTTCTGACCATTTCAGTGGGGATCTTCATTGCTTCTTTAGGCTGGGGAGGCTGCTCTACGCCGGGTCTTTTTCTGCTTCCTCTGTTGTGTCTTTTGGGGTAGCACGGTATGGCATTTCTTTTCTTCTATGAGGATTTATCTTGCTTCTTATCCAGTTTGTGTGGTGATGATGTGGCGTTGGATTGTCGGTGGTGAAGTTTCTGTCAGTAGGCTGTGGTGGTGTCTTTCGATTCCATCAAAAGGTTTTAGTGGTGATATTGTTTTTGTTGTTAGTCATTTTGGTGAGTATGGTCTGGTTGTGAGTTGCAGGCCTTCGTCTCGGTCAGAGGAAGGGCGCGTTCTCGATCTGGTCGAACCTGGTGTGCACGACAAGGCAGCTCTGTATGGAGGGAGAGGCAATTTGGGGACGACTTGTTGATGAGTAGAATTTACTAAGCAATTAGATGAAATACATATATATTTAATGCAATGCTCTGTTCGGTATCTGAATGCTCAAGTTGGAAAGTTGTGTCAGCTTGACAATTGTCAAATCCCTGCTGGAAAAGTACCACATTGATTTGAAGCTAATTGGCCACCTTGTGGTTGGTAGCGAGACAGTGATAGACAAAAGAAAATCCATCAAAACGTGGATGATGCAATTTTGTTAGGTAAATCATGGAATAGCATCCCACATATATTCACCCTCTAAACCTTGATCTTGATGAATTCACGTTTTCCAGTTTTTTTAGTTGTTTGTTAGTTCAGTCTCAATCGCACTCACTCAGTCACTACCGTTGACACTTGTCACAAATACAGGAAAGTATTAATACTGACATTGAGGAAGTTTGACTCCAGTAATGCATGTTATGGTGGAACAACCTCCCTCTTTGTGTAACTTCGATCGAAATTCGATGTTGGGATGAACGTTACGGCCTTGTAGTTTGCACAGATAACACGGTTAGTCACCCAATATGGCCATCCAACTGTTGCACTAAGTGGATCCAGTTTCTCTTCTTTTTGTCTCCGTGCAACACTCATTTGCTGTCCCATATTATGTTCAGGTTTATGCAGAGGGGTCAGCTCGGCCTATGGGTGGACCTGCTACAGTTGCTATGCTTATTGGTCCAAATGCATCTATTTCTTTCGAAAGCAAATATAGAGCTTCTCACATGACTCATGTTTATGATCTCTACAAGCCTCATCTTGCAAGTGAATATCCGGTTAGGGTTCTATCACTTGTTTTTGTTTGTTTGTTTTAGGCATCTAAATAAACAATTTTCTCAACCAGATACCATTTTTGCCTATTTCATAGTATTATATCATCTGTACACATTATAGCTAGGTTGTTAATGGGAAACTTTCTCAAACATGTGATTGAAGACCATATAGTTCCTAATAAAAAAGAAGCCTCATATAGTTTGTCTATATATAATTCCTAATAAAAAACCCTCATATGCAGGTTGGGGACAGAGGTGTGTGGTTGCTGAGTTAACTGGGTTGTTTTGAACTTTTGATAAGAAAAATCCACAGTCGCCATGCTATTATGTCCTTTTTAAGTGGCCTGAATTCGCTCGTGCTTGGTGCAGCGAGATGCTTGGCGCTGTGGGAGTTGTGGCAGACATGGACAGATGAATTCACATGATCTTGAGATTGCATGGAACCCTATGTTGTTGACACATAAGGTGTATGATCTCGACCTCAGTGAACCCTGTCTTGGTAAATTTATCAGTTCCTTACATCTGTCTGTGTAACTTCGAACCCAATTTAGACATACCCAGTTTCATAGGGCACACGAGTAAGGAAAAGAAATTGATGCTGTTAAGAAGCATTGGGGAAAGTATGTATATTGCCTAGAATCTCACATGTCTCTTATTTCAATTGCTTGTATGATAAAATTACTGCGTGGAGATTTTGCTTTTGCAGTTTGCCTAGTTTAATGCTCTATTCATTTACTTTGCAGCTCATAACACTTCTGTTGAAACTACTTGTGAGCGGATGTTTACGCCATTAATGTCGACCATTATATTGGAGGATTTAAAGTAGGTAATATACTATCGTGTTTAAATAAATTCTCATCTTGTTTGTTTCAAGAACCTGAGTGTTGTTACAGAATAACATATTAGCTAATCTCAATTTCTTAGGGTGACACCTGTTGCACTAATTGACATTGTTGACAGCATAACAAAAGAAGCTTGAACTAATATTAAGTTTTGCAATTGAGAAGAGGAGCGTCAGGGAATATGATGTGACATGTGAGTATCTTATCTCTATGTAACTACATCATTGGTAATTTGTATTCTTTCACTATTTGTCATACAGTTCCACCAAATGTCACAAGTACCTAATACAAACCAAGGCCTTCCTTTAATAGCTATAAGTTTTACATCACCGAGAAACAAATTCTACAATAATGTTGGTAAGCATCATATTCACATGCCACAGCCAAAAAGAGCAAGCACATAGTATTCTAAGAATGGCCCATAAAACTAAGCGATGTAGCAGAGGAAGGTGGCAAACCTTAATCATAGCACGACATCCGCTAGCTACTGATGGATTGAACAATACCTGGAAGAAGAACATAGCAATACACACATCAAAAAGAGGCCAAGACATGGACTGGATCAAATGCATATCCTACCGGAAAAGAAACAATAGTTGGAGGTTCGCCATCATCGAAGGAGGTTGAGAACAACTTCTTGTCAGATTTTATTGGCCACCGCAGAAATAAATAGAAATCGTAACATCCCCACGATTGATAACAGGAAATAATAACTTACCTTCAAATCTCAGAGAGATTGGCACACACAGAGAGTGAGAGAGAGAGGGAGACTTAGACACCATTCATCGCAGTAAAAATGAGTGCACGCCGCAGAACTGATCATATGGGAAGAATACCCTTTGAAATTATATCCCAAAAGCTCGGCGCAGCCAATATAAATATACAACCGTCAGATATTAGAAAATGGTAATATAGGTGTGCTAATGCCTAAAGCGCCAGAACAAATCATGCTCATATCCACACGAGCACATCACAACACAGACATGCATAAACACATCACAAATTTCTAAAGAAAAGGGTCGGGGTGTCACAAGACCACTTGATTTTAATTGGAAAGACTTCTGGTCATTTGTCACCTAAAAGTATATACACGCAAGAACGTTTTCTCTCTTGATCTTAGAAACATCTACCTGCCTAGAAAGATGCTAGAAGCATGATCCAAGCGAGAGGAAAAGTATTTTTTCTAAGAAGCTACAGAGAGAGAGAGAAGTAAGCCAGTGATCCTCGCCTAGCTAGTGCACACACATACACACACACACACACATCAAGCCAACACACCATAAACGCAGCAGCAGCACGCAAGCCACAAATAGGCATGTGGCGCAGCGCACGGGGAAGATAGAGACAAAACCAATAGAGTGAGGAGCAGATAGCCACGCTTGCCGCCGAGCCGTTCACACTAAAAGGGATAAAAGAGTAGGACGCTTCTATTCTCAAACCTTCCCATCATAGGGAGTAATTATCAAACAGAGAAACAAAAGGAAAAGAAAAGCAAGAAGTTCCCTTCCTCCATCCATTTTTTATTTTCTTTCACTTATATACATCAGACTAACACACAAGCACTTCAACTATTATAAACATAATTCCCAATTCAAGAACACGGTTGAATATTAGAGCACCACATACTACTCTTCATAAAGTAAAACCGGGCATGCCAAGTCATGGCTGACAGACGAAGCTCAGGAAGGATTCGATTGTGCTATTAGTCAGTAGGTACATTAGAGAGCTTGTTCATGATAAGAACATCTGTTATTAGATTCTTATAACCACACTTCATTTTTCTATTTTCTAAATTAAAATAAGCGATCTCACTACAGTAAAAAATAAACACATATATAGCTGACATAATTACCTCGCGAAGCTATTAGCAAGGTAGTTGCAAAATATTATGCTATCCTAATCATATTGCCAAATTACAATTGACCGATTCTAGTCTAGGTTTTAAATTTCAAAAGGGGGAACAACTCACCACGCTCTTTGATTTCTTCTTGGACCCATGTTTCCTATCACCAGTCCCCTCCCTACCGCACGAATCCTCATTGATCTATGCAAATCTTTAAACGAAAGCATCCAAATAGCCAATATGTATCTTCAAAATAGAAAAATCAAATTCATAAAAGCTATCTAATTGATGGAAGGAGCTTTATTTTATAATGGATTCCTCTATCAGGCAAACTATGATGTTTTGGCATCCACGGTCGAAACATCAATATAAGATTCAAATATTTAGACATGACAGTGAGTCATGATGTCATAAAAAGAAGAGTTTTTCTCAATCATTTATGTGGGACAAAGTACATAGTAGATATGCTTAATAATAAGTTAACAAAGATGACACCCAATGACTCAAACACTAAAGCTTTGGCTTCACCATAACAAATTAATCTTTGCCATGTACAGTCTAGCCCTCAATACCTAGCATCTCATTTTACAATGGAACTCTCTTTTCCCTTGGCAAGCAGCAGTAATGTAGTAGTAGCACTTCTTTCTCGTGTACTCTGTTGGACAGAACAAATATTAGATGCTAAAAAATCATGTTACACATGAAGCCAAATAAGCATTTTTGCATAAACCAAAAGGATAAACTCACCCTGGGGTAGACTGCAATCATCTGATAATCACATCAATCTTGTATAATCTATTCAAACAGATTTGTCGGTCAAAATATGACAATTAGCATCCACCATGTAGCTTTATTAAGGGTATTGTTCAATGCCGGGCTGCAAAGTATAAACACGCGTTACTGCATTTAAATCTATGCTGCTGAAAAAATAAGTGGTAAGAATTATGAAAATATATAACACACTTTGCCATGGGTTGCAAAAACTAAAAAAGAAAAGGATGCCCAGTATGGACTCTTCTATATGTGCACCTTATATTTCCTACATGAAGAAGAATAAGAGATGAACCACTAACCTGTCAAGCAGTCAAGCGAACCTGATGGTACTGATCTCTTGCCATCGAGGCCAATGCGCTTGACTTGGTGCTGCGTGCTACTGCCTTCACGCCGCAAGACTTTCTTACTCTTGTTGTCCTCTCCCTCGAATGCAATGAATAGCAGGTACATACACCATAGAGAATATGTAAGTAACTGAACATATGACATATCCTTCATCAATTCTTAAATAAAAACTAAAGTTCAGGTTTTCTCACTGGCTCATAGCCTTCTCTTCAATCCTTGTTTCTCACAATGAGTTTTCCTCTCCCTCCAATGCAATGAACAACAAGTGCATACACCATAGAGAGAATGTTAGCAACTGAACATATGACACGTCCTTCATCAATTCTTAAAAAAACTGAAAATGAAGCTCTTCTCATTGGCTCATAGCCTTCTCTTCAATCCGTGCTTCTCACAAAGTGTTTTCAGATTCACAAATAACCAAGGAGGCAACCAACAACATATAGTAGCACATAGCAGCAACGCAAGTAGAGTTAGGCGAAGCAACAGCCAAGCCTGGCAGCAGCAGAACCCACAGCAAACACATCTACCATCATAAATTCAAAAGAGAGAGGGGGAGGAGGAAAGAGCTCACCTGCCTGTAGAGACAAGAATGTCTTGAGGAGTAGGGTTGTGGATGACAGGTGGCTGGGCGGGCTCATCTTTAAGCAGTTTCCGTTGCTGGCCACAAAAGCTTCATCTGGAGACTGAAATCATAAAAGTTGTGTGCATAAAGACGAAGATAAAATCACTCTAAGCAAGATGAGAACGACAAATTGAAAAGCTCGTTGTACCTATTAAACTAAGGAGAGGAATGGCCTTTATTGAACTAACATACTGTACCTAAGAGACTGAGAATCAGGGACAACCATTATTAAACTAAAAAATTGATCAAATTGGGCATTTAGAATTCCTCCTAGATATGGTGAGCAGCAGAGGTCCGATATGTTTCGAGCCCAGTAAAATATGCATGCTTTCACATGTTTCAGACATATTTAATATCTTCTATGTGTATGCATACATAGAAACAAGAATGTCTAAATATACAGGCGTGCATGGAAAGACAAGGACCAGATTCTTTCCTGAATGTCTAAATGAACACACAAGAATGTTGCGCTGGTCAAATCGCCCACCTCGTGTCGTTGCTGCCGGCACTATCGGCATTGATGTACATGTACTCCACGACTGTGTTGTTGCCTCTGGTAATCAGCACACGAGCTATTGGCATCAAATTAGGAATCATTGTATATGGTTTTCCAAACTATAAGCCTATAAAAAAGCAAATACATCAAGACCTAACATAACAGCCAACGATTGCAACCATAGCCTAAGTTAGAGAAAGAACAACCTAGCCAGACCATACCTGCAAGCCAATGGAGGCCATGATGAACAAGGGCTGACCACCCCTTCTCCCCTGCAGCTCCACCCCAGTGCGATGGGAGCGCTGTCCCGCTGCTTCTTGCCCCGGTCACCGGCCACGCTACTCCTTCGCCCCACCACCGGCCTCCCCTACTCCTCAACCTCCACCGTCAAGACCTAGCTGTGACGCTACTCCTCAATTTTGCCGCGTCGCCCCTCTTCTCCTACGGGATGTGACCCTTCTCTTTGAGGAGAAGTCGGCACGCGGGAGGATCCGGTGGTAGGAAAGGAGGAGAGGCAGCGCTGGGCAGAGGAGGAGGAGAAGGGGCGCGGCGACGGCGGTGGTCGTGAGGAGGAGAGGAGAGACGAGGCATGGGGTCTGGGGGATCGAGGATGTGAGGGGATTGCAGCTAGGTTTTCGCCCGATTCCACAACGCATAGAACGGACGGGACCCTGAGGTTTCTTCTCAATGTAACTGCAAAACGGCCCCGCGAGGAAAGGAGCCCCACATGTCATCCGCTGCAGCATGAAAGATCAATGTTCAAGGAAACTAACCGCGGGATTTTTGACAGCAATGTAAAATCGGGCCAGCAAGGCAGATCATGCGGCCAGAACGCATGCGCGCCGCGAATGCCCCTAGAATGGCGGGTACTCTAGCGGGCTTTATATGTTCAATTGCTATGTTCACATGGTTGCCATTGTATTTTCTGATCCCTTTTGGCTCATGGTTAGTAAGGGACTTTTGTTGTATGCTTTGAGTAGCTTCCTACCATGCCTTTCTTTGCCATGATATGTTCCTATAGCATGTTGTTACCTTGCTCTAAACATTGCTTCCTGATGTTAAATTCCTGACTTGATGTTATTTTCACTAAGTTTGTAACCTAATATCTTTTGCACTTTTTTCATGCTTGTTTGAACCTGCTATTGAGTGAATTAGCCATAGCTCAGTGTTCATCTTTTGTCAAGAATCTTGAGTGGATCCTTTCCATGTATTTTGTTGCTATGTTAGTGCAGTAGCATGCTGTTCTTGATGCATTTAGATGGCCTCGTGCTGTTAATCGCAGACCGGTGCCATATTTGTTTTGCTTGTTATTTCCAAACCGTGCATCCGATTCCGGTGATCTTTATATCGATTACGACTGAAATCAACTTCTCTTTCCAGTGGCACTCTTGGTTTTCCAATTTGACGCCAGGTTCAATCTTTCCTTTCCGAAACATGCATATGCATCGCATACCACATCCCGCATATCATGCCATGTTTTGCATCATGTTGTTTGTGCATTGCACATGGTTGATTGTGTTTCCCTTTGCTTCTGTTCTTGCTTGGGTAGAGCTGGGAGACGAGTACGCGATCGAGGAGCCCGTTCAGTACGCTTATGAGGATCAAGCTAACGTTAACTCGGAGAACTTTGCAGGCAAGATGACCATACCCTCGAGATCACTTCTATCTTTGCTTGCTAGATGCTTGCTCTTTTGCTATGCCTATGCTATGATACCTACCACTTACTTATCATGCCTCTCATATTGCCATGTCAAACCTCTAACCCACCTCGTCCTAGCAAACTGTTGTTTGGCTATGTTACCACTTTGCTCAGCCCCTCTTATAGCGTTGCTAGTTGCAGGTGAAGATTGGAGTTTGTTCCTTGTTGGAACATGTTTATTGTTGGGATATCATTATTATATCTTGTCTATCTTAATGCATCTATACACATGGTAAAGGGTGGAAGGCTCGGCCTTATGCCTGGTGTTTTGTTCCACTCTTGCCACCCTAGTTTCCGTCATACCGGTGTTATGTTCCTTGATTTTGCGTTTCTTACATGGTTGGGTTATAATGGGAACCCCTTGACAGTTCGCCTTGAGTAAAACTCCTCCAGCAATGCCCAACCTTGGTTTTACCATTTGCCACCTAGACTTTTTCTCTTGGGTTTCGCGAACTCAAGGGTCATCTTTATTTTAACCCCCCTCCTGGGCCAATGCTTCTCTAAGTGTTGGTCCAAACTGAGCGATGTCCGGGGCTACCAGGGGCAATTCTGGGCTGGCCTACCCGACGTCTGGCTCATCTGAGTGTGCCATAAGAACGAGATATGTGAAGCTCCTATCGAGATTTGTCGACACATTCGGGCAGCTTTGCCGGTTTAGTTTTACCATTGTCGAGATGTCTTGTAACCGGGATTCCGAGTCTGATCGGATTGTTGGGAGAAGGAATATCCTTCGTGACCGTGAGAGCTTGTGATGGGATAAGTTGGGACACCCTGCAGGGATTTGAACTTTTGAAAGCCGTGCCCGTGGTTATGGGCAGATGGGAATTTGTTAATGTCCGGTTGTAGAAAACCTTAAACTTAACTTAATTAAAATGAATCAACAGAGTGTGTGGCCGTGATGGTCTCTTTTCGGCAGAGTCCGGGAAGAGAACACGGTCTCGAGTTATGCTTGATCGTAGGTTGTTCTAGGATCACTTCTTGATCATAGTTGTTCGACCGTGCCTTTGCCTTCTCTTCCCGCTCTCTTTTGCGTTATGTTAGCCACCATATATGCTAGTCGCTTGCTGCAGCTCCACCTCATCCTTTTACCCTTCCTATAAGATTAAATAGTCTTGATTCTGAGGGTGTGAGATTGCTGAGTCCCCGTGACTCACAGATTACTTCCAAAACCAGATGCAGGGACCGATGATACCGCTCCAAGAGATTTGACTGAGCTCAAGTGGGAGTTCGATGAGGACTCAGGACGATACTACGTTTCCTTTCCAGACGATCAGTAGTGGTGCCCAGTTGGGGCTATCGGGGACTTTGTCGCATTTGGGGTTGTTCTTTATTTTGGTTCCGTAGTCGGACCTTGATTGTATCTAGATGAATGTAATGATATTTATGCTATTGTGTGACGTGGCGAGTGTAAGCCAACTATGTATCTTTTTTCCTTATTATTACATGGGTTTTGTGAAGATTACCTCACTTGTGACATTGCTTACAATGCGGTTATGCCTCTAAGTCGTGCTTCGACATGTGGGAGATATAGCCGCATCGTGGGTGTTACACAAGAAAACTTCAATGCTTATGTTAGTAGACAATTGAAACGTAATGCTTACATGCTTGACCACTTGGGTGATTATATGAGTAGAACTTTTAATGATCTTAAGCTTAGTAGTAAACATCCTTCCATGGTTACAACTAATACTGACGATGATTTTCTCAATGAGTTGAATAGTAAGAATGATGATAATGCTGTTAGGGTTATGACATGAGGTGTTAAGATGACCCAGGAACCTTTGTATCCCGAGGTCCATCATAAGAGAATTGAGCAGGATTCTCACAGAATTAATACTGACGCACCTAGTCCTCATACTAAAAAGAAAAAGAAAACTGATAGGACTTTGCATGCTAGTGAACCTGCTATAGAAACACCTGAGAATCCCAATGATATTTCTATTTTTGATGCTGAGACACAGTCTGGTAATGAACATGAACCTAGTGCTAATTAATGTTAATGATGATGTTCATGTTGATGCTCAACCTAGTAATGATAATGATGTAGAGATTAAACCTGTTGTTGATCTTGATAACCCATAATCAAAGAATCAATGTTATGATAAGAGAGACTTTGTTGCTAGGAAACATGGTAAAGAAAGAGAACCATGGGTTCAAAAACCCATGTCCTTTCATCCTAAGCCATCCAAGAAAAAGGATGATGAGGATTTCGAGCGCTTTGCTGAAATGATTAGACCTATCTTTTTGCGTATGCGTTGGACTAATATGCTTAAAATGCCTCCTTATGCTAAGTACATGAAAGAAATTGTTACTAATAAAGGAAAGATACCGGAAGCTGAGATTTCCATCATGCTTGCTAACTTTACTTTTAAGGGTGGAATACCAAAGAAACTTGCAGATCCCGGAGTACCAACTATACCCTGATCCATTAAAAGAAACTATTTAAAACTGATTTATGTGATCTTCGAGCCAGTGTTAGTGTTATACCTTTTTCTTTGTATCGTAGACTTGAATTGAATAAGTTGACACCTGCTGAAATCTCTTTGCAAATGGCTGATAAATCAACTGCTATACCCATCGGTATTTGTTAGGATGTGCCTCTTGTGGTTCCAAAGTTACTATCTTAATACACTTTGTTATTCTTGATATTCCCAAGAATGATAGTATGTCGATCATCCTTGGTAGAACCTTTTTGAATAATGCAGGGGCTGTTATTGATTGCAACAAAGGCAATGCCACTTTTCATGTTAATGGCAATGAGCATACGGTACATTTTCCAAAGAAATAACCTCAAGTTCAAGTATCAATGCTATTGGAACAATTTCAACTATTACTATCGGAGGTTTTGAATTCCCTCTTCCTATTGTCAAAAAGAAATATGATATTCTTATTATTGGGAAAATTCATGTCCTCATTAAGGTAGTTTCATGTCATTCAGACGAAGCTTGTTAATAAGACTTGATCAACCTTGTTAATGGATTCCTTTTTATGAGCATGAGATGGATGAATTTAGAAGGCACAACTCTCTATACCCATCTTTTACCTTCTGTTATTTAGATTAAAGAAAGCAAAAATAGTATTTTCTGTCTATTTTCTGAATTATCCATGCAATAAAAAATGTCCCAGAAATAAAAGTTCTACAAATGCCCTGAAATTTCAGTATGATTTTTATATATTATTTTAGAATTTCTCGTGCAAAGAATACACCAGGGGCCTCACCAGCTGGCCATAAGGGTGGAGGGCTCGCCCCCTGACCTTGTGGGCCCCACGTGGCCCCCCTCCACTTATTCCAACACCCATCCACTCCTCTACGCCACTGCCTCCTCCTCCGCCTTCAAAAGGGGAGGACGCCGCCCCCTCTCCTCCTTGCGAGAACGCCACCGCCGCCCTCTGCCTCATCGACCGCCGCATCCGTTGCCGCCGTCGCTGCTCGTCTCACCGCACTGACCCGCGCTGCACGTCGCCACCGCCGCCGCTGCACCGCCACCACAGCTGCGCTTCACGCCGCCCTGCGTAGCCGCCACCGCCGGAGCCCCGAGTCGTCGCCGGACTCGACGACGCCCGAGCCCGATCCGACCCGCTGGTCAAACTCAGTAAACCGCTGTTTAGAAAACCTAGATCTGCTTTTTAGGTTTAGTCATTTAGTGAACATCCGCTGTTTAGTTTCAGAAAAACGAACGTTCATTATTTAGTCTTTTTTCTGTTAGTTTTAGTCAGGGACCTATCTGCAATTATTTATTTTGTAGTTTAGCCCTTAGACTTCGGTGTAGCACTACTTTTTGCTCGTTGGTCCAAATCCAACGAAACTAGCGCCCACTTCTTCGGTATGATCCCCTCTATCCAGATATTCAACTTAAACATGTTTTCGAAAGTTTAATATTTGGTTTCAAAAAGATCTAAATTTGAATTTTGTTTGATCAAAACTTGAGTTTTATAACTCCGATTTAGTTGGTTCTTTTTGCAAATCGTAACTCTTGACCTAAACTTTCTGATAAGACCAAATCCACCCAATTTTGGTACTGTTTGAATTTGTTTTCTATTGCAGGAGTTAATTGCTTGTTTACGAAGTTTTCCGAGATCTTTTCTTCGATTCTTTTGCATGAGTGCTTATGTATGCAATTGCTTCCTCATGATAGATTGACTGGAGTGTGACGAGTAGAACTATTAGGAGTTATGAGTGTGAATCATCTTCATCAACAGTACAATGCAAGTTCACACTTTGATCATATCCCTTTATTACCCAGTTTTTATGCATTAGTCTCAACCCTCAAACATTGCATGAGTAGGACTATGAACATGTGGTTATGGGAAGTAGTTGTTGAGGTAGGAACCTATTATGTTTTTATCAACCCCGGGAATATACGTTATGCTCATACTACTTCGCTATGCTCGTAGACGTGGATTGGTATGTGAGATTCATGAAAGTTGCGACAGTGATATTAACTAAGGGAAATTTAAGGTGGCTACCTTAATACACATCTGGGTGGATTGGTTGTGGGAACCTGGGGATATACCAGTGTTGTCCTAGGAGATCCCGAGAAACCCGTGTGATCATCCTATATTTCGCCACCCAGCCTCAAAGGTATCATAAGATTATTCATGCTAGAAACTTCCGTGTGCAGCCACAAGGAATTATGGGCTCTGGCATAGTTTAGTAAGTTGTGCGAATCCTTTCCATGATGGGCTAGCAGATGTAGGGGGAATTGTAGGCGTACCGGCCTATCTATCGGTTAAGGGGGCCTCTTTGGAAAGACTATGTCTTGGTCATCCATTTCTCAAACATCATGCAGTGCGAGAAATACAACGGAGGAGATCGAGTCTTGTGGGGAAAAGTTTGCAAATCTCTACAGAGTGTACAAACTAATCATGGTTAGCCGTGTCCCCGGTTATGGACATTTTGAGTATCTGTTACTTGAATAATTGATTTGATCTCATCACTTTGCTTAACGAATTTGTTGGGTTATTAATGTTAATTTGGGATTGAGTTGGGGGTACCTTCTCAATAATGACATAAACTTTGTAGTTAAGTAAAATCTATTCCTTTGTTATAGGAAAAAAATAGCTTTATGCAAATTATAACCGTAGAGCCTCCACCAGCCAAATATGCATATAGAGATAGACATTTCTCCTTATTATTCTATGGTGTGAAATTGCCAGTACATTCAATTTACTGACCTGCATGGCTGCAACATCTTGTAGGAAATCTTATGACAAGTAAGTGATACGTTAGGGTTATGATGTCTACACTCAACTTTGCCTTTGGTGTTATTGGGACTCCACAACTTTATTGTTTCTTCCGCTATGTGGATTGAGGTAATAGTATTTACGTTCCTTTATACATGTGATTTACCTCTGTTATAAATCCTCGAGTACTGTGCATGTCAGCATACCGATCCAGGGATGACACTTAAGCACAGAGACTTCGATCCATTGCGATCGGGTCGCTACATTCTTCCTCCAGAAAAATCTCTCCATAGCTCAAACTCGTGTTCTTGCTCATCTTGCTGCCATTTTCGATCTCCTTGCTCAAAGCTCCATTCACAAAACAGTTTCGGGGGATTGTTCTTCGGTATGTGACTCCTCCAATGGTCCAATTATTTTTTTATTTTAGTGCTTTATTTATTGTAAATTTTTGTTGCCTTGGTGACCCTGTTCTTGAGCTTGCATGTCAAATTTATATGGTCCAAATTAGTTCTGATGGATGATATAGCCCCTGGGAACTTGTAGGAGTAGTTGCTATCAATCTTGTTGAGTTTGGTTCACTTCTATTTGGAGTCACTAAAAATTTTAGAAATTTTTTAGAGGAATAAAAAGTTGAGGAGATTGTTTATAGGTTTCTCGAGTCGGGGTTCAAAAGAAAAAGGGAATGAAGGGAAGGAGAAGCCCAAGTATAATCTTCCTTGTGTCACGGAAATTTGGCCGTGTGAATGGCCATGTGATGCATTCTTACAAGCAGCCGAGATTTATGATGATTTCTATTATTTAGCTGAGAATGCAGGTATCACCGAGTTCCTCCACTACCAGTGTAATCAGTATCTCCTGCTCACTAATACTTTCGTGCAAAATTTTCACTTTCATGCTAGGAGATCACCACCCACGGTAGACTTTCACTTATATGATGAGTACAAAGAAATAACGCTTTATGACTTTTACGAGGTTTGTAAATTACCATATGATGGTAGCGTCGAGGAGCCACGTCCTAGTGATGTGGAAGGCCTTATTAATGAAATTACCATATGAGAAAATAGAGGACTGTCGGGAGCGAGAGTAGCTAGTATACATTTCCCTGTTTTACGCTATTACTCATTATTTGCTGGGAGATGTTTAATTGGTAGTGGAGAGAGTGGATGCCTTAGTGCCCCTGACCTGGCTATTTTGCACCATGCTTTACATATAGATATAACTTACAGTTTGGGCGCTATGGTCGCTAAACGGTTGAGTTTAAACCGTACAAAGGGTCCTATTTTCGGAGGTATCTTTGCCTCCCGCCTTCCTAAACATTTTGAGATACCCATTAGGTGACGATGACATGTACCTAGGTAGGGTCATAGGCCTGACCTAGATGCCTTACCCAAGGACACTGCCCTAGAGTCAAAGACATTCAAAGTACAACAGAAGAAACTGACTGAGTTCACCAAGGAGTGCAATCCACTCGACCTCCAACCTCACTCGGAAACCCCAATTCCATTTGACCAAGATGAAGTCACTCGAACATACAAGAAACCATTCAGAATACAGAAGGCATAAAGTCACTCAGGATGGCAACTGTCGTTTCAAGTGACCAACTACGTCGTGTCGTCAGCGCGCGAGGCGTCGATGGTGGCCTCAACGGCGAGGTGCTCCTCCAAGATCTGAGGGTCGGCATGAATGGCATCCATCGCGACCTCATCCGGCTGCGATTTGCTTCTCCGCTGCCAAATGCTTCTTGAGATCCTGGCTATACTACATGCGCCTTGGCTTAGGGCAGTGCTTATTTGGTGGAGGCGTTGGTGATTTGGGTTGAAGGTGTCGTACGGGCGGTCGGGGCATGTGGGATGTGGAAGGAGGAGGAGGATGGGGGTCGGGTCTAGATTACCGACCTGGATAGATGAGGCCGAGCAGCGTGAATGCGGGTCACCGGCGAGGAGGCGGCGGTGCAAGCAAGGAATGAAGGTTTCAACTTGGAAAGGAAGGCGGAAACATGGGAAATGTGGCTTTTGGTAAGGAGGAGGGGGCGGGGATGTAGATATTTCCACGGAAGCCGAAAACTTGGAATGCGGTTCAGCGAAAAAACTGGCGCGCAAAGTGTCATCAGACACGGTCCCATACTTAGAACTGTGTACGATATGTCAACATCAGAAACAATTCAGATAGCTTAACCCATGTGTAATGAGTTTGAACGTCAAAAATTTTGGTTCAAATTTTCCTGGTTACAGTGGTCATCCACGTCATTGCACAATTTGGGTACACAAAAGAGACTACAGCACACCCACACCTCTACTTTAACCATAGAACAACATGAGTGTTGTGTTAAGTTTAGGAATTTTTCGGGGTTCATTTGGACATTTTTATACATTAACTGGCTTTTCTAGGCATTTTATGTGCATAATTTAAATTTGAACTACATGCACATGCTCCAACGCATATAAATTGGTTGAAAAATCAAATCTGTGTCCTTGGTTGCATGTTTAGGTCCCATGCAAGAAATGAGAATGAATGTCAAACACCCTACCACCATCACTCGGCCACAAACATTGCCAAGGCCAAGGAGAGGTGAGGGTGAACAAAGCGGCCGCTGATAAAGCGGCCGAGGACCTGAAGTCCGAGGAGGTCCGCTGCCAATAGGAGGAGCAGCTGACCGAAGTGGAGTAGGCGCTCAAGGAAGCCGCCAATAAGAGTGAGTCCCTAGAGGAGAAGAATAAATCCTAGGCGACCGACCTTGCCAAGGCCCATATAGAGGCCAAGGAGGCGCGGGCCGAATCGCGAGCGGCACGCGAAGAGATCAAGCAGGTCAGACAAATAGCGGCTAGTAAGCCTTTTTCTTTTACAGAGTAAATTGGGCAATCAGAAGTAGATGTCTTGCTCACTCGACTGTGGATTGCTCCAAATGCCTTTGCGGATCTTCCAAAGAGTGTCGCCGACGTTGCGCAGTTCTTCCGGGTCTAGGAGGGGCACACAACGGAGAAGCTATTCTGGTCATAGTTCGCGGTGCAGGAGCGCCCAACGTTGTTGAATGACCAGATGGCAAAGTGGTCCGAGCTGCATAGGATGTCCGGATTGGGCATGGGGAAGTCATAGTCCGGCTGTGGCCAGCCGAACCCGTCCCCAGCAGTTATTTTGCCCTGGTGCAGCAACTTGTGGACGCGCTGCCTCGTATTGATGCGACCACGCGGTCTTCGTGTATAGAAGGTGCGCGGCTGGCCTTTGCCCGTGTCAAGATGCACTGGGCGAAAATGAAGGCCGCCATCATGGCGGTTGAGGGTCCGCCTGGAGGCAAGCATCATCGCACACCAGAGCGCTATTTTGAAGACGTCTAGGAGGGTGCCCTCTTGATAGAGGGACAATGCTCGAAGGACATCATATTCGAGTGAATGTATCTAGACTGCCCAGGTTGTATGAGCCAAAGCTTTGTAATATACTTATGCTATTTATTTTAATGTGTTTTTCCTCCTGTGCGGCCGTTTTTATCCCTGATAGTTTGCCAGTCGTCAGCTTCAGCCCCGACATAGATACTACGGGGGTGTTCGGGCTAGCACATAACCACACTTGACCCAACGTCTTGGTCTGTGAAGGAGGTGTTGGTGCGGCGAACTAGGTAATCAGACTATGCGGCTTTACTACTCTCACTTAGCCATAGGAGTTTGACAATGGGGCTGTGACATAGCCCCTGGTCCACGTGCGGCTATCCAAACTTCGATGCCTTAAGAACGTGACTAGAAAGATCCAGTCATTCGTGTAATAAGGAAGAAATCACTAGAGATTTAGTAGGTCGCCGAATTGCTGACCAGCTCTCACCGCATCATGAGAGTCAGTTTTTGGCTTTCTCTACTGAGGTGTTTGACCGAACGAACCAGAAACGCAATTGTAGTAGTTCTCCCTTTGCTACCTTAGTCGAACAAGCGTAACGTAAGATGGTAATCACAGGAGCCGGGCAACCCAACTATTGACCAAAGACATGATTCGGAGCCAATGCATATAGTGCCATATTCGGGACGCTGAAGCATACTATAAAAGTCTTCGGACTTATTTTGTTTGAAAAATATACGTGGGTGGATAAAGCCCCTGGCGATTTGAATCGTGCCGAGGTATATACAACAATCTTATGTGAATAGGGAATAAATATTAGGAAATAAGGCAATACTGAACAGATTTGGGCGAAACTGTTTTCATTATAGTCTGATTGATATGTCAAAACATATTTTACAGAGGATGCGATAAGCATCTACGCTATTTTACATGCCAGGCGCAAGGGAAAGCAGTATACAGTTCCTGGAAAGGGAAAGATGATCTTGACGATCCTTTGGATACACTGCCGCATGTCTGCGCTACTTGTCGCCTTAGTGTGTGATCCTTTGCGAGGATAAACAATTGAGCATACATAAGGGGTTCGGAAGAAGGGCCCTTGGTACCGTCGAAAAGTGATGTGGGTTGTAAAGAACCTGAAAAATGAAAATAAGAAGAAGAAACGGAAGAATATGAGGGTCCGGATAGGGTCGAACCGTATTGTGGACCATATTTTTAGTAGTCCTCCGCCCTAGCCCATGGTATCTTTAGTGCGTAGTTATGTACGCACGGTACATATGCCGCTATCAGGTTGGGGTTTTGACGGAGGCTAAATTGCTAGTCTCGCTCTGGACGAGCGAGACTTCCATTCTGCAGGGTAGACCGTACTCATTTGACAGTGTCTGTGGGCTTGACTGCTAATATAGTATTTGGCTTAATGAGGCCACCCTGTACTTCGGCTGTGAGGGCCACGGTATGCTCCTCCGTACGGAGGGAGCGCTCCATGTTTCCATTGATTGTTATAATGCCACGTGGTCTAGACATTTTGAGCTTTAGATAAGCGTAGTGTGGGACTGCATTGAAACGGGCAAAAGCGGTTCGTTCGAGCATTGCATGACAGCCACTGCGGAAGGGGACAATGTCGAAGATCAAGTCTTCACTTTGAAAGTTATCTAAGGAGCCAAAGACGACTTCCAGCGTTCTGGATCCTGTGAAACAGGCCTCTACGTCGGGTATTACTCCTTTAAATGTGGTTTTAGTGGGCTTGATTCTTGATGGATCAATACCCATTTTACGAACAGTGTCCTGATAGAGCAGGTTGAGACTGCTGCCGCCGTCCATAAGGACTCGCGTGAGGTGGAATCCGTCGATATTTGGATCAAGGACCAATGCGGCCGAACCTCCATGATGGATACTGGTCGGATGGTCTCTGCAATCGGGCAGGTTGACCATAGGTTAAATTTTGGGGCGACTGGCTCTATGGCATAGACGTCCCTTAGTGCGCGCTCGCCCTCCCTCTTAGGGATATGA